>NC_056746.1:373041504-373376504 GCF_019279795.1 Protopterus annectens | reverse complement strand
AAGAAGGAACATGATGATTAGTGATCAGCAGTATGGTTTCATGCCAGGAAAGAGCACTACAGATGCAAGGTTTGCTCTGAGAGTGTTGATGGAGAAGTACAGAGAAGGTCAGAAGGAGTTGCATTGTGTCTTTGTGGACTTAGAGAAAGCATATGACAGGGTGCCTAGAGAGGAGTTGTGGTATTGTATGAGGAAGTCGGGAGTGTCAGAGAAGTATGTAAGAGTGGTACAGGATATGTACGAGGGTAGTGTGACAATGGTGAGGACTTTGGTGGGAGTGACAGATACGTTTAAGTTGGAGGTGGGATTACATCAAGGATCAGCTCTAAGGCCTTTCTTATTTGCAGTGGTGATGGACAGGTTGACAGATGAGATCAGACAGGAGGCCCCGTGGACTATGATGTTTGCAGATGACATTGTGATATGTAGTGAGAGTAGGAAACAGGTGGAGACCACCCTGGAGAGGTGGAGATATGCTCTAGAGAGTAGAGGAATGAAGGTCAGCAGGGCTAAAACAGAATATATGTGTGTAAATGTGAGGGAGGGTAGAGGAATGGTGAGGATGCAGGGAGTAGAGTTGGTAAAGGTGGATGAGTTTAAGTACTTTGGATCAACAGTTCAGAGTAATGGTGAGCATGGAAGAGAGGTGAAGAAGAGAGTACAGGCAGGGTGGAATGGGTGGAGAAGAGTGTCAGGAGTAATTTGTGACAGATGGGTACCAGTAAGAGTGAAAGGGAAGGTCTACAAGAGGGTAATGAGACCAGCTATATTATATGGGTTGGAGACAGTGGCATTGACGAAAAGGCAGGAGTCAGAGCTGGATGTGGCAGAGTTAAAGATGTTAAGATTTGCACTGGGTGTGACTAGGATGGACAAGATTAGGAATCAGTATATCAGAGGGTCAGCTCAGGTTGGACAGTTTGGAGACAAAGCAAGAGAGGCGAGATTGCTTTGGTTTGGGCATGTGCTGAGGAGGGATGCTGGGTATATTGGGAAAAAGATGCTAAGGATGGAGCTGCCAGGTAAGAGGAAAAGAGGAAGGCCTAAGATATGGTTTATGGATGTGGTGAAAGAGGACATGCAGGCAGTTGGTGTGAAAGAGCATGATGCAGAGAACAGGAAGAAATGGAAACAGAAGATCCGCTGTGGCAACCCCTAATGGGAACAGCCAAAAGAAGATGATGATGATGATGATGATTTATGTATGTATCTCTCTCTCTCTCTCTCTATATATATATATATATATATATATATATATATATATATATATATATATATATATGTATATATAGGGTCTATATATTATTTCAGCGAATGCTTAAAATAGCAAATGCTGTTTAATCAACCCAATAAAGTCGAACTCCCTAAATCCTGAACACACAGAGCAGCGATTTTTTTTTCCAGGGAAATAAATCGCTGCTCCATAAAAAAAAAAAAAAAAAAAAAAAAAAATCCAAACACAAAACAAAGTGGGGGGCTTTGCCCCCAGCCCCCTGATGTGTGGGGATGTGCCCCCCACACTCCCCCACTTTAATATACCAACTACAGGATCGCACTATAGTAGAGGAAATGCCAAAGTCCCGAACACGGCCCAGTAATTTTTTTCCCTGGGGAAAAAAAAATCACTGTTCCGTGTGTTCGGGATTTAGGGATTTTGACTTTATTGGGTCAATTAAACAGCATTCGCTGTAGTAATAGAGGCCCTATATGTATATGTATATGTGTATGTATATGTATATATATATATATATATATATATATATATATATATATATATATATATATATATATATATATATATATATATGTATATATATATATATATATATATATATATATATATATATATATATATATATACATATACATACACACACACACATATATGTATGTACATCCACTAATGCATATATTTATATAAATATAAATATTATAATATATATATATATATATATATATATATATATATATATATAAATAGATACAGATATATAATATATAATATAGGTATGCATATAGATGTATGTCATATTTATATACTGTGTGTGTGTGTGTGTGTGTGTGTGTGTGTGTGTGTGTGTGTGTGTGTGTGTGTGTGTGTATGCATGTATGTAGGGTGTGTGTGTGTGTGTGTGTGTGTGTGTGTGTGTGTGTGTGTGTGTGTGTGTGTGATATATATATATATATATATATATATGTATATATATATATAGAGAGAGAGAGAGAGTAAATGCCTTAGCCAGACACATCATTAATACTGATGTGGAACATGGCTTTAAGTTTTTGGTTATAAGGAGAACTTAGGAGAGCATTAAAGGGGGAGACCTACCGAACATTACTGAAGAACTTGAAGCAAAGTGGATAGTTAGGTTAAGGGCCAATAAAGGTCATCGACTTAATGAATATATACCTCTACGCCCTAAGTTGAAATCTAGGCAACTTTTCAGATAGAAGTACTGACAAATTATTTATGCTCATGTTTCATGAACTTGTTTTTAATATATGTTTCCATTTTTAATACATGTTGTCATCTATAGGTATGCATTTTGTGGTGTCTTGTTTTAAACAAACAGTGATTGTTCATATTATGAGAAGGTATTAGTTGTTTTAGTCATGTGTTTTAAGGGGGGGTATATATAAGTGAAGGGTTTGTTTAATTTGTATTGACATCTGAAGAAGTGGGGTTACCCACAAAAGCGCTTTTGTCCATTAAAGTTTGTTATACTGGATCCTAGAGCTGTCTCCAAGTCCCGGTGTATTGGCTTTTATTTTGGATGTTTGTTCTGCGCAGGACAAGTGAGTTTTAGAGCTTTGGTGGCAGTTTTGTGCTTTAATGTAGATATATAGATATGTATGAATGGGTCAAGTGTTCAAACCGTTCCTGGTTTGAACACTGCACTACAAATAATGGTAAAATAGTTTGAAAATGCAGTTATTGCATTTTACAGGTATTTGCATGTGGAGACAGTGGTACAGTAAGAAATGGAAAGTTGTTCTTTCCCCATTGTAGTGCAATCTCAAAGTTCATACACACACACACTCACACACATATATAAATATATATATATATATATATATATATATATATATATATATATATATATATATATATATATATATATATATTACATGGGATGTTGGGTGCAGGGAGACTTACCAGCAGCACAAAATCAGGTTTAATTTATGTCTCATTTTTTTATGCTTTTCATACACACACATATCTCTCTTTCTCTCTCTCTCTCTCTCTCTATATATATATATATATATAGAGAGAGAGAGAGAGCAAAGCCACTGCAACCACCATGGTAACAGGCATATACATTTTTAGAACTTTAATAAAATAATTAAAACTCATTGAAAAGATACAGATAAGTGCTTTCGGATATGCATGCACCCTTCATCAGATGTAAGAGAACAGTTCATGACCACTTGTTTTAAAATTCCTTCAACCAATCAGTGTCAAAATTTCAGCCAATGCCTCTTGAAGGCAAGTTTCAAGGGAATATTGGTAATAAGCCTGGGTGGTTTGTCTGCTTGCAGGTCAGCAATCCATTGCATTTCTGCAAATTCTGTTATAGTAACCATATCGCCCCCTTTCACATTTTCTTGTATTATTTGTAGGTTCATAGGTTCATACTAGGACCATAAAGTGGAAACTGTGGTTTATGTTTGCCTTAATATGTCTAGACAATGGACTTTTCATATCTGGTAATCTGATATCACTAATATGTTTTGAGATCCTTTCCTTTAATTGTCTGTTGGTCTTGCCAACACAGAATGAATCGTATAATTTACAACAGGCTATATAAATCACATTCTTCATCTTACAGTCAGCATATGCTTGTAAAATGTACCTTTTACCATTTACAGGATGAATAAAAGTCTGTTGTTTGTAAATATGTTTACATGCTATGCAAGTGCTACATGGATATGTACCTTTTCTCAATAACTTAGTGCCTTTATTAATTTCTTGTTTAAGACATAACAGTTGTTTAAGATTTCTATTATTCTTATAGCAAGATACTGGCTTCTCTCCTACTAGTTTCCTGGTCTCCTGATCACTGATTAGAATATTCCAATCCGTCCTTATGATGTCACTTATATAATGCACATCACTTGAATATGCAAGGCTCACTCTGTTACCTTGATTGAGTACATCACAAGTGTACAAACTACCAATTGTAATAACATTGTGCGAATAATAAAGTTTCACTCAAGTATTTCTTAACACAACTGTTTTCTAATAGTGATGTATCAGTCTCCTGGTGGTGTTCAAACAGATATTTTTGACAATATTTCTAGCTTTGTGATTTTTGTGGACACTTGAGATCAGTGCAATGGTGTGGTGAGATAAGTGCTATTATTATTATTATTTTTTTAAAGTAATGGTGACAGTAAACAGCCAAATATTTTGGCAATATTTGTCTGGCTTTGTGATTTTTGTGGAGCATTTTTAATTGGAATACCTTAAGCCTTGCAAAGTCACAAGAGCAGTGCCCTCACAATGTTCAAATGTAGGGGAAAAGCCACCAGAAGGAGGTCTTTTTTACAATTAGGTTAAATCTGTTCTGGACACAGATGTGCAGTAAGATAGGTGTTATTATTATTTGTGTGAAGCAGCTTTGACTGGAATACTTTATTGTGCATCAAATTGTATGTGAGGACTCTGGAGGTGAAATAATATTTCTAGCCATCGGATGACATAATTATAACTGCTGGGTGGGGGGATTACCTAGGTGACAGTAACTGACCCTCTTGTCATTTGCTCATTTTAAACAGTCACTATATAGTTTTGTAGGACTAGTGGGTTTTTGTGAACAAAGATGGACTACTTAACTGGACACCTGATATGCACAGAGTAGATATAATCACTGTGGATGTCTTCTGTGGAGGAAAATGACTCACTGTCCGTGGCTGTTTGGTTATCAGCTTGGCTTTGCAAGAATAATGTGATTATGTGAAGCAATGTGTAATATTTTAATGTGTGACAACTCTTTGCTTGGAACAAAGGTGAAATACATCGCATGGTCATTCTCTTTTATCACAGTCAGATGCCAAATTGTACATAAAAGTGGCTTTAACTGGTTGGTGGGGGTTGTCTGGGTGAAAGTAAGTAACCCTGTTGTCACTTGCTCAATTTACAGTCATTTCTTAAAATAAATACAGGATAAATGAGGTGCCATGCAGCCTTTTTGCCTAGGGATCCAGTTTTTCTAAGGCCAACCCTGACTGTAAATAACTGTTGAAGGTTATAATACAAATTCTATGATTTAAGTTTATAAAACTTCTGTACAGTGATGTACATGAGAGGGTTAAAAACAGATCATGTAAACCCAAGCCCAGAAGTAGATTCAAACTGAAAGAAATCAAATTATAAGCAAGCGAAGCTGAAACAGAAGACACATATCAGGAACAGAACAGTAGTTTGTAAATCAGTTATGCAACAATCCCATTTGCTTTAATTTAACATTATTCAAGTGTAGAAACTGCATGGGAATTGTCTTTCCTCCATGGTGTAGTGACATTGGAGTTGATTATATTAAGTCAGATAGCACAAGGATAAAGTTCCATGCATAGTGCTGTTAGGGGATCAAAGCAAATATTCACAGCACCGAACAAATGTCTTGTCAATCTTTTTTTTCCAAATAGAAATAAAAAAAATAGTAAAAATCCTGGCAAGTTAGCAAACATGGGATATATTTTATTAAAAAGACTCTCTTAATAAACACTTTTTTCTTAAAACAGACTTCATCAGACAAAAAGGGTTAAAACAAGGAATGTTCATTTAGAAAATTAAGTCATCTGCAATATAACCTATCAGATAAATAAAACGCAATCACATGACAAGCTTCACATAAAATATGCAAAACAAAGTTTGAGTAACAGTCCTCTGCACAGCAGACTTCTAAACTTGTAATGGCCCTTTAAACCAGGTTAAGGTGAAGGCATTTAAGGGTGAGAACATACACAAGAGAAATAACCGTGAAATAGGAGAAAAGCAAATGTCCCTTACTGCTAGCTCTTTGTGAAATATTCAAGATGTGAATCATTGATTACACAGGAGAGTATCTGTATAATGTGTATTTTCTATTTCTGCCATTGTTTATTTTGAACTCCCTTTGTGTCAGTTAATGGCTGGTCATGTCTGAAGATGGTCACGTGTAATCATTAAATCTACCCAACAACCAAAATAGAATAAATATTTAAAATTGGACAGAAACTGTCTTAATAGTTGATTTAATGGTATAGTCTAAAACAGTATCAGCTCGACTGTGGAAATGTAATGGTGTTCAGCTGAAAATAAAATATGCTTTGTTTAAGCCAAAGAAATTATATAATATACAATACCTAGGTTACAGTATGTGTACTGTATGCTATAAATGGGCCACAGAGATTACAGTATGTATAATATCTTGGTTAGTAAGAGTTACTCTGTACTGAATCTGGGTCACAAAGATTTTGATGTGTACAATACCTGTGCCAGTGTGGGTGTCCTATATGCTCTATCTAAGCCAAAGAGCTTATGGTATGTACTGTATCTTGGTCAATGTGAGTGTACACTGTACTGTATCTAGGTCACTGTGTACCATGTATTGCAAACAGCTGGCAGTGCCAGTGTTCATATACTGTGTTCTGTGTAAGAGTGTAGTACAGACTGCACACACGTTGTTGTGATCATATCATGTGCTGAAGTCAATTTTTTAAGAGTTCAGACAGTGATAAAGCTGTGATATTGATAATGTGCTAAGCACTACATTTCTGATATTGATAATGTTCTATGTGCTAAATCCCTGATATTGATAAGGTGCTATGTGCTATATCCCTGATACTGATAAGGTGCTATGTGCTGATATTGATAAGGTGCTATGTGCTAAGGCAGTGACATTAACAAGGTGCTATTTGCTAAATCCCTGATATTGATAAGGTGCTATGTGCTAAGGCAGTGACATTGACAAGGTGCTATGTGCTAAATCCCTGATATTGATAAGGTGCTATGTGCTAAGGCAGTGACATTGACAAGGTACTATGCACTATATCTTGAAGAGTATTATGCAGATTGTACATGGGCTATTAAGGGTACACTGCTTACTGTATTTGGATTACTGATGATATCCACTGAGCTGCATCTAGAACACTGAGAATGTGTCACCAAAATGATAGAGTGCACTACATAAGACTTTCAAAGAGTACAGTATGTGGTTATTAAAAAACTGGAAGTGTCAGTATGAGGTTACAGCAATTAAGCTTCTCAAAGGCCAGTAAGTGTTAAACCCTCAAGCTAAACCTATGAACCTGAGAGTGCTGCTGGGGTTGTGCAGGATTTCTGTCTGAGCAATAAATGGGTACAAAACACTTTATATGGACCTCTAAAACTATACTATGTACTGTGACTTGTAAAGGCAATGTGTTGTATCAGTGACAGTGTACTGTATATTGAGTGTTGTATTTATGCATAGTATATAATGCACCATACTAAGGTCACTTTGAGTACACAGTGAACTACTTTAGGGTCACCAGCATGTTACAATAGATTATAGAGGGACCACTGAAAATGTAGTATGTGTTGTATCTATGCCAATAGCATGTACATTATACTGCATCTTGGCACAATATACTGTATGTGGGGTACAGTCCAGCACATTGAGAAAAGACCAGTCATATACTGCATCTTGGCACAATATACTGTATGTGGGGTATGGCCCAGCACATTGAGAACAGACCAATCATATACTGCATCTTGGCACAATATACTGTATGTGGGGTATGGCCTAGCACATCGAGAACAGACCAATCATATACTGCATCTTGGCACAATATACTGTATGTGGGGTATGGCCCGACACATTGAGAACAGACCAATCATATACTGCAGCGTATACTGTATGTGGGGTATGGCCCAGCACATCGAGAACAGACCAATCATATATTGTATATTGGTGCAATACACTGGATGTGAGGTACGGTCCAGCACATTGAGAACAGACAAATCATATACTGCATCTTGGCACAATGCACTGTATGTGGGGTAAGGCCCAGCACATCGAGAACAATGAATCATATACTGCTTCTTGGCATAATACACTGCATGTGGTGTATGGTCCAGCACAAGTTCAGACAAATCAGACACTCATTTTAAGTTTGACTCACTTCTTGAGAAAAGGTGTGACCCTGCAGAAGGTTTATGTTAGTTCTAGGGGAGTATGGGAGTATCCTGAGTTAGAAAGAGCAAAAAAAAAAATAAAAAATCCAGAAATAATCATTTCCACTGGGATCTATAGAAGATAAGCTCAATGAAATGAAATATTGGCAAGTTTTACCAGCAATACTAAAAACAGATCCATGTATGTGGGCCAATGTGAGTGGGCAATAAATTATATCAGGATCACTAGAAATCTAAAATGTGTTATATCTGAGCCACATAATGTGTACAGTGTGCTTTGCCTGTGTGATAGGATGTATAGTATGTACTGTGTCACTACCAGTGTTCTTCCTACTATGGCAGTGTACTATGTATTATATTAGTGACAATCAAAAATGCCTTTTTCTGTACCTTAAACATTAGGAGGGCACTATGTTCTGTAGATGGTCCATTGACATTGTAGTGTGTATTGTATCACTATCAGAGTTATGTACACTGTAGCTGAACCATCATTGTGAATGCACTACCTGTTGTATCTTTGCCAAAATTATTGCACTTTACACAATGTATGAGCTATTTCTAAGATATTGAAAGGACAATGTGCAGAATATGGGTCAGTGAAACTACAGTGTACTACGTGCTAGTATAGCTGCTGTACCCCAGTTTCTGATAACACAATATTCTCCATCTTGGCTACAGAGAATGCACTATGCAGTAATTCTGGACCATGGGATGTATACTGTGTGCAGTATTTTGGCTACTGATAGTATGTCATGCAATGTGTCACAGCTAATGAGGGAGAATTGTATGTTAAAACTTGACAATTGAGATGGTACTGTGTTTTGTATCCCGGGCAGTATAGTGCACAGGAATACAAATGTCTATCAGAAAAGTGGCACTGACATGCCATCATGCTCCTATGTCACAGCAACCTCTAAGAAGATCCAAACATCCCTGTAATACAGAGCCAAAAGTGTCTGTAGATTATTGGCAGGTAGCACAGAGGATTAAGGCTATGAGCTGTTAGCAAGCTACTTCCTGCGGTATATGGTCTGATTTCCTCAGCTTATATTTGTATATTGTGTGACTTTGAGCAACTCACTTAACCAAGTAGCAATGTGGTGCAACTGGGAATTTGCGCTAGATTCTTCAATGGTCTCCTGGAGTGTACAAGTGTACCTCAGCCTGTAAACTCAGATTTCCTTTACCCTCCATTCTAGTTACATTCACCTCACAGTAAACTGTGCAGCATAGACCTTGTTTCTTAGCAATGGCTCTCTAAATATGAGGATGTCTCTCAACAAATAATAAATCTATTTCTTAATACATCAAATTCAAACTCCTCCTCAGAAAATACCATTTTAAAAAGCTTAGTGCAAATGCTTTCTCAGCAGTAACATCATTTCTAGAACTAAGCTGAATCGGCTAACTTCTCAGCTGATAATATCTAACCTAAGGAAATATGACTAAGTTTCTTATATATCCTTCTCAAAATTCTCTATTTACCTGTAGTGTCCTGCTCCTGTTTACTCTTTTGTAAATGTTACACGTTCATATTTTCACATAGTAACACTAACTTTCCTCTTTTTTCCTAACTGACTTTATTCCCTTTATTCCTTGATCCTTTTAATCACTAGCATATCATAACAAATTAAAAAATTATGTAAATATAAATTGTGTGTGTTTTATGGTTGCACAATTCAATATGTTATTATATTATACTCCATATTTGAAGAAAGAAATGTTATTTGACTATGTTTTTTTATATGAAAAATATCAGTGTCCTTACTATTTCACTGTTTGTAGCCCCAGGGTGAATTTGTAAAAGGTTCGGCTGAGCTAGTATTCCACTCCAATTAACAAATGGAGAGAAACAAAGAAAGAAAAGAAAAGAAAAAAACATATTATAGTCTTTTAAGAATTGTTAAGATTAAGGCTGCACCAGAACCAGCCTATATGTCAGTGTCAGTAAGGGTGTCATTCATAAGTAATTCTTGTGGTTCTTTATTACAGTAATTTGATTAATGCCAGCTTCTTTGGCATGCAGCGATAATGCCATGAATATAATTCAGATAACTCAAGTTAACAGTCTGGAAATCTGTTAGAGCTAGCAAAAGAAAGGAGCAACAATGTGGCTCTGCTGGCTTGCATCCCTTTAGGGCAGGATATGGGGACACCTTCTGAAAATGTTAATCGAGTTTTAGTATAAGTGCAAAATATATTACTATGCTCAATAACAGATCTAATGTAAGTTATATACAACATAATTAAACATTTCTTATCTGTAGATGAAAGATTTCTTAATAAGTAGTCCGCATATTTAATTGTTTTAGTCCTGATAGCCTTTTCATAAAAGAATCATGTGCAATAGTGCTGCCATGAGCTTTATAGTCCTTGGCCTCTTATAGTAATAAGAATGTAAAATAGATAAGAAATGTTTGAATTTTAAGAAATAAATAATTTTGCACTTATCCAGCTAAAATTTTAGTCCAGTATCTTGTGCCCACTAACAAGTCAGACACAAATACACATTAAGATCATTGGCACTAGATTTATTTTATATTATAATACCAATTTTACAGCCATCACTATACTTTTGTACCCAAAATGTGGTGGTCCTTGAAATACTAGAAAAAATAAGATGAAGCAGCACTGGGCCCAAAATCAGTGCTTGGAGAAGGCTAAATGTGACAGCAAACCTGAATGAAATGTATATATCTTGACATAACACAGTCTGTCTGTTAACCAGTTCATGATCCATATAACATTTAATATCAATTAGATGTTAGATTGAAATAAGTGTTTATGAAGGGAATGGAGTGGTAGACAGTCAAATGTTTTGTCAAGGTCCAAAAAGATCACACCTGGATACAAACCCATATCTAGGCCATTGTTATTTGATCGTAACTAAGTTACTCACAGAAGATCTTTGCTTTATGAAATCATGTTGGTCAATATTCTAAACTATGAATATGAAGCCTGACTTATGTATTAGGTCTAGCAGACATCTTTCAAAGAACTTACTGACCACAGATGTCAAGCATTTGGGCCTATAATTGGTAATGATATCTTTCCTGCCCTTTTTATGTACAGGAGTAATACAAGATAGCTTCCAATTATAAGGTACAATGTCATTGTTATTATTTTCTTTCAATAGATAATATTCTCAAAAAAGGGAGTAATTATTGGTATTTGTACATACTGGCATTGTAATATTATATAAAATCATATTTCACAAGCTTAAAATTGTCTGCCTATAATGTTTGACCAACTGCTTCTATTTGCACCCATTAAGTTTCAAGTTTGTGCAGTCAACAAAAATCTGTTCCTATTGCATTTTCATTTACTTTACATCTCCAGCATCTACATTTTTATTTATTTGTTTATTTTCTAACCATGCTATGCTCTGTTTAAGTATTTCCAGAAATATTATTTTCCAAAATAATGAAGATGGAATGCACTTAATACATTTTTGCATTATTTTTGTTAAGTAAATTATGTTCTTTCATTTTTAAGTATTTGTATCTAGAAGTTCTTCTCTTATCATTGTCAGCGATATCGTTTTCTTGTATAAATATACCGTCTTTTCTAGTCATTTAGTCCACTGATATTCATTGAAAATATGTTTAATGTCTTTACCATGTAGTTAATATAAAGTATTTTTACCTTTACATTTGTCACAATGATTCTTCATCAGCCATGAATGAATAAATAGTTCTGTCAAGGGTATTGAATTAGCCAGCGTCTTATAAAAACCAAGCCTTTTTATTTGACTTTTTAACATATAAGGCATACATTTACCTACGACACTGTTAAAGTTTATGAACAGGGAGGAGAGAAAAGGGAGAGAGACAGACAGACAGAGAGAGAAAGTGAAAAGCTAGAAGGAAATGGGGGGGGGTCACTCTACACAGTGTATTTATGCAGAAAACAATTCATATACACACACACTGAACTAGCATTTTTCTTCAGGTTGTCAGCATTATTTTATTATTTAATGTTGCTAGACTGGTACATCAGCCAAAGGTAATGCATATTTTAAAGTTAGAAAACACAGTCTTGTTGGTATAACATAATCTATTCTTATAAAAGGTATAGCATCAGGAAGGAAATAAATACACCAAAAGTTTATTTTCCCTTAAACCCTCCTCAGTAACAGTTCATAAATGATACAGTCAGTTCTTTGTTCCTTGGGCTCTCAATTGTCTATCATAATAGGGTTGCCACCTTTTCAAATGGCCAAAGTGGGACATTTTCGGGACAAACATCAGATTTTACAGCCCAACACATATCCATGGTCAGCACAAAGGATAGAACTTAACTTTTTTGCCTAAATAAAAGCTTATTCTTGCAGCATTTTACTTGCTTATTCTGTTTCTTATAACATTTAGATATTTTAGATACAGAATAACTGTTTTTTGCAACTATTACATAAAATAAGGGAAATAATTTTGTCCTAAAATCTCAGGACATTTGCCATTTTCAAAATTTTTTGTTAGGACACAACTGCCCAAAGAGGGACTGTCCCTCGCGAAGTGGGACAGGTGTAACCCTACTATCATACTGTATTCTATAGAGTTGCCTCGAGTATATCCCATATAATTTTATGCATGTAAGTTGTCATGTTGTGACTTGGAAGAAAAAAATAATGTTCTCTTCATCTCATACGATATTGTATGTTCACTCGATTTATTGCACCACTTTCTCTTCTCTACTCATCCCCCCACCCCCTACGCACAAAAAATAAGCTCCTCTTTTTTCTCTCTCAGAAGTGGAAAACTTTTCATAGTATTCCAAATAAAAAATGAAATTATATTTTGAGGAAAGGTCTACTAACAAATTGTATTGGCTTGTATAATGTTAACCTAAATGTTTTTCAAGCAACCTTGCTAAAGACTTTTCAAATTAGTCTCTCACTTCACACTATCGGTTCTTTCAGAATATTCAGTTCTTTCCCTGCAAAATGAACTACTTGTATTCTTTCTTCTTCTTCTTTCGCCTTTTCCCGGTTAGGAGTCACCACAGTGGATCACCTGTCCGCTCATGATTGGCAGTGGAGTTTTATGGTGTCGAGTTGCCAGCCCGGCACCCAACCTTCCACAGAAGGCACACACATGCACATACTCACACCTAGGGCCAATTTAGAGTGTCCAATGTACCTACAGCATGTCTTTGGGATGTGGGAGGAAACCGGATCACCCGGAGGAAACCCACACGACCACAGGGAGGACATGCAGACTCCGCACAGAAGGCACCCCAGCCGAGGATTGAACCGGAGAACCTCTTGCTATGAGGTGGCAACACTAACCCCTGCACCATCACGGCCACCTAAATAAGTACCCTTTAGAAACCAGGTAAAGGTGAACATTACCAATGTCACCAGGGTAGTAGATTCCACAGGCAGACAGCCCAAGAAGAATGTTGTATCTTTTGGCTTTTCCCGGTTAGGGGTCGCCACAGCGGAACTCCAGTCCACTAATGATTGGCAGTAGATTTTTACATACTGAGTTGCCAGCCCTGACGTACAACCTTCAATGAAGGTACGCCTATTCATGCATGTCTCCACACAGAAGACGCTTTAGCTGAGAATCGAACAGGACAACGTCTTACTGTGAGGTGACAACGCTACCAGAGCACCAAAAATGAACTACTGGTATTAATGTTTCAAATAACATTCTAGGTGATTTTTGTTGAGAAATCATTATAATTACTTCTTTCCATGCTCTTTCCACATGTCATCACAGCAGTAACCATAAACAACAGCATTCTCTTCTCTCAGTATGTTTTAGAAAATGAGCACTAGTCCCTACACTTCTCCTCAAAGTTTTCAAGAGTATAACTATATGACAATATTCCAAATAAGGATTTTGATTTAATTTAAAGAAAGAATTATGTAAAGCATATATATTGAATATCTCTCTCTTTCCCATTTATGCACCATGTGATACACTGGGCAACGAGCACCTTTCAGTAATCATTTCTGTAGCAGTTATGGGTCTTACAGGCTCAGGTTGCAAGCCCAAGGCCCAACCCTCCTTGGAGGGTGCACCGCACACATTCGCACACACACTCACACCTAGGACCAATTTAGAGTGTCCAGTCCACCTAGTGCATGCCTTTGGAATGTGGGAGGAAACCAGAGCACCCAGAGGAAATCCACACAAATGCAGGGGGGGACATGCAGACTCCACACAGAAGGCACCCAGCCGAGAATCAAATAGAAAAACCTCTTGCTGTGCGGCAACAACACTAACCACTATGTCACTGCACTGCCTGTATATTATGAATAAATTGATTATGTAGCATAATTTCAGCTCATTTATATTTGCTTTAAAGCAGGTCATTGAGTAGAACAGTTTGTGTGCATATCAAGCAAAACTCAAGACTATTAAGTATACTTGAAGTTTATCATTTCTGTTTTTGTTCCCCACCTTCTGACACAGTGCAGCTTACAAGAGAAGACATTCCCGTTACTTTCTGTTCTATTTCAACTATTTGTTCTCCACAAAATGTACTTTTTGAATTAACATTCCACTGAGGAGAAATTATAAAATTACAGGTGGTATTCATAGTCCTGTGATTAGCAATTTTTTAGAGCTTACTTTTAATAATGTGGTTATGCCTATATGTAAATATGCCAAGCACAAGTTATCTGCAATGAATACAGCAATGTGAAGGCTTTAAGAAAGAGAAGTCTATTTATTTGAAATACTTATAATTGTGTAATGCTTTAAGTATTTGTGAAGCACTAAATGGAAACATTAATATTCAGATGATTTTGGATCTTTTCAAATATTATGCTCAAGTACGGTTATGTGCAAGCATGTAAGAAGTATTGACAGGCATTTGAGAAAATTGGTGGACAGTGCAGCTGTTATATTGAGTTTTAAAAATATAAAGGTGCTGTATGAATTTTCTATAAGGGTTGTCCTTACATGGACACCCTGATGGTTACTTTGAAAGATAGGAAAGGGGAATATAAGAAAGATGTAAAAATGGGATATATAACAGCAATCATTTCTGTAGCAGTTACGAGTCTTACAGGCTCAGGTTGCAAGCCCAAGGCCCAACCCTTCTCGGAGGGTGCACCACACACATTCGCATACACACTCACACCTAGGGCCAATTTAGAGTGTCCAGTCCACCTAGTGACACAGAAGTAACACATCTTGAGGGTTGTGCTTGAGAAAGTAGGAGAGGAGGGGTTCTATATTTTGGTGGGGGATAGACTACCCTACTTTTCCATTTTTTTTTTTTTTTTTTTTTTTACACAAAAGAGTAGTTTGGGTGGGAAGTAGGTGAGAGAGATTAGTAAAGGAGTGAGGTGAAGAGGAGCTCCTCTCAGGAGCACTCCAATCCACAGGACCTTGAATGGCACCACTGTCAAAAGGTGGCACAATGGAAGACCCAGATGTTGAAGGAGTGGTGGTCTGTGGTGGCTCAATGGTCAGAGCAGACTGGGGTTGTGAGTCTTGCACCCATTGTAGAGAATCCTTGACTGGCCAAAGCTGTCTCTCCACTACCTGCTCCATCGCATCCTTAACTGAGTCCCGTAGCTCACAGTCTATATGGCTTGCCAGGCTGCACTGTGCCAGGGTGTCTACAGGACAACTGCCATGACCCTGACCCTGGAAGGACTTGCCTAGACAGGCAAAGGTTCAACATTCCCTGACCTTGAGACTTTTGGACATATGGAAAAAGGAACATAAACTGGAGAGGAAGGAAAGAAACAAAAGCAAAGTAATGCATAATTAAAATAAGAAAAAAGAGAGGGAAGGTAGAGAGACAAACAAGAAATGGAGACAATAAAGTGGATCATAGTTTGTTAATATACTCTGTACATATTTTATCAGTAGCGCCTACTTATTTTATTAAATCTTTATTCAGAAAAAATATTCTGATAAATGGTATTGGAAAGCTGTTAATCTGTAGAAAGATATAAAATAGTGATCATTTTTATATTTGCAGTCTGCTGATAATAAGGAAATAAGCTGGTGCACCATATGAAATAGTAACACATTTTGCAATGATCACTTATTCTGAACTATCTTGCTGAAATGGATTGTGCTGCAGTTGTGTATTGGAAGCACATTACTTCTGTTACATTGGTGTATGAATTACTTTTGGATTTTTACTTAGAAAATAAATTGAAAAAAAAAACAGATCTTATTCAACAGATTGCTTTGATGAGTCCATCCATCTATCCACAACCCTTTTTCCTATTTTTACACATGGGGCAGGGTATCACTTTAAAAGTGACAATCATCTAGAGTCAACGTTCACACCACCAGGTGGATACTTTTTTTTTCAGAATCATATTTGCATACTTACAAACATGTTCAGTCAGTTTGGTCAAGCTTCTTTGCTGCTGGGAGGAATTATATTCAATCTCCTCTTCAGATGCACAAAGAGGACATAAAATACATTATGGTTGTTTTGTTATTATATATATGTGCTCATACCTCTCTTAATCAGCAAAAAACAGAATGCCTTCATGCAGGTGCATGGAATCTGTGTGCTTATATGCTTACATGTATTAATCAGCAAACTAGATAATTTCTTTATGTATTTTTACTGAATCTGTGTTCATATCTCTCTTATATGTGTATATTTATTAATCTGCAAAGTACATAATCTGTTTATGTAACTATACTAAATCCATATGTATTAGGAAACATTTCTTGTTTACTGCAAGTGAAAGCAGAAATATATCATTACTTCCTTCAGTTTGTTACATTTTATCATCTCTCTACGGCTTGTCGGTTTGAGTGATGAGTACTTTCTTCAACCTAGATATTTCCATTGAAGTTTCTGCTTTGATCTATATATTGCATGCCTTACCTACATTTTTAAATAATATCATGTAAAGGTACTGTAAGCAGTACAGTTTTTAAATTCTGAAATTAAGAAATTGAACAGTGAATATTTCATTAAACTCTGTGCTGTTAATTCAGTTGGTACTTTAACCTGCACTCCTCCACTCTGCCTAGGGTGTGGGAGCTAACTGTGGTCAGCCATCTTATACATGAAGTTAGTATTTCTGAAAGAATGACTGTCTTATAGTTATCATATCAATAAATAGATTTATGACCTACACAGTACAATGTTTTTAAGTTGTTTGCCTGTAATATAAATAATTACTAATCTAATAATTACAATATATTTAAGATATGTATGTGGTACTATAAATATGTTCACATCTGTTTCTGTATAAATGCCGATATATACATGTGCATGTGCACACACACACACACACACACACACACACACACACACACACACACACACACACACACACACACACACACACACATATATGTATACTTCTGCACTGTTGCACTTTTATATATGTATACTTACATATAGCTATTTGCTTATACATATACATATGTATTAATATATACAAATATCTTTATATATAGACATACCATATTTGTATACAGATCCATGTTTATTGTCTACTTATACCCTTTTTGATTACATGTACATATATGTTTGCACTTACCCATACATTTCTTCTTAAATTTGGCAGCATGTATGCAATATTTATCTAGCATTTTTACAATCTATTGTAGTTAAGGTTTTAAAATAAAATGCTAAAATGGTTGCAATAGAACTCTGACCTTCTCACTCTAACCTGGTCTACCCACTTATCCAGCTGGTCAAGCCTAAAATTGTGCCGAGATCTGCACAAGTCACCATATCTGTGCCAACAATGGGGCTCAGAGTAGGTGATCCATGTCAGGGATGACAGATGCTCACCCAGCTCTAGCCAGATGTCAACAGTGCCAGCTACCATTATTTCTGTTTTCTCATGGTATGAGTCCTGCAACAGGTAGACCATGATCCTTGTATCCTTATCAGACCAGTTTGTAAGCTCGCCTTGTGCTTTCACAGCTGCTGCCATCATTCAAATTACCAATATCAAAATGAGGAATGTAACTGTGACATCACCATAATCAAACCCAACTACAATGTAGGGTAATTAGACATGTAACTGTTATTACTGGCAAGTTTGGTTCCCCAAACTGCATTGTCACATAGATATGCAGACGTTTTGTAAAGGAATATTAATACATATTTGTGTTTTGGCAAATGAAAGTGAGTGATAAAAATCATTACTTTGTCATCTGCTTATATGTGTAATTGCTTCTATACAGCAATGTTTTAAACTTTATTTGTACAGCTGACATTAAGGTCATGCATTACTCAGTTATGAAAGCATGTCTTATTAAGTAGTGCTACAGGTAATACTTGGATTATTCTTTTTACTTGAGTTTATAAATAACAGTTAGTATAATTTTACCTCAATCAAAAACTGAGTGGTATAAATTGATAAGGTGCATCAGAATACACAAGACTGGCATGGATGAAGCTTCATGACTGTACTCCCTAAATGTTGTTGACTCCATTTTTCCTTTGATATGCATAGAGATATTAAAGCTATATTAGGCACTTCTGCACATTCCTCTCGTCAGCTTGGATCAGTGCCTCACGGTGCAGCTCATCCATGGCCACCCAAGGTATAGTTACACGCATCTGTTGACATACACACTCACATATTATTGACATTCATAGAGATAAGTGGAACTTCACCTAATTTACATACAAAATAAGTCTGATTTTACATCAGTTAGTTTAATATTGCCATAGTTAAATGCAATCAGTTGAGTTAGGAGGAAGAGTTTTGGGAAACTGTGAAGTTTTTCCAGAAAGAGAATATAGCATTATAGTTATGAATTATTGGCAAACAGTGCATATTCAGTTTGTAGGTTAGTTACTACCAGGGTAAATGTATTTCTCATTCATGTGACTGTCAGATGCAGTTGATTCATGTTAATGTTAATGACAGGAGTGTCATTCATTAATTGTAGTTCATAAAAGTACTAGTGGAAATATATGTGGAAGGACTATTGATGGCAATGTGAAGGATAAATGTTTGCAGTATTTTTTGTATATGTAAATTATGCTGTACAAGATATTATTATACTACCATTTATTGTCAATAAAGTCTGATTTACTGCATTTACATCAATGTATTCTGCTGTCTGAATAAATGTTGCTGTACTGTGGGACAGGATTTATGAATGCCACTTATGGATGAAAAGTCATGGCAGTATAAAACAGAAAAGTGGCAGGGTAAGGATTTTAAATCTGTAACCAACGAGATATGATGTCAGGGGTCTACCTGAAAACACTGACATGTAAAAACACCGACAACAAGATAACCGACACCACAAAACCGAAAGTTCAAAAGCACGAAACTTCACATACCCGACAAACCACAATCCCAACAATCAACAAAACAAAACAAATACCTTTTCTGTAAAACACACACACAACACAAGCACACCAAAAACCTTACAAACCTACACTAAACCTTACATACTCAACTATCTCTGCACTAACCTTAACGCAAACCCTAACCCTAAGGTCTGTCACTATCGCACACTCACCTAACCAGCACCCTAACCCTAACTCACTTAACCCGCCCCTTACAATAAAGTCTGTCACTATCGCACACTTACCTTACCCGCACCCTAACCCTAACTCACTTAACCTGACCCTAACCTGAAAGTCTGTCACTATCGCACACTTACCTTACCCGCACCCTGACCCTAACGTCCGTCACTATCACACACTGACCTTAACATGTTGGTGTTCTCAGCATCGGGATTTTTAATCGTCGGTCATCTCCGTTGTCGATCTTCTGGTGTCGGTTATCTCGTTGTCAGTATTGTCAGCGTTTGGTGTTTTCAGGTAGACCCAATGTCACTGTAATGATATGTGTTTGCAGTCCTATTCTGCATTTGTGGCTGATGCTGTACAGTTTATACTATGCAATTTTAACTGGGTGAAGTTTGATTTGCAGTATGAATATGGGTATTGTGTCAGGCTAAATTTTGCTGTTCTCAGATCTTTATTTATTTTCGATAAAAGCAGGCATTCTTCCATGGCTGTGTGGATCAAGCTTCAGTGCATTACTTTTGTAAATTGTTTTAGGTGAATGTATGATGAGCAGAGAACACAGCAGAAAAAAATGTAATTTCAGACTTAAGGACTACTGAATCCTTATGGCAGCCTTTACTACATGGTAAACACCTTTGTGGGAAAGGGGGACCCAAACCAGCTGACAGAGCAAATCTCTGGAACCAAGTGGTTATGGATATAAATGTTGTTGGTGGAATGAACCTCACATTGACTCAGTGCAAGAAAACGGCCAATGATATGGTAGGATGTGCCATAGCAAAGGCAAGGCAGAATGCAACTGACTGTATCAGTACTGAGAGAAGACCTCATACACTCCATTCCTTTAATATCTGATGAGGAGCACCTCCTCTCTGTTCAGGGGTATGACTACTAAACAGATGAGGATGGCACGGGCATAATCAGAATTGGTGTGGCCACTGGCTATTACCCTCATCAGCAGTAGCATCCACAGACATCTGTTCAGGAAGGTTAGTTTAACCTCTAAATCATATTTATATAAACAAATGGCTGCTCAGGTTAAATGATTAAATGTAACACATAACATTTAATATTAACAGGTGAAGCCCCCACTTCTTCACATAATGACATAACACACGCACTCAGGTCACTTCAAAGCAAGTACAAATATGACTCCGTCATTGTCCATGCTGGTGTGAATGACCTGAGACGTACCTCCCTGGACTACATGAAAAGAGACATAGAGGAGCTCTCCGATTATGTAGCCCAGGCTGGTATGACCCTGACCCTGAGCAGCATCTTGCCCTCACCAAGAATGATATCACAATACAAAGACAAGATGATCAGCTTTAACAATTGGCTCAAGTACTGGTGTCATTCTAAGGGGATCCAATCTCTGTCTGCCTGGGATGATATGTTGGACAAGCCACACTGCTTCGCAAGGGATGGCTTACACCTGTCACCACTGGGCTTCCGGATATTGGCTAAGGCTCTTGCCACCCCCATAGTGCCTTTTTTAGGCAATGCTCAAAAGACAAACCCACCTCCTTAGAAAACAAAAATGGAAAAAAACTAAGGGTAATGCTGCTCAACGCCAGAAGTCTAAATCTCAAGATGCAGGCACTTGATGCACTCCTCAGCATGGAGAACATCGACGTCTGTGCAGTAACTGAAACCTGGTTCAAGGCTCCTGAGAGCACCCCAGCACTACCAGGCTATATCTCGTATCATGCATTTCTGCCCCAAAACCTGGGCCGAACCACAAAGGGAGGGGGAGTGTCCATATTCATAAAGGACACCCACACCTCCAGGTTAGTAGCAACACATGAAGCATCAGAGACCATACAGGTGCAACTAACCATAGGCAAAACTGCTATACAACTGGTTGCATGTTACAAACCACCCTCCCAATCTCAAGAACCCCACTCAGCCTTCCTGAAGACATTGGAGGATATGAATGTATCACAAAATACCATCATACTGGGAGACTTCAACTACCCAAATATAGATTGGGTACATTATTCTAGCCCTAATACCCTAGCCCAAAGGTTCTTGGAATTCATAAATTCAAATGCACTGGAACAACTAGTCACCTCTCCCACTAGGGGAGATAATATACTAGACCTGATCATCACAAACATGGGGACAAAATGCTCCACACCAGAAGTATACCCCTCACTAGTGAGATCTGACCACAAACTAATCACCCTGGATATACATATCCCACCTCCACCCCCAGCACAAAAGACCACAGTGAAAAACTTCTCAAAAGCAGACTTCACTCTTCTTAAGACTGAGATGGTATCCTTTAAGCCCACTGTGCCAGTGGATACCACATCCCACAATGCCGAATCCTTCACAAATGCTTTCTATGGACATCTCCAAGAATGCATGGATCATGCAATCCCAAACAAATCCAAGTCCTTCTCCATCAAATGTAAGCATCCTGTCTGGTGGACCTCAGCCATAAACAAATTGTATAACAAAAGAAGGAAGCTACTGCACATCAGAGTGAAATCCCATGAAAGGAAGACATCTCTGATCAACATTAGCAGAAAACTACGTTCTCTCATAAAAACATCCAAGGCAAACTTTGAGAGAAAAATCACTAAGGACACTAAAGATAACCACAAAGCCTTCTTCAGCTATGTTAGAAACCTGGGCAGAAACCCTCAGATATGCTCAGAGTTGGTTCACAACAACAAAAAATACACTGAACCCACAGATATTGCTAACATTCTGGCTGACAGGTTCAGTGCAAATTTCTCCCTCCTTCACCCCCAAAAGAAGAAATACTTATCCCAGCTGAATGTAATCTCCCTGTCATCTCAGATGTCCAAGTGAGAACCGCCCTAAACAAAGCAAAAAACACAGCATCAATGGGACCTGACGGTATCCCAGGGTGCGTGTTACGTGAACTCCAAGAGGAGCTAAACCCACACATAAAATGCTATTTAACCTTAGCCTTACTTTTGGATATGTACCTGAACACTGGCGTACAGCAACAGTGGTCCCACTCCACAAGGGGTTCCTCTACAGACCCTGGAAACTACCGCCCCATAAGCTTAACTAGCCTGGTCTGCAAAGCTATGGAAAGAATCATTATGGAACTCATAAACAGAGACATAGGGGACCTACAGACACTTGACCCCACCCAGTTTGGCTTTGTAAAGGGCAGATCCTGCCTTTTAAACCTGGTTGATTTTTTCAAAACAGTCACTAGAGCCATTGATGAGGGCAAAGCAGTCCATACAGCATACCTGGACTTGGCTAAGGCCTTGACACAATACCCCACTCAGGCATCATAGATAAGCTAAACAGCTTAAAAGTAAACCCTTATGTCACTAGATGGGTTGCAAACTGGCTAAAGGACAGAACCCATAAAGTTAAAATCGCTGGAGCAATGTCAGACTCAAAGCCAGTCACAAGTGGTGTCCCACAGGGATCTGTCCTGGGACCCCTCTTGTTCGGCATTTATTTCTCAGATGTTAAAGCAAACATGGGAGGGCTGCGGCTGACAAAGTTTGCAGATGACTGCAAACTAGGTGCCATAGTCGATACACCAGCAGATACACACATCCTACAAAAAGGCCTCACTGAAACGGACAACTGTTGCCGTAGTCACAGCCTTAAACTAAATGCCAAAAAATGTATAGTCATCCCTTTTGGAAAAAACAAAGTACCCACAAATTATCACATAGACAGCATCCCACTGAGTACGGAAAAAGTAATCAGAGACCTAGGGACCCAAGTAGACAGCGACCTCTCATTTGACACCAACGTTGCCAAAGTGGTTAGCAAAACATTCTACCTTGCACACCTCATCATGAAGGGATTCACATCCAGATCCAAGGATGTCATTGTACCCCTATATTCCTCCCTCATCAGACCCATGATTGAGTACAATGCCCCATTTGGTATGTACCTCACCCGGCATTTGCAACAGCTGGAGAGACCACAAAAGTACCTCACCAAAAGGATCAAGGGTCTCCAACATATGTCTTATTCTGCCAGACTAAAGAAACTTCAGCTATCTTCATTAGCATACCGCCTGCTCAGAGGTGATCTCTGCCTGACGTACAAGGCCATGTCCAATCAGGATCTGATGGACATGCTCCACCTCAAAAAATCCAAATCCATCAGGACCACGAGAGCTAAAGACTTAAACCTCGGCACAAGTATGAATTGGACATGCTGGAGGGATAGATTCATAACCCAGAGGCTTTCCATGTTTTGGAACAGGATCCCAGTTCGTATTAGGCAGAGCCCCTCACTGACTCTCTTCAAGAGAAATCTTGATGAGTGGATGGGAGATCGTAAGTTTACCCCAGGGGTCACATCTGTGTCACTGCTAGACAGGGGCACAGTAAACTAATTCTATTATATAAGGGGACCTTCATTGTGTCACTACTAGACAGAGGCACAGTATTCTAGATTTATTCTGTACATTTTTGTACCATTTCAAGGGGTGGCAAAAGACACATCACTATGGCTAGGCTTACAAATGCCCCAGGGCAGATAGCCTAGTACTATACTATGAAACTATGAAACTATGAAACTATGAAACAGAGTCTGCATGGTAAGTGTCCTCCATACCTCATCACACAGCATACAGTAGTGTATTACACTATCTAAGTAGTAATGTAATCAATTAATTCTTTCCATGGTCAGCTGCAGAAACAAGCAGGTCCACTATACCAGTAATTTTAGAATATAACAGCAGCAGAATGACTGATGATGACAATAACATAGTTTAATGGCAGGATCATGCACCCCACAACATGTAAATAACTCTGCGGGAAATGACACCAGATCACAAAGTCAAATACATGGGGACATTATACTACAGTAAATATGTTCGGATATTGTTAAGGCTCAGTGCACTTCCAGAGAGAGGTAAAAATGGTCAGAGTACCGCAGTGTGTACATGAGCATTTCCATCACTATATGGAAATAGTAGAGTAGGGATAATGCCATTATCGCATTTATCTGCACTATGGTGGCACACACAGCAACCATCTCTACCTCCATGCATACACTAGTGAGGACCTACCAGACTGAAATATAGAGTCAGTGTTGGACAGAAAGGTGGATGGGGTACTATCCAGACACATGGGGAATAGCACATCACAATACAAGTGCTTCTCAAGAAGGAAGTGTGATTAGTGGGGGAGGGACCAAACACAACAGAATTCATGGAGGTGACATCAGTGTTCATCTATACACAGCAGAACCTCTCATTCAAAGTCTCAGACCTGCATCACTGTGAAATCAATGTTTGTAGGATCACCTGCATCCAGTTTGTCACATCATTGCAGCAAGTCAGAATCTAACTCACATGACAGCCACTCCTCCCTCAAGATCATATGGACCTTCACCTACCCTGTCTTTAGTAGATACTGTGTTTGATGCAGTTGACCTTGACCTAATGAGATTTAGGCTAGGCATTTCAAATACTAAAAGTATGAAAGGTTTCCCTTCACTACTGTCTTTCAGTACACTCATGTTAATGTTTAACTTCAAAGACAATGCAGACAAAAAATATGTGTATAGCTGCAGAATATGGAGAGTGAATAAATGTGCCTGTGTACAATGTAACCCAGTATTAACAGGCTTATAGATTCATAGAAGTTTACAAGGCTAACGATCATTAGAGGCTTTATAAACCTAGTTGTGCAACCCAAATGTGCCCCACAAGTTACATTTTGAACATTTATAGAGTGGTGATTGTTGGTTATGGCATGATTTACTGACTGCCTCTGTCCATCACAGCCTCAAGAATCATAAGCCATGACTCCATGTGCATGTGTTTCATTTGATTAATGTTATTGTTTACAATAAAAGAAAATAACCTAGGAAGGAAGATGAACCCTTAGGCAAATTCATTGACTATGCCACAAAGCAACTTGGTCCACTCCTGGAACATGTCTGTAAGGATTCCTGGGATTTTCTTAGAGGTATTCAACCTTCTTTTTTTCGACCTGAACTCCTTATGATAACTATAGATATTAAGGATCTCTTTCCCAGTATACCCACATCTAACAGGGCTCAAGTGGTTCAATGATTTCTTGACCACTGAAACCAACCTTAACAATAAAGTGACTGGCCTCTTAGTTGAGTTCATGGAAATCTTATTACAGAACAACTTTATATTTTTTAACGGTGAGCTTTTTAGACAAAAGAAAGGTGTGGCCATGGGCGCCTCTTGTGCCTCCTTCTATGCCAGCGTAGTTTTACACAGATGGGAACGGATGTTCATTTTTTCTACTACTTGGGTTCAATATTTAACTCATTACAGAAGATACCTAGATGACATCTGTATCCTGTGGAATGGCACCCTTAACCAATTTCTGGACTTTTTTAGTTACATCAACTCCACCACTCCTTTTTTGGTGTTTACTCACAACATCAATAAAAATGAACTTCATTATCTTGATGTGACCTTATACAAAGACTATAATAATTTAACATTTTTTTTCTAAGCTATATAGGAAACCCACCTTCTCTAATTCATATTTGCATTTTCAAAGTGGACACCCATTTTGTCAGAAAAAAGGCATTGTTAAGGGTCAGTTTATCAAAGCTTCTAGGATGTGTAGTACTACTGTTGATTTTTTGGATGAAATACACTTTTTGCAGTCCTTGTTTACAGACAGGGGATATCCTTTCTCCCTCATCACCTCTTTAGTTAAGGAAGTGATTGATAATAGAGAAACAACATTTCCCCCACTTCTTGGTGCAGGGCAACCTCTTGGTACAGACAGCACTACTGTGATACCTGACATTTTTCGGAGTAGCTTTATCTACACTTACTCTGGTAACTCTCCTGAGATCGAGGAGACTATTAGGAGGCACTGGCCTGTATTGACCTTCCATGAAGAATTCAAAGATTCACTACCAGTACATCCCAAATTTGTAAGAAAGAGGGATATTAACTTTAAGGAACTATTTGAAAGAAAATCTGTCCCCCAGGTTAACACCTCTAATTTACGACTAGGTACTTTCAAATGCGGGTCCTGCAACCAATGCCATGCTATTATTAATGCTTCTACTCTCTATATTTCCTCTAGGAACTTTAACATCAAATCACACCACCATTACATCTGTGGAAGCAAAGGGGTTGTCTACCTAGGTTTCTGCACCATCTGTTCAAGCTTTTATGTTGGCAAAACCGAGAGGCCACTTAGGAAAAGAATCTATGAGCATTTCTATGATTTAAGTAAACATAAGGAGTCCAATGCATTTTATAAGCACTCCCTCACCTGCCCCGAGATCGATCTTAA
Source organism: Protopterus annectens (assembly GCF_019279795.1). NCBI lineage: Eukaryota > Metazoa > Chordata > Ceratodontiformes > Protopteridae > Protopterus > Protopterus annectens. The sequence continues at coordinate 373,349,633 of NC_056746.1, read as the reverse complement.
ATTTATTGTATTGGAGCAAGTTATGCCGGATGCTAGGGAAGGTGATTGGGAGACAACCCTCAAATACAGGGAACTCATATGGCAACTTAAATTGGATGCAGGCAGACACCCCGGATTGAATGACAACATCAATATAAACAGTGTCCTTAAATTAAAAAAGGCCCGATTATGAGAAGTTACTCATTGTTGACAATAAATCCCCATGTGGAACATGACAAACAATTTATTTTAATTCATTCATTTATTTTTGTTAATTGTTTTCACATTATTTTATATTTCAGACCAACATTTACTGTATATATTGAGCACACAATATTCTAATATTTTATTATTTAGGGATTTCTTTCTAAACATACTTTTAAATACACATTTACATACACATATACTGTGTATTTTCTGCATTTTTTTGTATTTTTTGATGGTATTTTATGATGGTTGTGACAATGTTTTGACGTCTCGGACACTAATATGTGCCTTAGAGGCATTCGTTTTTAGTATTTATTTTCATTAGTATTTATTTTTATTTTTATTAGTATTTTTATTTTTATCATTATTATTTATTATTTTTTATTTTTATTATTATTTTCATTATTATTATCATTATTTTTATTCATGTATACTTCAATTATTATTCATAATAATTTATCTTTCTGGCTTTGTTAAATAATTTTTTTCACATGAATACATTTTCACAAAAGTACATAAACACCTTTTTGAGACATTATTAGGATGTTTTTGTCCCAAATGGTTTGACACAGCATCATTTTTATGTACCTGGTTTGTGACTTAATAATTTAATAATTTAGTAATTTAAAGTTTTAATTGATTAATTAACAAGCAGCCACAATGTATTTAAAGCTTTGTTGCACTTTATATTTTCAACTTGATAACGCTTGGCAGTGACCGAGCGAAAGCGCTTGTTTTTACTGCTCCACAATAAAGTATCAGTGTGTTTCCTGAACCTTTTTATAAAGTATTAGCTTGCCTTTGGATGGACAGAACCATGTCAACTGCCACATTTACAAGGTAAGTCTTGAAACAGGGGTGTTTTGTGTAATAATAGGAATGAGTGGCATAATCCTTGTATCACACTAATAGAACATATCCTTGTTTGTGCCATAACAGTAATTCACCTTTGCACCACCCCACAAAAGAAGAGCCTATCCTTGTTTCTGCCAGAACAGTGACTCACCTATGCTTCCCCCCCAAAAAGAACAAAAAAATGACACAGTTTGTTAACAAACCCTCTTTGAAATGCTAACAGTTCTACCAAAGGAACTGTCCCTGAAATATTTGTACATATTTATCACTCAGCATTCCATTTTCATGTATTGGCAGTCATGTATCCTCTGAAATGGCTTAGCAAACATGCCCATTTCATCAGTACATTCCTAACTAATGCATACAGATAAAAGTGTAAAAGCCTATGATTCAGATATTTCTTAAATATATTCCAGCATATGCAGTATGTAGCTGTCCAAATGGAAGCATACCTTCTGAAGTGCAGTACTTGTCTGCACAGATATAGCCTGAAGAAATATCATTATGTGCATTTTTTCCAAAATAAGCAAGCGTCCCAACCATAAGTTTGCCTAGCTACATGGTTGCCTTTCTATGGTGTAGATGCAGGGCTATTAGCATGGTGAAGATGCAAATGAGGTGTGAACTCATTAGAATTGCTGAGTCCCAAAAAGTTGGATCTATGTAGGAGATGTAAACATAGTGTAAGCACTCCCTCAGTTTTGTTTTTAATGGATTGCAAGTGTGACTGATTAGTGGTTGGGAGAAGGAAAACATGGCAGCACTACAGACTGCCTTACTTCCACTGGGTGTGTCAGGTTAGAACTACAAAGTGTTAGATGTAAGGTTGGAAATGTAAGTAAGCAGAGCACAAGTCACAGGTTGTGTTCCTTAACATCCAACCTGCCTTTCATTTGTTGGCAACTGCATATGATATTATTTTCACTTAATACCCTCACACACCTTAAGGCCAATGATATAGAATGGCTTACACACTGCATGTCTCAGAGTACTGCTCAGATAAATGAAGAATGGCATGTGACGCCCATGGTCTGGCCCAGTAATCAAGGAGCCTCAGCCTCCACTGCTAACACCAGTGAGGGGCGTCCACATTGGGAAGCATAACAAGTACACACACTGTTAAGTACAATTTCCCTTAAGAGCACACAGAGATCACAGTCAGTCTGGGGCTGGTTTCTTCCTTTCTCCAGATCCCCAATAAGGCTCCCCACTGACACAGCTATAGGGTACAAGTCTCAGCCTAGTGGTCAAGCTAAAACCTCCAGCACCCTCTCTGTCCAACCAGTGCTTTGTGTCACTGCCCAAGTAGCTGACGCACACACACTCTTTAAAATATGAGTTACATACAAACACACAGACACTCCTGGGGAAGGGTGGCACAGGTTCTCCAGCTATGCCCATTCCTGCCAGTCTATAAGGTAGTACCAGCTGCCACCAACCACAAATATCAGCTACTAATAAGGGTCCCAATTTTACTGCACAATATTATTATCCAAATAGTAAGTGTGACTGGGCAGCAAGTCTATTGGAAGGGCTTTGTACAGTATCACTATATACATGCAATGTACTCTAGAGCTTAAATTGTCTACACAAACAGCCACAGTTGAAAGGTTTAAAAATATTTAATAATAAATAATAAAAACTCAAGACAATACGTCTTACTACACAGTGCTAGTCAAGAGTTCAGACATCACATGAAATGCTTAAAATAATACTATAGAATAGTTCTGACATAAATATAGAAAACAGCTAGACTAAACTTACTATTTTCTATCTTTTCTGAAGAGTAATCACAGTTCTAAATAAATTTACTTATAGAGCAAAAGCAGAGTACTGGTGAGTTGTTGTCAGCTTTAGACAAAATCCAGAAATGCTCTCTATCTCTCTCGCCCTCTCTGAGACAGTCTTTTAAATTGATAATACATCACTGCTGACCCATTTTAGATTACATTCTCTGATTCCCAGGCTAACAGAAAGTCAGAGTTTAACATAGCTTTGATCTTCCACCTGGTCAGGAAACCACAGCAATTAAAGACATTATATATGTAAAAATCTAGCAATTAACTCTGGCCTCAAAACAATAGAAGGAATCTGCTGATCCAGACATCATTGCTCCGAGTTTGGGAGCAAACAGTCATACAATGCTTGACTTATCTGCTTTCTTACAGCAGAGTGCACTGTTGTTACATTTTTGATGTTCAACATTTAACACCATTTTCTCACATTTAAAAGAACAAGCCTGTGGCTTATATTAATATTTACAAATGGCAGAATTATCTACACAATTCTATCTAAGCTAGGCTGGCAGCCTTTACATATCCCCCCCCCCCCCCAGATAACTCAAACTAGTTTTTCAAGTGACCCTTAGGAAATGTTGCTTGAGAGGGTTAGGTCTATCTGAGTATACCTCACCCTATTCCCTGTCTTGACACCCCATCTGCATTGGCATTGCTAATCCTATTGCGGTGCTCCACTGACATATCACATGCCTGCAACCCTAGGCTCCATCTTAGCATCTTGGCATTTTGCTGGCTGGCTCTGTTTAACCATGTTAGGGGAGTGTGATCTGTAACTACACTGAATTTTCTTCCATACAGATAAGGATGAAGTTTCTGCAGTGCCCACACTATGGCTAGACATTTCTTTTCTACAGATGCATAGCATTCCTCCCTGGGTTGAAGCCTATGACTGAGATAAACCACTGGGTGTTCTTCTCCCTCTGAAGAAATCTGGCTAAGTACAGCCCCCACCTCATGGTTCGAAGCATCCAACTGCACAACAAATTCTTTGCTGTAATCTGGAATGGCTAACACAAGAGGTCCTCCCAAAGCTTCTTTAAGCTTCTGGAATGCCTGCTCACATGCTGGGGACCACACTATCTTATCTGGCCTGTTTCTCCTTGTCAGGTCTGTGAGGGGGGAAGCTATGGTACTATAACTGGGGATGAACTTTCTGTAGTACCCTGCTGCCCCTAAGAATGCCCTCACCTGCGTTTTGGTAACAGGTACAGGCCATGCCTGAATGGCTTCCACTTTGGCAGGTTCTAGCCTGATCTTACCACTCCCCACTCTATGTCCCAGGTAGGAGACCTCTGCCATACCCACCTGACATTAGCTGGGCTTAATGGTAAACCCTGCCCTGTGTAGTCTTCCCAGCACCTCCCTGACATGTTAAAGGTGCTCTTGCCAGGAATGGCTGTAGATGGCAATATCATCTAGGTAAGCAAGGGCAAACCCTCCTGCTCCTGCTAGGATATGATCTACCAGCCTCTGGAAAGTCACTGGGGCATTTGTCATCCCAAAGGGCATCTTTGTGAACTCATACAAGCCAAATGGAGTCACAAAGGCTGACCTCTCTCTAGTACTGGGAGTCAAGGGCACCTGCCAGTAACCCTTGGCAAGATCAATGGTGGTAAGATACTCAGCCCTGTCCTAAGCATGGGGTAAGCATCTAATTCTGTGTGACTATTTAATTTCCTGTAGTCCACACAGAGCCTGGTGCTGCCATCCTTCTTTGGCACCAGCACCACTGGGATAGCCCAGGGACCATTGGACTTTTGAATTATCCCTAGTTCCAACATCTCCTATATCTCCTCACTCAGAGTCTGTTTGACTCTCTCAGGTACCCTATAAGGGCCCTGCCTAATAGGCCTTTGGGGTCCTGTATCCACCTGGTGTTGCACCAGGTGGGTGCACCCTGGTTTCCCAGTGAACATGTCCCCAAACTCCTGAAACACTGCCCGGATTTCTTGAACTTGTGTAGGAGGTAGATGCAGTCATCAGATCTCCCTCAGACTCTTCCTGCAATCCACTGCAAATACTCAGTACAAGGGCCTACCTATCATGGTAAGGTTTCATCATGTTAACATGGTACAATGTGTGCCCATGACTCCTGCCTAGCAGTTCCACCATGTAGTTAACAACACTTACCTTTCTTACCACCTTGTAGGGTCCCTCCCAAGTTGCTTGCAGCTTATTGTGTCTGACAGGAATGAGAACCATTACCTGCTGCCCTAAAGCATACTCTCTAGCTCAAGCATTCCTGTCATACCATACCTTTTTCTCTAACAAAGCATTTGCCACCTTTTCTGCCTCAATGGAGAACAAAGCCACTGCTTCAGGGTATCTTGTAGCATAGTATACTACCACTAGGATATACATTTTCCCTGTGGAACTTGGGGTACTCAGAGGCCCCACAATATCCATAGCTACCCTATGAAATGGCTCCTCAATCACAAGCAAAGGCATCAAAGGAGCTCTCACCTTATTTCCTGCCTTGCCTACCTTTTGGCACTGCTTACAGGTCTTGCAGTACCCTGTCACATCTCTGGAAATTCCAGGCCAATAGAAGTTCTGCATAATATGTCTCTTTGTACATTTTATGCCCATATGACCTGCAAAGGGAATATCATGGGCTATGGCTAAAAGCGCCAGATGGTAGGGTCTACACACTACCAACTGCCCTCCCTCTAGCCCTCCCTCGGGGGTCCATTCTCTATACAGTACCCTTTTGTCTTAGTATACAGATTCCCCCTTCCCTTGAGAATCAGGTGCCTCACTAGCTACCTGCTTCAGGCCTTGCAATGTAGGGTCTGAAAGCTGAGCCTGTCTCAACTCTCTCTTTGTAACCCTTCCCAGCTTTCCTTCCACAGGAAGTCTGGCATCCTCTGACAGCAGTACTTCACTGTCAGCCTGAGTACTACTACTCACCTCAACCTTTGCAGTCACTCTGTCCAAGGGAACATCAGTACCCACAAGCAGCTATGGCTCACCTCCAGTCTCACTGCTACAGAATAGCTCCTTCCCTGAGGTAACCACCTAACTAGTCTTGGCTTCAAATAAGTGGTCTTACTGGGTCTCCCCCAAGCTACCAGACCCACATGCTTGTCTCAAAGCCTGACTGTGTGTAACTGCATTAACACATGGTATTACCTCATCCAAATCCTTCCCTATCAGGACATCTGCAGGATGGTAGTTTTGTACCCTTGTTGTCTCGAGACACCCTACTATAGGCATTTTGTCTTTCCCACTTACTGGCTCTCTCACCTTTTGTTCCCCACCTTGCCTCCATGGACATCTATATGCCACATGGCCCCACTGGTTGCATTCAAAATATTTAACCATAGGTCCTGGGCGTGTACCTGGACTAGTGGCTTCCCCTGCTACTGGCAGATTCTGTTGGGGCAGTCTGGGCTGCCCACCGTGGCTTCCTTTAGACCCATGAGTAGTACTGGGGGTCCCTTTTCTGTGCAGGGATGCCCTTCTTGCTAGGTATACATCTCCCTTCTTCCCCAACTCATCTGAAGTAGCACATTGTCCATCAGCTAACCAGATCCTCATGTCCTCAGGCAAAGTGCTAAGGTCTTGTTCCTTCATCAAAAGGTCTGCCAGCCCTTCAAAAGTGGTGACCTGACATCCACTCACCCACCTATGAAAATAAGTGCTCAGTTCAGCAACATATTCACACACACTTTCATCTTCCTTGTGTCTATGCTCACAAAACTCTTTCCTATAAGTTTCAGGTGTTAGCTTAAAAAATTCTAACAGACAATTCTTAACAGCAGTATAATCAAAATAAATATGATCAGAAAGTTTAGACAACACAGTTACAGCTTTACCATGGAGTAAGGGGTCAGGAACCGTACCCAGAGCCTTTGGTCAACATCATACTGTTTACATACCCTCTCAAACATATGAATGAAACTATCAAAATTATCCCCCCTGTAAACTGTGGAAGAAATTTACTGACCTTTTGTGCTTCTTGGGTCCAGTTGCTCCCTTCCACATTACCTCCATGACTCTGGTGAAGAGTCAGCATCTCCTTTTCATGCTGCCTCTGCTTCTCCTCAGCTTCCAAACATAGCAGTTTCTCATTATCCTCAGCCTACAGACATCTCTGTCTCTCTGCTGCTTCTGTTTCCAAATGCCTGGCCTCCAACTCAAGTCTCTTTAGCTCCAGATGGATTTTTAAGTCTTCTGCAGAAAGGTTGAGCTGTCCATTCTCTGAGTGTTGTACATCTCCACGGCCAGTCTGATCACCCTCCTGATTGCTGTTGTCTGATGCAGCTGTGACAAAAGCTGAAATCACGTCTGCCTCAATCAGGTTTCCATGCACCAGTCCCTTAGCCTGGCACATCTCAGCCAACTGTCTTCTTGACAGTTTGCCATGCTCATCTGCTGACATGCTTGCCTGCTCTCCCTGACTAACTAAGCTAACAAAAGAAATAAAAAAATTGTGATCTTAACTCTGAATATTCACTGCATGGCGGATTTAGAGTACAAAAACATCTTTAGTGATCACTGTATACAAGCTACAGAAATTCACTATCCACACCACTACAAGCCAATTGACAAGCAATTAATATGTGGTGTGGAAATCCCACCAATGCCAAATAATTAATATGTGACACCCATGCTCTGGCCCAGTAATCAAGGAGCCTCAATCCCCACCACTAACACCAGTGAGGGGTGTACACATTGCGAAAGATCACAAGTACACACACAGTAAAGTGCAATTTCCCTTAAGAGCACACAGAGATCACAGTCAGCCTGGGGCTGATTTCTCCCTTTCTCGCCAGATCCCCAATAAGACTCCCCACTGGCACAGCTATAGGGTACAGGTCTCAGCCTAGTGGTCAAGCTAAAACCTCCAGAACCCTCTCTGTCCAACCAGTGCTTTGTGTTCCTGCCAAGTACCTGACACACACACACGCACACACACACACACACACACACACACACACACACACACACACACACACACACACACACACACACACACACACACACATATGCACACACACACACACACACACACACACACACACACACACACACACACACACACACGCACACACTTTGAGATATGAGTTTTATACAAACACACAGACCCTCCTGGGGAAGGCTGGCACAGGTTTTCCAGCTATGCCCCTTCTCTGCCCAGGCTATAAGGTAGAAATCACTGCCACCAACCACTAATATCAGCTATCAATAAGGCCCTTACCAAAGACTGCCCAATTTTACAGTGCAATATTATTATCCAAATAGTAAGTGTGACTGAGCAGCAAGACTATTGGAGTGGCTTTGTACAGTATCACTATATACATACAATGTACTCCAGAGCTTAAATTATCTCTACATAAAACAGCTGCAGTTGAAAGGTTTAAAAATATTTAATAATAAATAGCAAAAACACAAGTCAATACTTCTTACTGCACAGTGCTAGCCAAGAGTTCAGACATCACAGGAAAATGCTTAAAATATTACTGTAGAATAGTTCTGACAGAAATATAGAAAACAGCTTGACTAAACATGCTATTTTTCTATCTTTTCCTAAGAGCAATCACAGTTCTAAATAAACTTATATAGAGAGCAAAAGCAGAGTACTGGTGAGTTGTTGTCAGCTTTAGACAAAATCCAAAAATGCGCTCTCTCTCTCTCTCTCTCTCTCTCTCTCTCTCTCTCTCTCTCTCTGAGACAGTCTTTTAAATTGATAATACATTACTGCTGACTCATTTTAGATTACATCATTTTTCTCTGGTTCCCAGGCTAACAGAAACTCAGAGTTTAACACAGCTTTGATCTTGCACCTGGTCAGGAAACCACAGCAATTAAAGACATTACATATGTAAAATCTAGCAATTAATTCTGGTCTCAAAAGAATAGAAAGAATCTGCTGGTCCAGACATCATGGCTCCGAGTTTGGGCTCAAACAGTCATACAATGCTTGACTTATCCACTTTCTTCCAGCAGAGTGCACTGTTGTTACATTTTTGCCGTTCAACATTTAACACCATTTTCTCACATTTAAGAGAACAAGCCTGTGGCTTATATTAATATTTACAAATGACAGAATTATCTACAAAATTCTATCTAGCTAGGCTGGCAGCCTTCACATGGTGAACAAACACAGAAATGTAAGACACAGCTGTATATTTGCAAGCAATAGTCATGACAGGTCATGTGATCACTAGGTGCACTACATCCAAAATAATACATGTAGAAATAACACTTGTATGGTTTGATATCACTGTAGATTCTGTTGCAGTTGGTTGTGTGCATATTGAGTTAAGTTCTTTGCTGCAAATCTTTTTGTGTGGCAAAGAGGAATAAGGCAGACATCCTGTGTTCTGAATGTGCACTGGAGTGAGAGTTCAAATACAGACCTATGTAGAAATATCTCATGTGTAATAATTTATATAGTGAATGTCATAGATTGCGTTTCCTCATTTCAACTACCTCTCCCTTTTTTCTTTTTTTCTTTTTCTTTTTAATTGGCCACTGTTTGCATGATGCACTGCATAGCACAAACAGGGGAAATGGAGAAAAATAAATGTCAGGTTTGGCTGTACTTATCTGGTTTGCATGAAGTGCAGCAGTGCACAAACTGAACAAATGGCCCACCTGGGAAGCAGACAGGACCCAGGCAGCCAATAATAGAAAATGGAAACATTCAATTAATACTATTGGGCATTGCGCAAACTTGATAAGTGATGTTGCTCTGTGGTTAACAGCGAGACTTTAAAATGATAAGTAAAGTAGGGAATTTCAAGTAACTAGTCCTGCAGCAGCAGGTGTTAAGTATAAGACTGGAATACAGATGGTCCTGGATTCTAATACAGGGTGTGCAACCTTTGTTTTAATGCTGTGACACTACAGTTGATAGCAAAGAACTGCAGCATAGACAAATGTTTTCTCAACCTTCTTGTGGCAACAGGTATAGCAATGAACTGCAACACAGACATGTTTTTTTTCTCAACCTTCTCGAGGCAAGAGGTATAAGTGTAGGACTGCCATACATGTGGCCCTGGGTTCAAATACAGCATATTCTATGCACTTTTACTGTTGTTCCACTTCCCATTATGTCACTCTCACTTATAACATTTGATGTGATGTAGCTGATATTAACTTAATGTATGAGGGCTGAGGCACTGGTATTGTGTAATTACATATTTATTTGTGTTATCACATTTATTATCAAATGTACGACTGTGGGTATACTGTATACTACAGTCCTGTAAGTATATTTCTGCTATCTAGACTGCAAAGTACTGTGTTCTGTAGTCTGTGTACTAAGATAGGTAGGGGTTCTGTTCTCAGTGCAGTCAACTTGGTGTGTGTGTGTGTGTGTGTGTGTGTGTGTGTGTGTGTGTGTGTGTGTGTGTGTGTGTGTGTGTGTATGTGTATGTGTGTGTGTGTTTGTCTACCAAAACAGCAGAAGTATGTATCCCATGGAATGACAGTATTTTGATACTTGCACATGCCTACACATCCATTGCATACAGGCCTCCCAACATTTTGTCCCCCACAGGGCCTGTAAGTTCACCTGCACTCCAATATAAATCAGACTTGTGCCATGGCACTTGCATTAAGTACTGTGCTCTCTAGTCTGTGTGCAAAGATAGATAAGGGTTCTGAACTCAATGCAGTTAACTGTATTTGTGTGTGTGTGTGTGTGTGTGTGTGTGTGTGTGTGTGTGTGTGTGTGTGTGTGTGTGTGTGTGTGTGTGTATACGTGAGCTTATGCTTGACATTACAGACAGCATTTTACACCAGCATGTGGGGCACTGTTGTCTTCTCCTCAATAGACACTGCTGATGTCATCAGATATAAAGTGTTGTCTATTTGTCTGTGTCAAATAGTAAGTGTGACTGAGCAGCAAGACTATTGGAGTGGCTTTGTACAGTATCACTATATACATACAATGTACTCCAGAGCTTAAATTATCTCTACATAAAACAGCTGCAGTTGAAAGGTTTAAAAATATTTAATAATAAATAGCAAAAACACAAGTCAATACTTCTTACTGCACAGTGCTAGCCAAGAGTTCAGACATCACAGGAAAATGCTTAAAATATTACTGTAGAATAGTTCTGACAGAAATATAGAAAACAGCTTGACTAAACATGCTATTTTTCTATCTTTTCCTAAGAGCAATCACAGTTCTAAATAAACTTATATAGAGAGCAAAAGCAGAGTACTGGTGAGTTGTTGTCAGCTTTAGACAAAATCCAAAAATGCGCTCTCTCTCTCTCTCTCTCTCTCTCTCTCTCTCTCTCTCTCTGAGACAGTCTTTTAAATTGATAATACATTACTGCTGACTCATTTTAGATTACATCATTTTTCTCTGGTTCCCAGGCTAACAGAAACTCAGAGTTTAACACAGCTTTGATCTTGCACCTGGTCAGGAAACCACAGCAATTAAAGACATTACATATGTAAAATCTAGCAATTAATTCTGGTCTCAAAAGAATAGAAAGAATCTGCTGGTCCAGACATCATGGCTCCGAGTTTGGGCTCAAACAGTCATACAATGCTTGACTTATCCACTTTCTTCCAGCAGAGTGCACTGTTGTTACATTTTGCCGTTCAACATTTAACACCATTTTCTCACATTTAAGAGAACAAGCCTGTGGCTTATATTAATATTTACAAATGACAGAATTATCTACAAAATTCTATCTAGCTAGGCTGGCAGCCTTCACATGGTGAACAAACACAGAAATGTAAGACACAGCTGTATATTTGCAAGCAATAGTCATGACAGGTCATGTGATCACTAGGTGCACTACATCCAAAATAATACATGTAGAAATAACACTTGTATGGTTTGATATCACTGTAGATTCTGTTGCAGTTGGTTGTGTGCATATTGAGTTAAGTTCTTTGCTGCAAATCTTTTTGTGTGGCAAAGAGGAATAAGGCAGACATCCTGTATTCTGAATGTGCACTGGACTGAGAGTTCAAATACAGACCTATGTAGAAATATCTCATGTGTAATAATTTATATAGTGAATGTCATAGATTGCGTTTCCTCATTTCAACTACCTCTCCCTTTTTTCTTTTTTTCTTTTTCTTTTTAATTGGCCACTGTTTGCATGATGCACTGCATAGCACAAACAGGGGAAATGGAGAAAAATAAATGTCAGGTTTGGCTGTACTTATCTGGTTTGCATGAAGTGCAGCAGTGCACAAACTGAACAACTGGCCCACCTGGGAAGCAGACAGGACCCAGGCAGCCAATAATAGAAAATGGAAACATTCAATTAATACTATCGGGCATTGCGCAAACTTGATAAGTGATGTTGCTCTGTGGTTAACAGCGAGACTTTAAAATGATAAGTGAAGTAGGGAATTTCATGTAACTAGTCCTGCAGCAGCAGGTGTTAAGTATAAGACTGGAACACAGATGGTCCTGGATTCTAATACAGGGTGTGCAACCTTTGTTTTAATGCTGTGACACTACAGTTGATAGCAAAGAACTGCAGCATAGACAAATGTTTTCTCAACCTTCTTGTGGCAACAGGTATAGCAATGAACTGCAACACAGACATGTTTTTTTTCTCAACCTTCTCGAGGCAAGAGGTATAAGTGTAGGACTGCCATACATGTGGCCCTGGGTTCAAATACAGCATATTCTATGCACTTTTACTGTTGTTCCACTTCCCATTATGTCACTCTCACTTATAACATTTGATGTGATGTAGCTGATATTAACTTAATGTATGAGGGCTGAGGCACTGGTATTGTGTAATTACATATTTATTTGTGTTATCACATTTATTATCAAATGTACGACTGTGGGTATACTGTATACTACAGTCCTGTAAGTATATTTCTGCTATCTAGACTGCAAAGTACTGTGTTCTGTAGTCTGTGTACTAAGATAGGTAGGGGTTCTGTTCTCAGTGCAGTCAACTTGGTGTGTGTGTGTGTGTGTGTGTGTGTGTGTGTGTGTGTGTGTGTGTGTGTATGTGTATGTGTGTGTGTGTTTGTCTACCAAAACAGCAGAAGTATGTATCCCATGGAATGACAGTATTTTGATACTTGCACATGCCTACACATCCATTGCATACAGGCCTCCCAACATTTTGTCCCCCACAGGGCCTGTAAGTTCACCTGCACTCCAATATAAATCAGACTTGTGCCATGGCACTTGCATTAAGTACTGTGCTCTCTAGTCTGTGTGCAAAGATAGATAAGGGTTCTGAACTCAATGCAGTTAGCTGTGTTTGTGTGTGTGTGTGTGTGTGTGTGTGTGTGTGTGTGTGTGTGTGTGTGTGTGTGTGTGTGTGTGTGTGTGTGTGTGTGTGTGTATATACGTGAGATTATGCTTGACATTACAGACAGCATTTTACACCAGCATGTGGGGCACTGTTGTCTTCTCCTCAATAGACACTGCTGATGTCATCAGATATAAAGTGTTGTCTAACACAATCTAAGTTGCATTTGAGCTGTGGTGCTTGCATAAAGTACTGGGTTTTGTAGTCTGTGTAATTAGATATATAGGGGTTCTATTTTCACTGCAGTCAACTGTGTGGGTGTATGTGTGTTTATGTGAGCTGTTGCTCAACATTACAGAGAGCATTTTACACCAGCATGTGGGGCACTGTTATATTTTCCTCAACAGACTCTACCAATGTCATCAGCTATATCACATTTTTGGATATGCAGTACTCCCACCATGGCAGGGTCAGAGACTGGCCTGTAGGCCAGGCAGAAGTTATCTAATCCTATAAAATAAAGATTACAGTGACATGGCTTTTAATCTATCAACATACATCATATCATGGTTTGTAGGTTCTGTGTGTTATCTTGCTGAGAAAGCCCTGTGGTCTTTCCAGCTGCTATATGTGTCTAGTGAGGTACATGTATAAAAGAGCATTATACTCTATTAGTGTTGTAATGAGGTTTGACTGCAGTGGTGTCATACAGTCCTAAGATCTCAGTATGACGGTGTGATTTATGATATATACAACATATGCTTTCAATAGCAGTGTGGATACTTAGTGGTCAAAGTTCAGATTGCTATCTGCATGTGTTCCCAGTGCTTGTATCACTGGCTTTCTGCACGTGCTTTAATAACATGGAACTGCCCTTTTCAGACAGACAATATTGCAAACACCCATTTTTGCATTTATTTGTATATTGTGTGCCTTTGTCACCATTCAATTGTGTGTGTTAGCTCTTCCTGTACTATGTTATCACCATTAGTGGACTCAATGATTGTTCACAATATGCAAGAATCTGCAAACCAGGTAAGCCAAAAGCCATGTCCTTTAGCCTGAACTGTCAAGAAATACAGTTCAAACAGTGAAGGACCAAGTTCAGATCCATGGGGTTTGTCAGTGGTGACAGCTCTACTGGTGCAGGTTGATTCACCAACTTTCACATGATGTGATATGTTCTGTCTGTGAGCCAATTGGTTACCCATCAACTGATGTAAGGTTTAATCCCCAGCTTGTGCATTTTCTCAATGATAGCTGTGTATGTGATTGTGTCAAATCCCTAGGCCAGATCACATTAGCAGTATGCACTATCTTACCTTCATCCAGGCCTATCACATGGAATCAATGAGCTGTGAAAACATCACAGATCACCTATGGGGTGACTCAGCACATACACCTTCCTAATATGGTTGAATATACAGTTCAACATACCCTCCACATGGCTTATGTTCCCTGCAAGGATGTACATCAACATGCATCCACCTTAGTTGGGAGAGACAGCTCCTGATGCATGCATTTCTAGAGACATCCTGACTCTCTTTGAGCATAAGGTAGATAAGCATGTCATCATGGACCACTTCTACATGTACACTAGTAATATTCCACGTGTGTGCAACAGACCTGTGTGAGTTTTTAATGCTATATCAGGTCCATTACATCTGATAGATGTCTTCAAAGAGGTCATTGAGGGCATGCATGATGGCAACAGTATCATCTTGTGGAACTTAAACAGGTCAAGGCATTTGACACACATCCACAATGAGGTATTCAATCAACAATGTTATATGTGGCAATAAACAGCTATATTGCCAAATGGGTAGACCAGTGTATGACATACATGGCATCTCACTATGTTGAAATGTGTGATGTGACATATATCTCAGGTCCAATGATGAGGTTGGTATATCAGAAGTGTCTGCTAGGCTCTTTCCTGTCCAATAGTTAAGGGATGGACATCACAGATGGCATACACATGCTGTGTGCAAATAGCTGCCTGAAGGACTACATCTTGTGGGCAATCATTGACTCCAACTGTGATATTAGTATAATACAGACAGTATCAACACATACCAAAAATAGCTGCCATAGCCATGACAACACCTGCATTGACAAGAAACATGGAGGGATTTGCTGAATCAGGAAACAGACACATCACCTAAGTATAATGTGGACATCACACCCTATAATCAGACCAATAGGTATGTGACCTATATCCTGGGGTAGAGGTTAGGTGGTACATCAACCAGCATTTGGTCACTACTTCTTTGAATGTAACACAAGTACTGGGTATGTGAAGGACACTAACATAAGATGCCATAATACCTTCATGGTCCCCAGCCTTCATCACACCAGTACAATGCACCTTTCTTCATGTACCTCCCTACACATCTAGTAGTGATGTGCAAGTGAAGTATACCACGTTTGTCACAGTGCACTGTCACACAGCCTATTGGCCATACCTAGGTATTCTTTCTGTGGAATATGCATGACTGTCTGATGGTGCAAAACACTAATCCAGTTGTTACACCAGATGCATGTCTATTACCAGTTTTGCTTATGCACACACTACATACATAGGTGTTTGATAACATTAATGGCATGCATCTCTTCCATGATACTATGGATTGTGCCAAATATATATGCCATGCACAAAAGGCAACTAGCCTGTATTGGCCATACTGTCACATGCAGGTATAGCAGTGTCCCTCCTAACACATCCTGCAGATATTACAGTGCCAGGACAGTGTGCATGGTTACCCTCACAGAGTGTGGATGTATCATAATATTTGTTCAGGTGTGTGTGTGTGTGTGTGTGTGTGTGTGTGTGTGTGTGTGTGTGTGTGTGTGTGTGTGTGTGTGTGTGCAGGGTCATGTATTATCACTCCACATCACATATGTTATGTCAGAGGCATGGTCTTAGTGGTGGTATTATTCTGATATTGTCCATGAATGTGATTGGTTCTTGTAATGTTTTCCATGATCCTTTACCTGTGGCCACCATGCTGGAGACCTCTGCTGAGAGTACACTCATATTCAGGCATATAAGTTTGCATAGATTCACAATATGCACCCTACCCTAATTGTATGTCAGATCCCTGATATATGTCTTCTGCATTATTCATGTCAGGATGTTTATCTCACGCACACATCCTCTCCATTGTTATGCTACCTTGTGTGACAGTCACAGACAATACATTTTCACTGTACAGTCTGTACTGTACATACAGATATGTGCTTGGTGCTGCTGCTACAACCATCTTCCACTGACATGCCCTCCTCTGCTGAACATGAGGGAGTTTCAGCTGTCCTCTTTTCCTGAGTTCATTCCTACAGTTCATCTGTGTGCCCCTATTCAATATACACACTTCCCCTGAGTGATCTTTTTACATGGCAGGCCCATGTCCTGTTGCAGATTGTTAACACAGCTTCAGTACAGAATGCCAGGAATTGGGTATCACAATACTCTACACTGTAGGTAGACTGTCCTATACTGTGTTTGGACAATATACTTCACATTCATACCTCTCAACTATCCAGATATTCTCAAGATGCTGAGATGTTTTCCTTATTGAATTTGTGGCTTTCTGCCACATCGCTTGGATGATCTTTGCACTGATGTGACTCAATATTACATACATTTGTCCTGATTTGTGCAGAATGTCCAGATTTTATCTCATATTTGTGATCGCTTCCTCATAACATTTTTGTTTTCTGGCAAATCATTGGCATGTCATTGTGGAGTGAAATCAGAAACTGACGACTGTTATTTGAGTTTCAAACTTTATGCTCGTCACACAGTTCATGCTAATGTGCAACCTATTTATTCTATCAACTTTCTAAGTTTGGAAGTGCAATATTAAATATTTGTCCCTATTTTTGTGCCTTTGTCCCCCCATTATGTATTCCTTTGTCCACATATCTTGCTCAAAGGGGTTGACAGGTATGTTTGAGTTTCCTTATACCACATGTCTATGCAACATTTATGGCAAATATGTCCACATTTCTGGTTAAATATCCCTGCATTGTGTTGATATGTTGCAGCAATAGACTCACAGCTATCTGTGAAGCTGTAGTGGTCACTGTGGCATTCAGCAGAAATCCGCGGACCGTATGTGCTGTTTTACACAGAACAGATATCCACTTTCGTTTACAGGGTTTCCTGGCCAGCAACACTGTTGCAAGCCATGACACCTAGCTTAGGTGTGCTGTGCCTCATTAATATGTATTGCATGCTATTGAGCACCACTCACCATCACGATAACATGTAAACTCCGTATAGGCTCTGCGCAAAGCCTGCATGGAGTTTATTGCATCCTGGGGAATGTGTTTTGTATAAGAAAGGAAACACTAACTTGAATGTCATGGTCCATAGTTTTCAACTAGATGCAGCCTCTTTACCTGTGTAGCCATATATCATACATGAACCTGCCATATGGGGTCCCATACTACTGCTGCCGGCTGGCCAGCATTAAATGTGGTAGGACCTGCACTGGGAGCTGCAGTGACATCATATGCCACTTCACCACCAAACCATTGTGCAGAAGGCACATGACCATTGGTCATTTTGTGCAGAGTGCAACACATAGTAAACATCCTGCATGCAGTAGTTGGGTTATACTGAAGGACACCCCCAGTCTCAACCATTCATCAAAAACAGGCTTTTAACAGACCAAAAGCTGCCTCAATGGCAGTTCAAGTCTGGGACAGGGTCGTATTAAAATGATCATCCCATTTGATTTCTCTCAGGAGTCATAAGCCATAGCTTCAGTGGAGAGCCTGCATCATATTGAAGCAGAAAGCAGAAAAAAAATGAGTAAAGGGGGAGGCACAACAGAGGAAGTGTGCTTTGTTATTAAGCAATACACTTTAGTATGAATAACTAATTAGATTTCCACTTACCAACAAGATAACCATAGGGTGAGCTAATATATCAGATTTGGTAATCATGGACACTGCCAGAATGCTGGGCCAAAACATTGGTGATGCACCCCCATGCATCGCACACTACCTGTCAGTTAATAGAATGGTAACATTGCCTGTTCCAGTACTGCTCCTTTCTATGAAACTGATGGGGCTCTAATGGCAACTTGGCTACAATCTCTTACACCAAACACCTCAGGGAAATGTGCCACCCCATTAAAGGCACTCATAGTCCGGGCCTGGTATTAAGGTGGAACCAGGAAAAAGATATACTGATCTGCATGTGCCAACATTATATCAATGCACTGCTGAAGTATCCTTAAGCAGAAGCATGTGAAATACACAACATGTCCCCAGTCTGTCTTTTGCAGGTCTCCATGGCTACTATAGTGTGGGCTATACATACATTAGTATCCACAGATATAGGAAGGTCATGCATCGGGGCTATATTATAACATCGAAGTCTTACAACTTTGAATGTTATAATATCGAACCCAGTAGAGCGAAACACCAGAAAACTGAACAGTCAGAATAGCAAATTTTTTCCCAGGGAAAAAATTCACTGTTGCGACAAACATACACACAACACAAGCACACCAAATTAAATAATCCACACACTTCACAAAACCCTACACTAAACCATACACACACCACTAGCTATCCACTTACCTTAACCCAACCCTAACCCTAAGGTCCATCACTATCGCACACTCACCTTACCCGCTCTCTAACCCTTACTCACCTACCCCACCCTAACTCTCACGTCCACACAATTGCACACTTACCTGACCCATGCCCTAACCCTAACTCACCTAACTCACTCCCAATCGCACACTCACCTTCGTTCACACACTTACCTTAACCCGGTCCATAACCTTCGCTCCACAGTCGAAGAAATAGCGAAGTTGCAGAAAAGGCCCACTGAAAACTTTCCCTAAGAAAGTATTCTGTTTTCTGCACCTTTGCTATTTCCAGCGTTCACTCTACTGGGTTCGATATTATAACATTCAAAGTTGTAAGACTTCGATGTTATAATATAGACCCCCATGCATCCACCCATTTCCTATCATTGTGCCATACATGCTCACTAAAGTCCTTACAATATCCCTAGCCAATCTAAACAAATCAAGGATTTCCTGATTATCAAAATTATGAGTAATTCTCTGTCTATATCTTCCCCTTTTTAATCAGCGAGCATCACTGGTTGCAAGTGGTTTTGGCCCAGCCAAGACAAGCAGCTCACACTGAAAAATAGGTAAGCTAGCAGTAAGAGAGAACCTCTTCACTCACTGCAAAGTAGAAAAACATGAGCAATTTTGCCTTTTATAAGGTATCAGTGGATGATGCAGAAATGTGTTAAAATATGACTATGAATCACAGACAGATGGGGAGAGCCCTTATTAACATAGGATCGTTTACAGAGTTTCTGATTATCATTACACTCATCCGTTATTTTATATTTATTTGAGACCAGAGTGTGAGTAAATGAAATGGCCTATATGAATCATGACAGAGCTGCTCTTCTGAGTGAACAACATCTGTTGCTGTAAACATGTTCATATAATGACTATTAATACCATCTTACATCTTTCAAGAATTGATAGATATATAAAGTCAGAAACATAGCAAAATCACTTTTGCTTTATATACTCACTCATCAGTTATGCATTCACAAATAAATTCTCTAAGGTGTCTGTGACAGCTGTGAGACTATGTAAAACCATCTTCTCTTGAGCAGTGCTATCATAAATATTTATTAGGTAATTACATATTCAAGAGTATAACCAATTATTTTTGTATATATGAATTGACTGATTATGTAAGATTCAGCTTGCGTGCATGTGTGCGTGCGTGCGTGTGTGTGTGAAATGCCTGCACGACGTTTTATATATATATATATATATATATATATGTGTGTGTGTTGTATATTATATATATATGTATATTATATATATATATATAT
The DNA here is from genome assembly GCF_019279795.1 of Protopterus annectens. Taxonomy (NCBI): domain Eukaryota; kingdom Metazoa; phylum Chordata; order Ceratodontiformes; family Protopteridae; genus Protopterus; species Protopterus annectens. Next base: position 373,329,702 of record NC_056746.1, on the reverse strand, counting down.
ATATATATATATATATATATATATATATATATATATATATATATATATATATATATATATATATATATATATCATATACATATGCGTATGTATATTTTATATATATATATATATATATATATATATATCAAGAAAAATTCAGTTTCAAAGTATATATGAATATTTATTAGTCTGTTTTTTTTTTTGTTTCGCATCTTTTGCCATCATGCAGTTTAAGAAAGGAACCATAGAATTTGCATCTGTTTTCTTTGGAATGTCCATGTTACTGTGCCTATTTTTTTGTGGAGATTTATTCTCCTCAGAACATACTTCTTGTATTAGCAGTCCACTTAATGTCCTTTTCCTAACTGAACTTGTTGTGTATTTGGCCTTGATATCATATTGGACATTTAGATGAAATTAATTCACTGAAATAGGAGCTTTGCAGAGCAAGTCATACTCATGCTTGCTAATTTCCTGTTCAAATAAGGCACGCTCCATGTGCACGTACTTCTGATGCATGTATTATTAATAATATATTGTGCATATAATTATAGTTCGTGTATGTTTCTATTGTTGTTTTGTTTTTTTATTGCATTTCTCATACTATATGTCCAGGGAGTTGTTATGTATACACTGACTAGATAAAGATGGACCGACTCATCATAAATGAGATCACACCTAAGGGCTTACATGGTCCACTGCACTAAGACCAATAAGAATTCATCTGAGGCTGAGCTAAATTCAGATCCCATGGCTACAGATCATAATTTTTTTTGGTTAGAATCAAGTACCATTAAAAACTGTGAAATGTCACATCAGTGTTTTGCAAAGACCAGTTATTTCATTCATGCCAAAATATTTTTCTGAGCTACAGATTTATAACATGACACTGATCTTTGACTTTCGACCATAGGGGTTCCGGTGAGATTACCATTACCATACTATGCAACCTATTACTACAGCTGGCAGGCTAACCATCATGTTTTTTCCTGAAGAAGGCTAGAAGTCAAATCATTTTGTCAGCTTCAATTGTTTTAAGCGGATCACACAAGAAAGGATTTGGCTCAAATGCTGGGTCATTGTGGTGGAGGGGGAAGAGGTGGAATTTCTCCTCTATGCTAAGCAGCTGCAGCCTAATAACTGGTTATAATAGCATGGAGCCCATTTGATTGAAAGCAGTTTACAGCCACTGTTTGCAATAAAAATTGCTCTTGATTCAGTCCAATCTGACAATATGACCTATACCCAGTAGAACTACCAATGAAACCAACTGCCCTCAGCTGTCTGTTGAAGATGTCCATCACCAGTCAGCAAAAGAATCTCAAGGACTGACAACTCCAACTGTCATATGCAGCAGCACTTCTAGAAAAACAAAGCTGATCTTTCAAAAAAATGTCTATTTTCTTGTCCTGAACAAAGCATGAATAAAATTTAACAAGAAACTGAGTGGCACACATCAGAGAAGCTAAAGAGAACTTGACGCTGCGTCTTTAGCACTGCATTTCTGGATGCAGAAATTCTTTGCAGTATAAAGTCATCACCTATTACTCACTCATAAAATTCCAGTTATTCTAGGAAACACAGAAGCAAAGAGGAGTCTAACTATCTCAACTGAGGCATAATTGAGGAATTTGTTTTTATTAGTGACTGGCTTATTACATCCTTCTGTGTGCAAAGCACTACAAACAGCAAATGGTGGGTGCATTATACAGTGAACGTGTATTCTCAGTGCTCTGTTGAGCATTTTATAATTGCAAAAACACAGGCTCCCTTAATAAAATTCAAATGGAAAGGTTAACAAAGAAGGGACTACATTTCCATTACATTCACTTGATGGCAGAAGGAGTCAACAAGCCTGCCTAGTCTGTTTTTTAAGAGCAGTTGCATTCTACTTTGTCTCCATTCTTACTTTCCTATTACCCTTTTTCCACCTGACCAAAGCCCTCTTGAGTGCCTGTATGAATTATTTCTGTACTACACATTCAAGTAATGCAGTGCATGTGTCTACAACCCTCTCCATAAAAACTGTCTTTGGAGATCCAGGGAGTAGTTCTTTTTTAAAATTTGCTACCATTGCTCCCTCTCCCCACCCTTCCTGTTCAGAATGACCCCTTCATACTTCCCTGGCATGATCTTGTATTACATCCCAAAATCTTCTTGTCTCACTTGTAAATAGCTGTAGTTACTCAAGTCACTGAGCATATTCATTCCCTTCCATCCCACCACAGATTGCTGTGGTTGATTTTCTCTGAATTGTTTCCAGCAGCCTGATGTCCTTTAGCTTATATGACTTCTAGAACATCACTCAGTATTCAAGGGGTAGTCTGACCAAGCCCGTATACAGTGGAATAATTACATTTTTGCTCCTGGAATCTATCTTCCTGAGGACACATACTGCTGTTGCCGCAGTCTTACTCTGCTCCCAATGGTCTATTCTAGGTGTGATTAACACCCACATATCCTCATCCTGGTCTGTTGTCATCAGCTCTGCTTTTTCAAGCTGGTATGTTGCACCAGGCTTGTTGTGTTCTAAGTGTGGCACTTTGTTTTCTTACATTAAACCTCGACTGCCACATTTCTGCCAGCATGAATTCCTAGGTCCTTTACTGCACCCCCACCCCACCCCTGTCCTCAGCTGCTGCATCAATCTTTGTTCTAACAGTAAAGAGGTTGATTCTGTTCTCTGGTCCCTAAAATATGTCTGACACAAACATACAGAAGAGTACCTCACCCAGGACAAACTCCTGTGGTATTCCACTAGTCACTTCTCTAATTATTGCTATTGTCCTCTTACCGCAGCCATTTCTGTCCTACCATTCAGCCATGCAGCTATCCAGTTTATCAGTCTTCATCCTTACTGCAGCCCCTTTAATTTGCTATCATCATTATGTGTGGGACACAGTCCAATGGCTTACTGAAGTCCAGGTAAAACTACATTGTCTTATACTCGTTTGACAAGTCTTAAAGCTGGATCAGTTTTTTTTTTTTTTTTTTTTTTTTTTTTTTTTTTTTTTTTTAACATTTGTTTACTGGGAAAGTCAAACTTGGAACAAAGCCAATTTTCAGTGGAGGCCCGGGAAGAAAGCTAGATGAGGTTTTATTAAAATGTTGTGTTTCTGTGTTGTACAACATAAGAAAGAGAGCAGGATTTTTATTTATTTAAATGTTCTGTCCCATCTTTTTTAAGACATAGAGAACACCCAGTTATTTTATTTTATTTTTTGTTTACTGATAGTCTAAGTAGGAGTAATTGCCTGTCAGTCTGTTGCAAGCAATATACTTGTTTAAAAGGATTCTGTTATCAAGCAGAAAGTGTTTGTTATGTTGCTGTATTGTAGAACAGAACTGGGTTTTTATTTATCTAGGTACTCTCTCCTGTCTTTTTCAAGATGTGGAGAACACTCAATTATTTTATTTTACTTTTTGTTTCCCAGTAGTCTAAGTAGAAGTGATTGTCTGTCAGCATATTGTAGGCAATATACTTGTTTAAGAGGATTGGACAGGTTGCCTATTTAAGAAATAAAGTAAAGCATGTGTGCTTTTTATGTATTTTGTTGAAATGTTTGATATATTAGAGGGACTTTAACTAAGATGGACACTGTGAAGCCTGCCACCCCAGCTAGATAGAGGTTTGTAAATAATTCTATGTCATTGTAAATATTAATATGATCCACAGGCTTGTTTGACAAATGCAAGAACACTGTGTTACGTGCTGAACTTCAAAAATGTAACCACAGTGCACCCTGCTGGAATAAAGCTGATAAGTAAAGAATTTTACAACTGTGTGTGATCTTAAACTCAGAGACAGGATGTCTGCACCTGGAAATGTTTCTATTGTCCTAAGACAGAGATAATTACTAGGTTTCACATGTAAAGTGTCTTTTATTGCTGTGGCTTCCTGGCAGGTACAGATTAAAGAGAAATGCAAAATTTTAAGCCTCTGTTAGCCTGAAAACTAAATCAGAGAAGTGACAAGAATGATGTAATCTGAAATGGCTCAGCAGTAATGTGTATTATCAATTTAAGGACAATATAAGAAAGAAAGGATAGCATTTTGTATTTTGTTCTATGTCTGACAACTCACCAGCACTTTCTTTGCTGTGTAAGTAAGATATTTAGAACAATGATTTCTCTTAGAAATAGAAATAGCCAGAATAGTCTAGCTGCTTTTTATATTTATGTCAGACTGTCCTACAATGTTGTTTTAAAGTATTTCCTGTGCTTTCTGAACTCTCTAATGTCATTGTGTTGAGTTAATAAGTATTGTCTTGTATTTTTATTATTTATTATTAAATATATTTAAATCTTTGAACTGTGGCTGTTTTGTGTAGAGATAATTAAGCTCTTAGCGTACTTGAATGTATTTGGTGATACTGTATAAGCCACTCCAATAGTCTTGCTGTTCATCACACTTACTAATTGGATAATATTAACATTGCACAGTAGAATTGGATACCCTTTGGTAAGGGCCTTTATAGTAGCTGATAAGGGTGGTTGGTGGGAAGTGGTACTACTCCACAGTCTGTGCAGAAGGGGGCATAGCTGGAGAACTTATGCCAGTCTTCCCCAGGAGTGTGTGTGCATTTGTATATAATTGAAATCTCAAAGTGTGTGTGTGTCAGCTACTTGGGCAGGGACATGAAACACTAGTTGGACAGAGAGGGTGCTGGAGGTTTTGGCTTGACCACTCAGCTGAGATCTGAACCCTATAGCTCTTCCAGTGGGGAGTCTTATTGGGGATCTGGAGAGAAAGGGAGAAACCAGCCCCAGACTGACTGTGATCTCTGTGTGCTCTTAAGGGAAAGTATACTTTACAGTGTGTGTACTTGTTATCCTCCCAATGTGGACTCCCCTCACTGGTGCTAGTGGTGAGGATTGAGGTTCCTTGATTACTGGGCCAGTGCACGGGTGTCACAGACACGTTAAAGTCCTATGTTTTAGATGCTCTAATTAAAACAGGTTATATTACTCAGTGTTCCTTGTGTAAAATTTACATTAAAGAAACAGATGGAAACTTCATTTTGAATAGTAAAAACCTTCAGATTCTTTTAAATATAATAACAAATAAATCAGGCCAGGAAGAGGAGATATGTACTTGCCATTTTGGCAGAATATTGACTTCTATAAAGGAGTTTGTTAATGAATGGAGAGTAGCTAGCAATGGCAGTAAAGAAGGAAAGTCTACAAGTGATGAGTACATTTTTCAAATTCAACTACAAAGCATAAAACTCAAGAGAAATTACCAAGAAAAAGAATCTTTCCCTAAAGTAGTGAAAGTTGCAATCAGGAAAAATGTATCTTTAAATAAAACAAAGATTAAAAAGAAGAGGAAATTTCACAACATATTGAGGTATTTCCATTAGGGACTGATTGACATAAAATAAATAATGAGTTAGATTTACAAAATGTAACTAAAAGTGATCAACACAAGGTCAATGAAAGTGTATTGATGAGTATAAATAGTTTTGCAGGTATAGAAGAAAGTAATTTACTAGTATCAGAGAATAACACTAATAAGAAAATAAGAATGATTGATGAGTGTGATATGTTTTCTGTCAACAATAGACAGAGTTGTTTGTATCCAGATGTGGTTATAAAAAATGTGGGAAAAGATCATGAGAATGCCTCTGACAAACAATTAGATATGAAACAGCTATCAGCAAAGCATTGTTTTGAGTTATTTGATTGTAATGAGGTAGGATAACAAAATAAAAAAATAGAATATTATTTTGTAAAAAAAATAAGAATTTAAGGTGTAATGTAAGTGGTAGTTGCGATTAAATGTTAGAACCATTAGCATTAATTAATATCAATGTTAATCAAGAGTTTTTTATCTGGAGAGTTTACAAAAGAAATATTATTTTTGAGTGGCTCAATGCTAAAACCTGCTGTTAGACAGTTGTGTAATGTTGACAGAAATTTGATTACTATGTCAGTCTTACCAGGAATGAAACTAGAAGATGTTAAAAAATAATGTATATGCTTACAACGTATAGGCCAAGGTATTACTCATACATAATTAATGTTGGTATAAATGATTTGAAATCAGCTCCTTTGAATCATACGAAAAAAATCAGTGATAGATATAGTTGAGCTGTTGGAAATTTCCCATATTGACTTTGTCTTATGTGAAATAATTCCCTCCCAGTCTTTATCTGATTATATGTTTGTAAAGACATTTATGCTTAATAACCAGATCAGAAAATGTTCTACAATACATGGGCTAAAACTTATTAAATTTGGGAAAGATTGTGTTAATGACTATATGATGTACTCCTGGGATAAATTCCATTTGAAAAATATGGAGTTAGTTATGCCTCAAATAAAATAATTGATTATGTAAAGATTTTTTAGGGGAAATTTTACTAAGCAAGCAGAAACAACTTGTAGAAGACTTGATGCATCTGTAAAATATTACTTTTGCAATGCTCAAAGTTTGGGTAACAAATTTGCAAGTTACTGGTATTAGTGCAATAAAATAAGTACAAACATTTATAGTAACTGTACAATCTTGGACTTTTATATGTTTACATATTGAAAGTGTTGCAAAATATAAAGGTTTGTGAGCAAAGGGTAAGGGTGGTGGGGTTATGTTGTGCATTTATTCTTTTATTCCTTCCATGTTAATTAAGGTATACTGTAATTAGAATTATTGATTGTAAGAATTAAAGACACAAGGAGCACTGTTAATTTTGATATAATTTGGTGTTATAGAATCCCCAGTATAGATAATGTCTATTTAAGTCTTTGGAAGATCTTTTACATTATAAGAACATAACATTCCCAGATATTTTAATTATCCAATAATACTATGGTATGAACCGTCTAGTAGAACACATTTTGGGAATAAATTTATGAATTTAATTATTGGAAATTGTTTGACACAAATAGTTATAGATAACAGTAGAGGGAAGGACCTGTTGGATTATGTAATAATAGATAATCCTGATATCTTTAGGAATATTGAGCTTGTTATGCCATTTAATTCTTCGAATAATGTAATAATATTTGATTTATTGTTTAAAAATTAATTTGGTTAATGTTTTAAAATATACTTTGAGTAAGACCGATTATAGTCAACTAATGTGTAATATTGAAATAGTAAATTGGGATAGGTTATTTTAATCCATTTCAGTGGAGAAGGTATATCAGCTATTTGCAGATTTATTAACAGGCAGTGTTAAAATTGTAGCATTATTGTCAACAAATGGTAAAAAGAATTAATTTCCATGGTGGAATAAAGAGTTATGTAGACTCTTGAAAAGGAAGAAGAAACAATGTAATACCTATAAAAATATTCAATGATAAAGAATAAGAAAACTTATAACAAAACTTGTAAGAATTTAAGGTTCAAGATTAGGGAAACAAGAAATAAATACGAGCTTAGATTAGTTGATATATCAGCTAAAGCATTTATATGTATATTAATTCATTCAAGGACAGCTCGGGTATTTCCAACTCATTTAGAATAAATAAAGTTGATATAACCGATCCTTGGAGTATATCTAATGAATTAAATTAATTCACAATCATGTTTTGATGAAATAAAAGTTAGGAGAGTATAGTATACTGTTATTTAAGATAAATATACATTGCTTTCAATTCTTTATATTATAACACATTTTAGAACAAGGATATATACCAAAAGAATGGAAGATTGCTCATATTATGCCTATATTTAAAAAAAGGAAAAACATGTATTGGAAATTATAGACCTTGTAAGTTTAACTTTCATTTTGCAGGAGTGTTTTGAGAGATGTTTAATAGAATTATTGTGTATGGCATGCACTGATTTATGTTTTGTAGATGCTAAATATCATGGATTTGTTAAAGGAATTAACAAACCTGATTAGTTTTTTATGACTACATAGTAGAAGATTTGGTTCAAGGACTTTATCCAGGAGTTATTTTTCTTGAATTATCAAAAGCATTTGACTGTGTACTTTTTTTAGTAATTAAGAAATATATTGTTCTACTCCTTTCTTTAACATTTTCCTGTCTCTGCATTTTCTTGATCAAATGCACTTTTATTGCTTTGTAACAGTGCTGGCTATTTAGATAATTTCATTCAGATGTCTATCTTTTGTAGTTCCTGGTGCATTGTCTATCCGATTATTTATGTCAGTGTTAGTTTACTTTCCATTAATTTTAACAACTAAATGCTCTTTCCTATGTTCATCAATTATATTCTCCGTTATGTTTTCCATACTTGTCCTACTATCACCACCTCTGAATAAATATGTTTATTAATAGTGTGATTATCTGCAAGGCTTCCTATTTGTGCAGTCATATATAGGCATTAGTTAGAGTATCACCTACAAAACTCTTTATTCGTCCATTGTTAATAGTCACGTTATCACCTATATTTACTTTCTCAAGTTTCCTTTTTTTCTAGTTCATACTATTTCTGTTCCTTTTCCTAATTTAAGTTCTGGGGTACTCATATTATTTTTTTTAAATAAAAAATGTGCATTGTCTTTTTTCTGAAAAATTGATATCTCATATAATTATTAGTACACACTGAGATATCTCATGACTGTTCATCAGTATCCTCTCTTCTATTTCCTGTATCTCTCCTTTTTAATGTATTTTCTGACTCCCCTGAAATGTGTACTTGTTTGACTATCTATTCTTCCATATACTCATTGACACACTCAAAACTTGTCACTGCCTTTTTATATTGGCAAGAAAAGTCACCTGTTGCGTTGTCCAATTTCGTTTTCACTATATTCTATAACCTTTTACATTTGTTACAAGTATTTTCATCATTTAGAATGCTTACAGTTTTATAATAATTCTTACAATTGCCACATATTCTAAAGTATCCATTTAGTCAAAAGATCTTCTAATGCATGCATGTTTAGTGGCTCCATGATGGGTATTATTAGCCAAAACCTTAAAGCAAAACAAAAAAACTACCAATTTAAGTTTCTTTCAAATTAACCTACCTATCAGTATTACCTACATGGAAATGATGTCTTTGAATGGTCTTATACAATTTAAATTTATTCAAAATTAACTGTAACACTTATTGTGCAAGGACATGTAAAGCACATCTTTGTGTCTTCACATTTTGTGTTATGAAAATTCTCGGCTCACAAAAATTCTAGCTGATGTGAGTTCTTTTATCACAAGAGGAACATGAAGTTCCTCAATACTATTCACCTTTTAGCTATACACACCTCAATAACTTAGACTGTATTACCTAGCCCTACAAGTTAAAAAATACAGTTACTCACTCGCACAGACACACAAACAGCCACACCTCAGACCACTCATCCCTCTGACTGTACTCACACATACACCCACATGTGTGCTGCATGTACACACACACACACACACACACACACACACACACACACACACACACACACACACACACACGGGCACACACACGCACACACATACACACACACACCTTACCTCAAACCACTCATCCCTCTGAATGTACACACACACACACACACACACACACACACACACACACACACACATACACACACATACACACACACACACACACTCACACACACACACACACACACACACACACACACACACACACACACACACACACACCTTACCTCAAACCACTCATCCATCTGAATGTATGCACACACACAATAATAGAACACTTAAGAACCATCTGTGCTATAGATCTCAGACTAGTAACCAATATGTTTATTCCGATAGAATGGGTACTTACACCTGTAAAAGTTGTATGGCTTGCAGCCACATACATGTGGGCAGACAATTTGTACATCCCACAATGGGTTTTAGAATTGAGCCCTGCCTTTATGCTGATTGCAAGTCGAGCAATCTAGTGTATTTTAGTTATTGTGTGTTATGTTCTTTTTTTTATATAGGTAAAACCAACCGCTGTTTTAAAGATAGGATTCTGGAGCATGTCAGGGATATCAGGAATGCAAAAGAAACAAGTGCCTTAGCGATGCATATTAAAGGAGTACAACAGGTTTCTCTAATGTATTCCTCAACTTCATGGCCCTTTTCCTCCCTATTTACATTGTCCTCTGTAAAGCAACAACAATAAAGCATTTACAATTTTTATAATTCCCCTTACTTCTGTAACAGAAGCCTACCTTCTCATACTGTGATGGTTTCACTTACAAAATGATTCTCTCACGTTTGAATAAAGCTTGCTGGAGTCGCCCAATTACAGACATCATCAAGGCCAGGCAGTGCAGGTACTTTTTTTTTTTTTTTTAATCAGTTCCCTCCCCCAAAGTGATATCACTGCAGCCGTCATCTAATTCTAACTAAAATAATAAGACCCACCCATTCTGTGATGTCATGGCTCCCTTGTCCTTCCCCCAGCCTGAGTGCTGTTCATTTTATTCAGTAGTAGTGTAGTAACACAGATGTTTGGAAACACAGAAATTTGGTATGCATACTTGTACATTCTGCATGGCAAATGATGCTTATGTGGTGTATCGCTTGCATACTTCTCTGTTGTATTTGCACCAGATACTGCTAGTGTGCAGTGCGGGAATAGAAAGATTAAAACATTACCCTGGTATCAGAGGTGGCAGTGCAACATATTCATAGTGGCTTAACATGAGAGTAGCTCTAAGCAAGCACCATGTGAAACCTGAACAAGCACCTAGAATTATTCAGTGCAGCTTCCACACCTTAAGTCTGAAAATGAATTCACATACTCACATGAACAGGAGTAGCTGCATATTGATGACTAAAGGTGTATGGGCATGTCGGGTGGTTACTACACTGCAAAACTGGTATGTAATGGTGGAGATATTTGGAAGGCATGAGCAAACACACCAGTATATTAACGCCACAGCACCAATTGAACTGGAGGCTGGCAAACAGATTTAGTAATGGATTTTGTCCATGCACAAATATTTCAACAGTGATTCTTTGCAGTGGCATCCATTATCTGATTCAAGGTAAGTTAACCTTGATGTCCTTTATTTAAAAAAAAAATCAATAAAAAATTTAGTTTGTTATAAGTGACTTCTGGACACAAGAAAAAGGAAGGGGGAAATATAGCAATGTGGTTTGTATGTACAAAGACAAATCCACGGACACTGCAAAAGGTTTTTTTGCAAACCAACCAGTGGAGTAAAAACGTATGAAGGCAAACACTGTATACCAACACACTTTGCACATGTAAATCTCAATTTTTAACAAGGTGGAAGCATGAAGTGATACCTTAACACTTAAATTAATAAAGATCTAAACTGGTTAATAGTATAAATGTTTTATTCTTTAGCCCCTTGGTGCAAGACCTTACTGGATGTCATTGCAGTCAAGTAAGGCCATGGCTATAGTGCAGCAAAAAAATGCCCCCTCTAACAAAGGAAATGCTAGAGCAAAGATTAAATTACATGAGTCAAGCACCCTGCTGAGATCTGCCAAACAATGGAATTACCAGGTCAAATTACCCTCAGGACTTTGACAGCTAGGGAAGCTAAGTGCTGTGGGGGAGGGGAGAAGTAAATGGACTGGAATTCATTGTTTCACAAATTAGTGCCATTTAAACTAAATTAGAAAAAAAGGCAGCAGTAAACAGCACTTTGAGTGTGTTCTGTGGCATTTGAACGGTTTCTGTTTTAAGTAGTCATCTAGCAGCAGGGAATGTTACTTACACTGTTCTATTTTACTCAGTACTTTGTACGCATGCAACATCTATGAAATGACAGGAACTTTAGGCAAACGGAGGCCTGCATGATGTAACATTTTTGAGCCAAACAATGATTTCTGGGATACTGGATGGCAACCTGATTTATCCAAACCACGTCAATATGCCAGCCTTCCAGGTGGTCAAAGTCTGGAATTACATATAAAAATATTTAAAATCCTGTAAATAATCCCAGAGTGCTGTTAAAGTGTAGGAGACATCATGCCATGATGTTTTAAACACGTTTTTTGAGTCTGTGGGTGCGGTACTCCTTTAAGAGTGAAGGAAAAATGCATAAATTTAGGTTTCTTGCCCTAGAACTGGTTCATGAGAAGGGCAAGAGAGGTGGAGATCTTAATAATAGCACTGAAGCTAGAGAGCAGAAATGGATTTTATTATTTCAAGTAGACAAATCACTCGGGCTTAACCTGTAAAGTTTCAGTAAAACCATTCCTGAAAATTAGAGCCCTGAAACATTGATGTTACATATAACAAGCAGCTCAAAGCTACAAGTCTGTGCTCTTTTATTTATAGCTTTTATTGCTCATTGAATGTGAATTGATGGTATTTTTGAACATTGATTGGTTCCAGTTGATTTGTTTTTCATTTAGTTGGTTATTTAAATGTTCTGTTTTAGTCTGTTTTTGTAGTCTAAAGAAGCGTTTTTTTATCCGTGAAAGGGCTTACTATTAAATATTTTTGAATACGTACCAGCTTTGTGTTACCAGTGTTTGACTTTTTCTATGTGGTAAGATTAACAATACTCATATACAGGAGTGGTCGTCCTTAGGCAACAATATGGAGACAGACTATGGACATGTAACTTTAGAAAAGTGGCTATGTGGCAGTGTACAGTTTTCTGAAGAAACTAATCACAATCCAAACAATTAGATCAGATTTCCTAGGTGATGGAATTTTTAAACTATTAAAATTGTACAAGAAAAAGATGAGGTCCTCTTGTCTTTATAGGAAATATCCTACAAGGAGACATGCATGAAAACAACACAATGTTATCAAGGAATTTAAACTAAGAATTTCACAAAAGAAAGACAATTTTGAAAAAAGACTTTCTAGATCAAAGACAAGAAAGGGTATTATAATTACATAAATTAATATAGAAAAACTAGAAATCCAGGTCTAACCCTTATGATAGGCAATCATACCTTGACTACACTTTTAAGGTTATGTTGTCCCATCTCGCCTTCATTCTTGCTGGTTGGCCTCGTACCCAAAACTCGGCTCTGACTCGGCCTTATACTAAAGCTTGAGAGCTTCTACTGGCTCGAGGCTGAATCCTATCCCATGATGCTTAGTGACTGTTCCCCAGATCTCGTTTGCCACTTGAAGCTTCGGGATTGTCTTCACTGGCTTAGGCTTGTAAAATTTTATATTTTATATCTTTATAACTGTTACCTTCTAATTATTATTACTATTACTTACTAGTTTTATCATAATAGCCTTGTGCTATTTTTTTCGCTCTCAAGCCTTGTAGTTTTATCTTTGCGGCTGTTTTTTTCTTTGGGCCTTGTTGTCTCCTTAAGAATCCATTTAAATTATAGGATTCTTCTCCCTTCTCTTCCTTCTTTCCCCTCTTAGGAGTCACAGTTTAAGTTAAAGGTGTCTCCTCTGGTGGAGGAGATAGTTGTTTAACTTAAAGACTTCTCCTCCTCCCTTTCCTCCTCTTCTCTCATAACAAAAAAAAAAAAAATTTAGATACCTTCCTGTTTTTTGTTTGCTATCTTTCTCTTTCCATTAAAGACATAAGTTTTTTGTTACATATATACAGTGTTTCTTTCCTTATAGCTAGTCATGTCTAAGGAATCAGCTAAGGAACACATGTCAGGATTTAAAAAGTGCAATTCCTGCACTCAAAAAATGTCCATTACTGACGAACACACTAGTTGTGTACTGTCTGGGACCACTCCATCTCCAAGATTCCTGCTCTATCTGTCATAGTTTTAGCACCAGGGTCTTGCAGGAGAGGAGGAATAAGCTCATATTAAGGGGCTTATTGAAAGTTGACAAAGGAAATCAGACAAAAAAATCAGATATGACTAAAAAGGCTGCTTCATTGGCTCCAGTGTCTGAGCCAACTAGCAGCACCAAACTTGATACTTCCTCAGCTCCTAAAGTTGTCTGGCCTGAAAAACATGGTCCTCCCTTGGTTCCATCTGTTTCATTGGAACTGTAGTGGAGCTGGAAAAGGAGTTGGTCACTGTCTTTGGAGCCTGTTCATTTGGTGCTGCTATCTCCTTTACTACAGTCGGTGGTAGGTAGCCGCAAGTGTTTGAGTCATTCCTCTAAATCCTCCAGGCTATCAGATGATGAGATGGAGCAGATAGTGAAGAAGTTGCTTCAGACCTGGACCCTAGCAGAAATTCTCTTGAGCCCAGCCCATCGGATCGTGGAGCCAACAACGGTACCCTAACTACGCCAATTCCTTCTCCAACTCGAACAGGTTTGGAGCTAGAGAGTATGGAAGTCATTGTGCTGGAACCTCCGGAGCCAGTAATCACCACTGGTATCTTGGCTCTGATGTCTGCTCTGGTTTCCTCGATGCTTCCGTCCATCGAGGGACCTGTGGGCTGACACTCCCTGGTCGGCTCTGGGGAGGCGAGTTGAGTTGGACCCTTGTCGGAACCGGCTCTCCCACTCAGCTCCTCGGCTCAGGTGAGTTTGGCTCCCACATCTGTCTGGGAGCCACCCTCCTAGGTGCAGCAGAGATCTCCTGGCCTCTCAGAGCTGGAGTCTCTTTCAGCCCAGAACCACGGTGCCTTCGAGTTGATGTGGAGTGTGCTCTCAACTGAGTCTGCTCCACCTTCGGCTCCAGCCTCTCTTCCTCCTAAGGGACTGGTGTCCACCTCTTCATTATCCCTCCATCACCCACAGAGTAGAGAGCCAGTGCCCCAGGAAGCCACAATGGGTGGATCCTCCTCTTCTGATACCTCCCCGGAGCATCCCCCCGAGGAGGTTCCTCGGAAGAGACAGTGTAAGAGGAAGCATCTAGACTCCCCTGAGTCTGTCACTTCCAATACTGACTTAGAGGGTTCTGAAGGGTCCACACGGTCACCCTCTGAGGATGTCTCCTTTTCAGACATCCTGGAGATCTTTAAGCAGAGGGGTGGCTGTAAGTCCCTTTCCCCTTCTGAAGATGAGTCGGTATACATGGAGGCATTTGGCTCTCACCCCTCCACCTCCTGGGGTCTCCACCTTTTGACCCACTCCTGAGTGTGGTGAGTCAAAAGGTGTGGGACTCAGTGGACCCCATTCTGAGGAGGTCTAATAAATTAATTACGGCCCCGGAAGATAGGCAGTATTTAACAAAATGGTTCCTGTAGATGCAATGGTGGTGGCAGTGGCCACAAAGAAGGAGTTAGCTGAAACTACTGTATCTGTACATCCACCAAACAAGGATTCTTGTATGATGGACAGATATGGGAAGCATATGTTCTCCTCAGCGGCCTTTACCTTGTGGTCACTGAATTATTTATTGCATTTCATGCAACTTCAGAGGGATCTCCTAAAAGAGCTAGGAGATACCCTGCAAGGTGCTACAGCCCAGGACTTATCTGATAAGGTTAATCCCAGCTTGCAACCTTAACCTCCATCTCTAACTCCTCCATGCGCCTCATATCTTATGTAACCAATGGAGCGAGCAGGGCAGTAGGCACTGGAATAGCTCTTCATAGACATTTCTGGATGCGCCTTTGTGAGTTTGCCGAACCCTTCCAGTCTTCCTTTATTGACACTCCCTTTGATGGCTCATCATTGTTCGGGCTGAAAGTGAAAGAAACTCTCACCAGGAGCCAACAAGATGGTAAGACTCTGTCTGCCATTGGAGTCCGTTTTTCTGCCCCTACCAGACCTTATCCTAAAGGTCAAAAGAGTGGAAAAAATGTGGTTCCGTAAGTCCAAAGGAGCCTTATCCCCAGGGTCAGAGGAGGAAATAACAGAAGATGCCATCCATGCAGCAGAGGGGGTCTGCATAACCAAGGTGACAGAGATACATTCTCTGGTAGGCCCTTCCAGCACTCCTGAAATGAAGCCCTCCTGTCCACCTCTGGCGGCAGTCGGGGGGAGACTATTGCTGTACCCAGAAGCCTGGCTAAATTTGACTCAAGACAAATGGGTACAGTCCATTATATCCAGGGGATACAACATTCCCTTTCACTATCCATCTCATCCGCCAAAGTTTATCCCAGACATTCCACCCAATCAAAGGGATCAAGCAATACTAGAAATCCAAATGTTGCTAGAAAAAAGAGTCATCCAAGAAGTCCCCGCAGACCAACTAGGATCCGGAATTTACTCAGGGTTCATTTTAGTTCCAAAAATGACAGGGGACTGGAGACCCATACTGGATCTCAGCAGACTAAACAAGTCAGTGAAAAAGTCAAAGTTCTGGATGGTAACACTGCAGTCTATACTACCATTTCTGCGAAAAGACAATTGCATGTGCTCATTAGATCTTCAGGACGCATACTACCACATAAAGATGGACAGGTGTGCAAGAAGATTTCTACGCTTCCGGCTGGGAGACAGTCATTACCAGTTCAGAGCTCTGCCCTTTGGACTCACCACAGCCCCCAGGGTGTTTACCAAATGCATGGCAGTAGTCACAGCGCATCTAAGACGTCAGGGATTCCAGGTGTTTCCACACTTAAATGACTGGCTCCTAACTGCCACCACCAAGCAGCTACTAATCATAGAAAGAGGCTATACCATCCATCTCTTCTCAAAACTAGGCATTACTATAAATGCAGAAAAATCTGCCTTGTTGCCATCACAGCGTATTACATTCATTAGTGCAGATTTAAATACAAATGACATGTTGGCAAAGCTACCTCAAGAAAGGATCCAGACATTACGCAGTCAAGTGCTTATCTTACTCAACAAGAAAAGAGTACAGGCAAGGTTTGTCCTCAAAGTCCTAGGCTCTATGGCAGCAATGATAACACTACTTCCCATGGCATGACTTCACATGCAAATACTGCAGTGGTTACTCTAAACCCAATGGTCCATGCAGGAGTTACCCATATCTCACGAGATCCTCATAACACACTCCTGTAAGAAGGACCTACTTTGGAGGATTCAATCCATTTGTACTTCCCCAACCTGTCGCTACAATAACCACGGACACATCCCAGATAGGGTGGGGGAGCATTATCTGAGACAGATGGTCCAAGGGGTTTGGAAAGATCACAAGTACCATTTGCATATCAATGTCCTAGAGATGAAGGTGGTGTTTCTGGTGTTGCAAGCATTTCAGAACTCTCTTCCCACGGGGACTATTGCAATTCAGAAAGACAATATGTCGGTGGTATGGTACATCAACAAACTGGGGGGGGGGGACCAGATCCTACCCCCTATGTTGAGAGGCCCAGAGAGTTTGGCAATGGGTGATATCTTCTCAACACTTTCTGACAGCAATGCATATCCCAAGGCAATCCAACATTATAGCAGACAGGCTAAGCTGAGCGATTCTCATGCCTCATGAGTGGTCCCTCAATCAGGAAGTTGCGAATCAAATTTTTCACAAATGGGGCCAGCCTTGCTGCAACCTTTTTGCCACTCCCTTCAATACCAAATGCAGCAACTACTTTGCGCTAATCTCCCCTCCAGGAGTGTCACCGAGGGATGCACTGGTTCACGATTGGCCCCTGGGACTTCCTTATGCTTCCCCCCTTTCCTTTGATTCCAAAGGTTACCTGGAAAGCAAAGTTGTTGAGTCACAGGTTAATTCACATTGTGCCATACTGGCCTCTTCAGATTTGGTTCCCTTTTCTTTGGTCCTACCTTCAGGAGGACCCCATGGATCCTGGATCCAGTGCCAGATCTTCTGACACATCAGTCAGGAATGCTCCATCCTGCCCTCCACACCCTCAAGCTGACAACTTGGCTGCTCCACTTCCGATCTTAGCCAGGCTTCCAGAATTGTCCCCTGCAATTCATCACATTCTAGTCTCCTTGCACAAGCAGATGACCAGGAAACTCTATGCAAGCAAATGAAAGAGGTTCTCTTGTTTGGCTAACAAAAAACATATAGATCCCTTTACAACATCTATACCTGCAATTCTGGAATTTTTAACATAAACTTTTAATCAAGGAGCAGCGGCAGCCACTATTCGAGTTCAGTTAGCTGCTATTTCTAATTATCATGTGGGAGAATTGGGATCTAGTCTAATGTCCCATAGACTATGCAAAGCTTTCCTCAAGGGTACTTTTCTGTTAAGACCACCCTTCAGAGAACCTCCTCCTCCTTGGGACCTCAGTCTAGTATTATCATCTTTGATCCTGCCTCCTTTCAAACCAGCATCATCTTGTTCATTTAAATTTTTATCTTGGAAAACACTCTTCCTGACAGCAATTACTTCAGCCAGGAGTGTATCAGAGTTGCAAGCCTTGTCTATCCATCCACCTTATTTGATTTTCTACAAAGATAAAGTGTCCCTCGGAACAAATCATTCCTTCTTACCAAAAGTTTGTTCTCAAGCAAATTTAAACCAAAATATAGAATTACCAGTGTTTTTTCCTAACTATGACAACAAGGCAGACTATAAACTCCACCAAATGGATGTGCATAGACAGTTGTGTTTTTACTTGGATAGGACCAAAGAATTCAGAAAGTCAGACCAATTGTTTGTCTCCTATTCAGAAAATAAAAAAGGTTTGGCAATCTCAAAAGTTACCTTGTCCAAATGGCTTACTGAGACCATCACATATGTCTATGATTTCCACAATAAGAACCACCAGGGAAAATCATAGGGCATTCAACCAGAGTGACATCTACCTCCATTGCCTTTCAATCCAGACTTCCACTGGATTCAATTTGTGCTGCTGCTACATAGGTTAACCCTCATACCTTTATTACTCATTACAAATGTGGCCTCCTGGACCAGGGCATCCTTTGGATCCACTGTCCTGACGAGTTTATTCCCTTGAGCCACCCAAGAAAAAGGTGCTGGGGACTCTGCCCCAACCAGCAAGAATGAAGGTGAGATGGGAAAACATAACATAAAGAAGTTATTTACTCACCATAATGTTCCATGGTTGTTGTCCAGTATCTCGCCTTCAGTCTTGCATCCCTCCCAGCCATCCCCCTCCTGGAGGATCTAGAGGAAATTTCTCAGAAATTGGCAGATAAGGTCTGATTCCCTTCTTGCCCTTTCTTGTTAATTTTATGGCAATATGTTTCAGATATTATCCTTTGGATATTGAATATATCATAGGAACCTTTCTTCCTCAAAGGAGATTTGGGGAACATCCACTAAGCACCATGGGATAGGACTCAGCCTCAAGCCAGTAGAAGCTCTCAAGCTTTGATATAAGGCCAAGTTGCAGACGAGTTTCGGCTCCGAACCCAACCAGCAAGACTGAAGGTGAGATACTGGACAACAAACATGGAATGTTATGGTGAGTACATAACTTAATTTTAATAGCTAATGCATTCAGACTTTGAAAGGGATGACAATGTAGATAGGGTGATTCAGTTTTATCACCTGCCAGTTCAGGTGGACACTTGTCCTAACATAATTCCCAAAGTTATCAACAAAGTGCTGAAAAAATGAAATTTTATGAGCCCTGATTACAATTTCCAACAATTATGTTATCTAACCTTAATTCTGAGTTATGTCCACTGATATTTTTTCCTCTTTAACAACTTATTCAGGACAGAAACTGTGCCTTCCTGATGGAAAACACCATGTATAACATTGAATGACATAAACAATTATAGACCAGTTAGCCTCACATCTATTCTTAGTAAATGTTTTGAATAATGTTTACTAGATATTAAGAGACAGAAAATGAGGGTAGTTGAAGAAATAGATATAAACCAACATGGCTTTATAAAGGGTTACTCAACACATGCTAACATGATGGAATTTTATGATCATGTTATTCTTGCTATGGACATAGACTTAAAACATGGAATTAACTTTTTTTTGGAATTAGCTAAAGCTTTCAACTCCTTGCCCCATGGTACAATATAGAAATACTAGTTAGGTATGGTTAAAATTAATAGTTAATCTGGAGGACAAGGAATTGGTTAACAATGCAGAGCCAATGATTGCTATTCAAAGTTATATATCTGACCACAAACAAGTTTAATGAAGCTTTCCACAATGCCCAGTGTTGGGCCTAAAGTTATTGTAACTTGGTCTTTGCTAATATTAATGCCTGTAGTAAAGACTTTGAGATAATAAATATTTACCTCTCAGAAATTTTTATCTGGGCATCCACAATTGGAATCACTTTCAGCACAGACGGGTGAAAAATAATGTTTTTTGTAAACATTCAGTAAGGAAACCAATTAAACTGAAGCACACAGTTCTGAGTGAGGTGTCAGAACATAAACATTTGGGGTCACTATGCTAAGTAACTTTTCCTTTTCCAAACATACAGATATTGTAACTGGTAGAGGTATGAACCAAATGAGCTTGTTATTGAGAAAGCTATCCACAAGGGACTCAGTCTGCATGACTAGTCTATGCAAGTCTTATTTAAACTCCATATTAGAATATACCATTTCATTTTGTATTTGTATATAAATTATCTTAAGTATATTGAAATAAAATTTGCAAGATATTAAAACCAAGGGAGGCTTAACATATGAGGAAAGATATAAATATCTGGATATTTATTCATAGCATTACTGTTATTTTTGGGTTATCTTGATAATGGCATACAAAAGCTATGTAAACAATGAGTTGAAAATGGCATTAAATTTGGAGATGTATAATTGCTCCAAAAGTAACAGATACAATATTATGTAGATAATTTCAAGACAAAGTTAAGAGGACAATTTATTTCACAAAATATCCTTATTTTATGGAATATATTACCGATAGTTATTTGTAAATCTGAGTATAATTTTTAAGAATAACTTAGATTCATGTGTTAATTTTAATATTTATAATCTTAACTTTATTTAGTGTCCTTTGATATTCCCACAGTATGGAACTTTGTAATCAAACTTATGAAATGTATGAAACCTTGGATACAGTGAGGCAAGGCTTGTGTGTCAACCTTAAAGAATTAAGTTCTCTGAAAAAAGGGATATTGTTACCCTACAAAGACTACTAATGAACATGTATGAATATACAGTATTATAGGCAATGGATGCCTTAAAGGATGGTTTAGAGGAAGGGGGATGAAGAGTGTTGAGGGGTAGGGGAAGTGCAGGTGGGAAGAAAATAGTCTGAGGTCAAAAAGGAAGGTGTGTAAAATGGATGACTTGGTTGGTGTAAGATCAGCTAAATAAACAGGTGAGAGATTAGAGAGAGTTTTATGCTCATAAAAGGGGATGAATTCCATTTTGGGCAACTGATCCAATTTATAGCATTTACATTTTTCTTATTTGAAGTGGCAATTTTTCAGTTCATGCCAGAATGTTTTAAATTTTATAGTGGATTTTATTTGTTCTAGAATAGCTTCCTAGATTTTTAGGAGACAATGAATGCATGTTTGGTGCATTTTAGAATAGTAGAAGCAAACTGATATCTTAATCTATATAAAGATCAGGATATCTCTGTCAGTCTAAGTTGATGAGTTTAAAGATCAGTGTTCCTAGAAGTAGGATAGTTGCTTGGGGAAATCGGTAACCAACTGGCTTTTGTTAGAGTGGTGTAGTGTTGTTCTCTTCTTAATGCGAGAGTTATGAACCTGCATATGCTGTATGAGGCTGAAGCAATGATTGGTAATCCATACTCCATCTGAGATAATAGGACATATTTCCCAATGGCTCCTATGAAGTTGAAGACGGAAGACTAATAGGATGCACGTTAAAGTGTCTTGTACAGAGTAGAAAAGATAAGCTATTGGTTAATGAGATGCATTACCCACTACTATTTTGAATAGAGGATAAGATGGCTTTGCAGTGTAATTCTCAAATATGTTGCTATTGCTTGCATATGATTATACTGTCAAAATGAGTATGTGTCATCAATCTGGATGCCAGTTTTCACCTGCACTACATGGACTGAGTGGGGAGAATGGAAGTGAGTGGCTGACACCCAGCTCATCCATCTTAGGGAAGGAAAGCTGCCTAATAACCTAGACCAGTGGATGAGGAATAGAAAAATTGCACTAGGCCTGGTACCCATGTCCATTATGGACAGAGGTAGCTTATAAATGCCTGTCAGTCAATGTCTTTTTGGGATACATGACTTCATTATTCTTTTGGAAAAACTTGGCTAGGCTTAGAAAGCCCCAACCCCCACCTCTGGGGTCATTAGCCTAACAGCAATCTATAAATCTATGAATCTATAAATAATTGTAGTAAGAAAACACAAGTGTATCCAGTACGAAATGGCAGCATGTACTCACAAAGTCCATTAATCAGCCAAACAACGTAGTGATGAAAAGTTTCTTCTTTAATCCAAGGTAAAAGTATAAAAAATGAGTGCTTTCGCGTATGTACCATACGCTTCATCAGATTTCATTAATTTGCTCAAAGAGCTTAGTTTAAATAGTGTATGCTTTGTATCCAATTAAGGTAATTAACTCATTAATTAATAAAACCCTCAAATTTAAAGTCATAACTGACTTTTCACACAATGTTCTGTGTATAAAAATAGAGTATCACAATACATCCTAACTTATCACCATTTTAAACATTCTTAAGTTAATACAACATACCATAAAACCTATATACAATAAAGATAAGAGATATAAATGTATACAACTTATCTCTTATACATATAGCCAAACTAACTTTTGAGAAATAAGAAAAATAACATAGAGAACAAAATTGAACGTAGGCCACTGTGCTGCAGGTCAGACTAAAAACTGATGCATCATATTGTTCATCTATTAAATTAAAGTGCTATGTGCTCAAACCTTACTAACCTATATATAAATCTTAATAACTATAAATATGAATATAGGTATATTAAAATTAAAATTATATATAAAATGTATATAAAATATGGATATATCACATCAACTGTGTAACATATCACCATATATAAAATATAATGCATGATATGTTACTTCCTATTCTTTAAAGCTGGTTTCAAAGGAACATACTGGTTTAATCCTGGGGGATAATGTGCTCTCATTTTTAATATCCATAGTAGTTCCTTCTGTTCTAGTATACTTACTGAGTCACCCCCTCTATTGCTGTTATTAACAATTTGTAAAACCCTAAATTTAAAACTATGTTTCTCATATTGAATTATATGCTTCGCCAATGCATTGGCTTCTTACTTTTCTTAATATCGTATATGTGATTGTATATTCTTTTTTTAAATTCTCTCTTAGTGAGCCCTATATAAAATGCCGAACAATGTTCACAAGTAGCCAAATAAATAACATTACAAGTATCACATGATGCATAGAATCTAGGTGCAAATGAATAATTCATGGTTGGATGCATATACATTTGTACTTCTGTAATATATTTACACATATTACAGTGTTTACATGCAAATGTGCCCAAATTCATGTTGGGCTCTATAGCTATTCTTGCCTTCCTAATATGTGTTTTGCATAGTAATCTCTTGAGATTCTTGCTATTTCGATAGGTGAAACTAGGGGTATCACCTACTAGTTTCAACGTTCTATCATCTACTGTTAACACTTGCCAATGATTACCTATAATCTTTTTAATCTTTTTATTATCATTGGTGAATGTAGTTACAAAATGAACTTTTTCTTGATACTTTGAAAATGTTTTTCTGTTGTAACACTGATAACTATTACCTACTTCTAATGTATTTACACTATCTGTTGTTCTGACCACTTGATTTCTAATTCCTTTAACCAATGCCTTATTGTAACCCCTCTGCAAAAACAAATCTTCCATTTTATCTGCTTGAAGTTTAAGATCCTGATTTTCTTTGCAAATTCTATTCAATCTCATGAATTGGCTTTTTATAATGCCATTGAAAACATACCTCGGATGCATGCTATCAAAGCTGAGCAATGCATTTTTCCAACATTTTTTTCTATATAACGTGGAGACAATTTTCCCATTACTAATTTTTAAATTCAGATCTAAAAAATTCACTTCTGTATAAGATGCCTCCATTGTAAACTTTAGAAAACTAGATGTACTCTCTAAATGTTTCAGAAAGCTTTCAAATTGTTCTAATGTGCCTTCCCAAATGATTAAGATATCATCCACAAATCTGGTGTATAGTAATACTTTTTTATATAGGTCATTATTAAACAAATGTTCTCTTTCCCAAAAATGGACCACCAGATTTGCATAAGTGTTAGCGCAGGGTGTGCCCATGGCAACACCCCACTTCTGTAGATACATTTGTTCTAGGAATGAAAAAACATTATTTGAAAGAACTAGGTCTATTAACTGACAAAATCAATATACCCTTATTACAACTTATCTCGGGATATGACTGAAGTAAACCTCTAATGGATTCTATACCCTGATCATTGGGAATGCATGTAAATAGACTTTGTATGTCTAAGGTTACTAATAAATGAGTACCTTGTTTTAATTCCACTTCAAAGTGGTCAAGTATTTCTAATAGCTGATAACTATCCTTGAGAATTGTTGGTATTTTATTAATAATAGGTCTTAAAGTTTTTTCTAGATAGATGGAGATGTTTTGTGTAGCCCACCCTTCCCCATCTACAATGGGTCTAATGGGAGGTGGGGATAAATTCTTATGCATTTTTTGGTAAAGCTTTTATGTTAGGCAC
This sequence comes from Protopterus annectens, assembly GCF_019279795.1. Classification (NCBI taxonomy): domain Eukaryota; kingdom Metazoa; phylum Chordata; order Ceratodontiformes; family Protopteridae; genus Protopterus; species Protopterus annectens. The sequence continues at coordinate 373,305,398 of NC_056746.1, read as the reverse complement.
CTGAGGAGATTCAATAGTAAAAAAGTCATATAATTCTTTACTAATCTGATAGCACATCAGCATATCATATAGCTCTTCATTAATTCTGTTAATGATGTCAGAATATTGTACAATGGAAATCTTAGTATATGTTTCTACATCACCCAACATTCTTAACATTGAGGCAATATAATCTTCGGTGTTAAATATCACAAAGCCTCCCCCTTTATCAGCAGGTCTCATTGTTATGGAGGGCTCATTGATTAATTTCTGTAAGGATAACCTTTCATTTGTACTCATATCTATAAATAATAGTAGCATTAAGAGCTGTGTGAGCTCCATAACTCTCAACCTCTTAGTACAAGAAATCTGACAAAGCCTGACATAATGGAGGGACAAAGGCCTAGACATAGAGAAGATCTTAAATATTGCTCTTATAAACTTAGAAAGTTGGTAGAATAACAAGATTTGTCTTAATGTGCATTTTTCTGAAGAATATGAAGTCTGAAACTCAAATGTATGTCATTATTTAATTACTTCAATCCTGAGATCATCCCATTGATTTGCTAGAAAAATACAGATTTTATATGAAACAGACCAAAAATATGAGGCACAAATCTTGACATTCTGTGAAAATCTGGACAGTTGAGAGGTATGGTGAGCTCCATGCTACAAGCAGTACACCAATTGTCATGAGTTTGTGAATGCATGGAAGTATGCATATATCTCTCAGATGTAGTAGTTGTCAAGTTTGCAAGGATACCATGGAGTGGGAGGGTATTATGGCACACTCCCTGGTTGCAATATGACTCTTCATCAGTGTCCTCAATATCGTCACTGGTTCTTGATGAGGGTTGAACCTCGGTAGGCCACGGCAAGTCTAGCAGACTCTGTGAAAGAGGAGACAAGCTGGTGGCAGCATATGGCCAGTTGTAGGAAGGGAGATCAAAAATTAAGAAAAAATGGATGTCAGTTTGTTATACTGTTTATTGTTTTGTAATAACGTCAATAGGTCATGACTGAAAAAGTGTTTCAGTCTAGCCACTTTCTTTAAACAAATAATGAAAAGAAAATAAACAAGGGCCTCCCGCAATGTATTAGTTAGAGCAAAAGCTGTTCTTATCTAATGACAAAGTTGCCAATTTGCCAATAACCAGAAGTATTAAAATTCCATCTCCTTTTCTATTCCTTGAATATTATCCTAACAGTGAAAATACAGATGCTGCAGCACTATTTTAAAATTGCTGTTGTATTAGTATCATTGCCCCCTGCAACATTAACAGTTTTTTTTCACAGTCCTACCTGTCCCATTGTGTGATCTTCTTTATTTACTAAATAGTATGCTTATTTAAGACTACTGACTTCCTTAGTATCACAGAATCGCTAACCTGAGTCCCCAATGATATAATATTAGGATGAAAAAAGGCAAGTTGAGGAGTACTTTGTTCTTTACAGTTTAACTATCAGGGTTCCTATTACTGCGTCAAATGCTTATGTTGTCAAACGCTTAAACGTCGAAACCTAAATGTCAAATGCTCAAAACCGTGACTGGACAATTACACACATTTTTTCCCCAGGGGAAAAAATTTATTTGGCCGTCATCAAAGATTTTGCCCTTTTCCCTGATGTAGAGCGATCTCAGAGTTGGTATATTTAATTGGTGGGGTTAGAGGTAGAGATCTCCACATCGGGGAGTGGGGGGCAAAGCCCCTCACTTGATTAGGGTTTTAGAGTATTTTTTTTTTTTTGTTGACCAAGCAAATTGTTTTCACTGGGAAAAAAATTTGTGTAATTGGCTGGTCACAGTTTTGAGCATTCGACGTTTAGGTGTCGACGTTTTGGCATTCAACAACCTAAGCGTTCGATGCTGCAGTATAGACGCAACTATCATATGTACCTTCTGTCTTATTTGAGGTTTTTCCTTAAATTTTGCCTGGTTAAGTGGGCACCTCAAGAGGAGTCTGAAGTTTGAATAATCGCCCACTACCTCTCCCACCTCTATTCTTCCTCAGTTATTCAGAAATTAAAAAGCTAATTTGTTGTTTTTCATAGCTGCGATAATAGCCCCTTCTAACAAAAACATTAAATATTAAATTTCTTACATGCTGTTATTCTTACCATAAGTAATACTGCATTAATGCAAAATGCCATTTAGAGTACACTTCATCAAATAATATTCACACCTCAGGTTTTTAAAGAAATTAATCTCATGTCTTACATTGCATTTCAGATTTATTCTTTACCATTCATACATGCCAGCTTGATGGCTTCATGTCTCGCTTATATCACTGACTTTAGGACCTTTGCATTTGGTGCCATTTTTATGACAATGTGTTTGGTGCACACAAAAATATCAGCATTTGACTCACCGATTTCTGTACAACAGGCATAATCATTGGTACTTGTACCTTACCTACACTGCTACAGGTACCCCTTTTGTATAACACGCACTATAAGTGCTTTACAGGTATCCCCCAAATGAAATCCATGATCATACATGTAAGGTTCTCAGTGTTTTCGTCTGAATTTAATGAGTGCCAATATAAAAAAGTGAGTTTTGTCAATGACCACCTGAAATAAAAGAGAGTTTGAAAATGATAGTACAGAGTTTTCTTCCATATGAATGTGCACAGGTGCAACACAACATGGTCACATTTAAAATGAATGAATGTATGTATACTGTAGTATATACTTTTGATCACATTACCTACTGCCTTTAAGAGCCAATAAAAGTTGCATCTTGTAGTCAGTGGGACACCATGGGACAAGTTATTTGACTTAGAGAAAAGCCGAGTGGGTAGGCGTTTTAGATCGACTTTAGGTAGCATCATTACAGCAGATGGTATCTGCAGGCAATACTTCCTAAGTGTGAAGAAGTGTACAAGGTAAGGCAGATGGGCTGGGGGTTTTTAATTTGTGGTTTTATATGACTAGTTGATAAGTTTAAGTCTGCATGAAGCATCTCTTAGAAAAAGACAACACATTGATAGAACCCAGTTTTACAAAGAAGGAGGTGGATACATGTATATAGACATTGTATGTGTAAAGCCTGTAGACATATTTGTGACGGGAAGTTTATATGCCACCCAAAAAGAAACCTTTCTATGCAAGTTTATATAGCCCTATGTGCCCATTGTGACAGACTTTATGCAGGTATGACAGCTCATATGTTTAGAAACCATATTTTAGAACATCAGTATGACATCAGGTCATTAAGTTCCAATAATATATTATATAGGCATGTGGTTAATGAACTTGAACATAAGAAAAACATTTTTGTGGTTTATTTAAGATATTGCCTGATATGTGGAAAGAGATTTTAAGAATAAAGTTTAGGAGAAGAAAGCCTTATGGCAACTAAAATTACAAGTGGAAAAAATGCCAGGATTAAATGGTGTGGTAAATATTACATGTTTTTTTGAAATCTAGAAAGTTGTAAAACTAAAGTACCAAACATATTAATTTTTTTATTGTTCTTTATGCTCTATTATAGAACATTTTTGTTTATTTTTATATATTGTTTAAAAGTCAGATGATTGTCTTTTAATATATTATGCAACTTTTTCATTGTTTAAATATGGGAGAAATGCTATTTAAAATTATTCTGAAGAAGTCTATTTACAGAAGATGAAAGTGCTAAATAAATTATTTTCTCTGTGCCATCCCTTGGTGCTTTTTGATGTTGTCAGTCTTCATACTAAGAAAATTTCACCAAGGGTCTGGGAAAATTCCTCTTTTTGTTAGAAGATGCTGAAGGGCTCTCACTAGTGGCAGAGGAATCAACATCCTAGAGGCTACAGAGTCACAGGAGCTGTGCACACCTAGGAGATGGCACACTACAGAAATGAGATGAGGGAATCAATATGACAGAAGCTACAGAGTCACAGGAGCTGTGCACACCTGGGAAATGGCACACTACAGAAAAGAGATGATGAGGGAATCATCATGCTGGAGCCTAAAGAGTCAGAGGAGTTGTGCACACCTTGGAAATGGCACACTACAGAACGAAGATGATGAAGGAATAAACTTGATAGAAACTACAGAGTCACAGGAGCTGTGCACACCTGGGAGATGACACACTACAAAAAGGAGATGATGAGGGAATCAATATGACAAAAGCTACAGAGTCACAGGAGCTGTGCACACCTGGGAGATGACACACTACAAAAAGGAGATGATGAGGGAATCAATATGACAGAAGCTACAGAGTCACAGGAGCTGTGCACACCTGGGAGATGGCACACTACAGAAAGGAGATGATGAGGGAATCAGCATGACAGAAGCTACAGAGTCACAGGAGCTGTGCACACCTGGGAGATGGCACACTACAGAAAGGAGATGATGAGGGAATCAGCATGCTGGAACCTACAGAGTCACAGGAGCTGTGCACACCTGGGAGATGGCACACTACAGAAAGGAGATGATGAGGGAATCAGCATGCTGGAACCTACAGAGTCACAGGAGCTGTGCACACCTGGGAGATGGCACACTACAGAAATGAGATGATGAGGGAATCAGCATGACAAAAGCTACAGAGTCACAGGAGCTGTGCACACCTGGGAGATGGCACACTACAGAAAGGAGATGATGAGGGAATCAGCATGACAGAAGCTACAGAGTCACAGGAGCTGTGCACACCTGGGAGGTGGCACACTACAGAAAGGAGATGATGAGGGAATCAGCATGCTGGAACCTACAGAGTCACAGGAGCTGTGCACACCTGGGAGATGGCACACTACAGAAAGGTGATGATGAGGGAATCAGCATGACAGAAGCTACAGAGTCACAGGAGCTGTGCACACCTGGGAGATGGCACACTACAGAAAGGAGATGATGAGGGAATCAGCATGCTGGAACCTACAGAGTCACAGGAGCTGTGCACACCTGGGAGATGGCACACTACAGAAAGGAGATGATGAGAGAATCAACATGCTGGAACATATAGAGTCACAGGAGCTGTGCACACCTGGGAGATGGCACACTACAGAAAGGAGATGATGAGGGAATCAGCATGACAGAAGCTACAGAGTCACAGGAGCTGTGCACACCTGGGAGATGGCACACTACAGAAAGGAGATGATGAGAGAATCAACATGCTGGAACATATAGAGTCACAGGAGCTGTGCACACCTGGGAGATGGCACACTACAGAAAGGTGATGATAGCAGGGAAGTTACTTCTACTAATAATCCTTATAGATTTATAGGTACTTACTAAGCTTTTGATCCATGAGGATCTTTTGAAGCCTAGACCTGCATTCCCATAAAATTTCTAGCCCACCTAATGTAAGTACAAATAACCCAGAGTGGGGTAGAACATTTACATGTTATTTCTGTCCATAGGAATAAGTGTGCTAAACTACTGGTGAATTTAAGGTTCCCCATCCATTTGCCCCGACTACATTTAAAGAGAGCAAGGAAAGTACTTTGCTTTATGAGGAGAAGAAGGCAGTTCCTACGAAGAAGTATTCTCAGTGATGCATATCTATCCCTACAACATGCTCTATTTATGTTGCAGAAGAGATTAAGATTTCTTGAGTAGATGTTGATTCAACCATTGGACTTGCAGATCTGCAGTAGATCAAAAATGATAGGATCTGCTGTGGCATTGTATGTGCCACAGTGACTGACCCTCAGTAGCTTGTATGATACTGAGTAGAGGGACAAGGCTTTGATATGGTGAGTGTAGTTTTTATGATTTAGGCCATTGATTTTCTTAGTGAGAAAGCATTATCATCATTCAGGCTATAAGTGTTTGTACAGATACATACCGAAGGAGCATTATATTAAATGAACAGCCTAATAGGTGTCAAATGCAGTGAAATAATCACACTCCTGGATGTTACCAATAAGCTATGCAATGTAAAATGACTTTCTTACAATAGAAAATATATGGTGATCAAAGGACAGTTTGTTGTTCCCATGTCTCTAACTGACAAATCAAATTTCAGGGTGGTGCCATTTATACAATAGCTACAAAGGATGTCATGCTTGTCAAAGGAGACTATTCTACATTTTGGGAATTTAGGTTTACTTCAGTGTTATGACACCAGTTTTTTTTATTTGGGAAAGTCCCTCTTGGAGGATGTTGGAGTCCTCTGGAGAGTTTATAATGGCATCAAGGTTACAGTCATGTGCAACCTTGGTCAACCACAAAGCCTTTACATTAGCTTCGACCTTCTACAAGTAAATGCCAAAGAAGAGTTGCTCAAGGGCTGAAACCCGGGCTACGCCACTAGTGACAGGTTTCTTAGAGGAGCCTTTCCCTAATTTCCTGGATTCTATCTGTGAGCCAATTTGCTGTCCAATGAGTTACATTGGGATTAACAAACCTGAGTGTGGGATGGTATTGAATGCATTTCTGGTATCTAGATATACAGTGTGTACTGATTTTCCCTCATCCTTGGCTTCAGTAACCTTCTCAAAGAAGTGAACCAGGTTAAACAGGCAGGAGCTGCCCTTGACAACACCAAACTGGCTTGAGTCAAGAGTTTGTAGGTTACCTGTGTCCTTACTTATGAATTCCATAATGATGCTCCCCATAGCCTTACAGGAGAGACTGGTCAGACTTATGGGCTTATAATTACCCTGAACCATTGATGCTCCATCTTTGTTCAGGGGGATAACTTTTGCTGTACTCTAATAGTCTGGCGCAAAGCCTGTTTAGATACTGAGATTGAATAACCTCTGTAGAGGATTTGACAGGTCCTGTTTTAAGCTGGCCAGTAGGCAACCTGGCATGTCATCAGACACCACAAAAGCAGTGTTCTTAGTTCTGGAAAGTGCTTTGAAGTCATGGTCTTGGGAAATTAAGGGAGATGTAAATAAGGGCATATGATCTGGTAGTGTGTGAGGGGAGAGAGGGGATTGCAGATGGAGGAGGTGCAGATTAGTTTGACATCATTCAGAGGTCTGTCCAAAGAAATGATTTTTGGCATGATACACAAGAGTGAGCAGAGGATAATAACACAATACTGTCAAGTGATATTGTAAAGTTGTGCCAAGACTTCAAACCCAATGGATTAACAAATGCCAACTGCTGTTATGAATGCAACTAGAGTTGTTTCACAAAGTGTGCTAAGAAAAACAATCTTGGATCAGTCTGAAGTGGTTTTTCTCCAAGAACATATGTCACTATGAAATTATACAATTTAAGAACAATGCAAGGACATGTGTTCAAATTAGGTTTAAGACTACTGAGTATCTGCATTTATATGAGGTTAAGAGCACAGTTATTTTACTTGTAGGATTTAAAGCACAAAATATGCAATCCTTGATCTGTCTGGGTCAAGAAGGCTTTAGTAAGGCAACTTTTGGAAACTTTTGGGCTTTTGCATAAGTTTTTGAGGTTGCATAACAAAAAAGATATGATTCCATGTGTGAATTTAAAAGAGTAAGTTTTTATGCAGCCAAATGTTGACTGTTTATTTCAAAGATTTTTTTTTTTATCTTTTTTTGAGTTTGTGTCAGGGCTGGCAACTCGTCACGTAAAAAAAATCTACTGCCAATCATTAGCGGACCAGAGTTCCGCTGTAGCAACCCCTAACTGAGAAAAAATGAAAGACACAACAACAACAACACTCATTTAAGAAGAAAACTTGCAAATGTAGTATATGGTATAGGGCTTTGTAGTTGTAGATCACTGCATATATCTCAACTGTCCATATTTTTGGTCTGTTCCTCATAAAACGTGTGGTTTTTTGGTGCTGCATATATCTCAACTGTCCATATTTTTGGTCTGTTCCTCATAAAACGTGTGGTTTTCTGGCGAATCACTGGGATGATCTGGGGACTGAAGTCACTAAATAATGACATACATTTGTTTCAGACTTCAAATCCTTCAGAAAATGTATTTTAAAACAACCTTGTTACTCTAGCAACTTTCTAAATTTATAATAGCAATATTTAAAATCTGTCCCTGTTTTTATGCCTTTGCCCCCCCCCCACATTTTGTCAAGCTTTATCTAGATTTCTTGCACTAAGATGTTGAGAGATATGGGTCACTGTAAAAGTAATTGCTAAATAGCTGTCTATATTAGATGATCGAATTTTTAAAAGTTCGAACATTATACAGTCGACATGATATGATCGAACTTTTAAAAGTTTGAAAATCTAATAAAAAATGACAGAAAAAACCTACCTGAACATTGTAAGCAGGGAGGTAAGCCACCCTGCACTCCCCACGCGAGGGGCTGCTCCCCCCACACTGCCATCTTTAAATATTCCAACTCCGAGATCGCACTACAATGCAGGAAAGGGAAATCTTCCCATTCTGCACTGTATGGAGATCTCCGTTGAAATGCTCAAACTTTTAAAGGTTCGATCATATGGTGTCGACCAGGTCTATATTATATGTCCGAAGATTTCTAACTTCGAACATCATATGATCAACACCATATGGCTGAAATTAGAAAACTTCGAACATTTAACAAATAAATAAATAAATAAATAAAAAATGACAGTAATGGGTTAAAGCAGGGGGGCAAGCCACCCTGCACCCCCCACAGATATATATATACATATATATATATATATATATATATATATATATATATATATATATATATATATATATATATATATAATTCAGAGGTATTGTAGCTCGTACCCAAATTGGGGTGCTTGTGGGGCCTGTCCCCTTGCAGAAAAAAATGTTTCCTGTGTTTTGCAATCTTGGGAAGAGTCATTTTTAGTGGCAACCTCCTAAGGCTTTAGATGGTTTGGGGTCAAGTAATTGTGTTTTGATTAAACAAGATATGATTATTCACAGTAGACCCTATCCAAATAGTTTTGGCATTGCTGATGAAAAAAAAAACAGTTTTGGGGTGATGTTAGAACTAGGAAAGTATTGATAAGTATACAAAGTAAAAAAGTAGAACGATATTAAAAAAATATTAGATTGCGGAAACTAAAAGGTAATGCTTTACATGTAGATATAAATGAATGGTATAATAATATAATGTAAATTTATTTTTAGTAGAGCCATAGAAGAATTTTCATGAAGATGTACCGGTAGCTGTAAAGTTAATGCAGCAGATGTTTAAACATATTGTGCAATTTCTGAACATTTTACTGTGCTTGCTATTGCCCAAACTGGTACTTAAAGTGTAAATGCTTTAAAAGGTAAATGAAGAAAAGTCATATCTCATGTGTCATATGGAACAGACTACTGTACATCTGTTCTGAACTGTAAAACAGTTAAAAAAAAATTTTAGTGAGCTATTTTACTTGTGTGTCAGAAAATGTATTTCAGAAATAAAAAATGGAATTTATTTCATAAGTGAAATATATATATATATATATATATATATATATATATATATATATATATATATAACACAAATGTTTACAATTTGTGTGGATAAAATTATGTTCAATGTACATGATGCACAATGACAGGGTAATCCTATGGCTAGGCTTGTAAAGGCCCCGGGGCCATTGGCCTAGTACACACCTATGAACCTATGAACATACTGAAGAGATGTTATGTTATAAGAAATAACATGCTGGAAATGATTTTTGAAAATGAAAGATGTGGTTGTAGCAAAAAGAATTGGAGGTTCAGTTGCACAGTATACTATATGGTTATATGTGTTTTAAGAAATGAACATATGCTGTTATGGGAATGTAAATATGTAAAACATCTGTTTTTACCAAATGTAGTTGCCCTACTCTTTTTAAAACGTGTCATGGGATCTTTTACATCCACCTAAGCAACCACCAGATCAGACAGATGGGACCTCAGTTTAATGTCCAGTCCAAACAACAATACACTAAGCAGTACAGCGTCCTCTCACCTTATGATGCAGAGTGGTGTCAGTATTTCTTTTTAACGCCAAAGCAAAACAAGTATATCTTTGTTTTACCCCTTTTACTGATTACTTTGACTCCAAGACAATTTAAACTTTCTCAAAAAGACATCATTTCTTATAGTCCACAGCCTTGCTGATTCAGCTTTAGTCAAACTACCTAGTATGTCTCGGGCACATCCACACAGAGGTCTCTAGCTGTCCTTGGATATCCACAACTGTACATCAAGTATTATGTGAGTACATCCACAGGCAGGTTTCTGGTACTCAGCTGCTTCTTTGGGTCAGGATTCCTCCTGGAGTAGTCTTGGCAGCAAAATCTCTCTCTCTCTCTCTCTCTCTCTCTCTCTCTCTCTCTCTGACAGACAAATGCTTTTAGAGTTTTAGGCTTTCAGTACTTCTTTTAAACATAGCTTTTCAGGTGTTTCACATCAGCTTTGCAGTTAAATGTTTTTACTACAATATTACGTTGATTATTCAATTGTAATCAGGTTCTCATTGTATTATACAAAGTACACAGCACATAAAAATAATATTTCCAATATATTAAATAGCCAGTATGCCATGAAAAGAATAACTGATACAAAAAGTCAGTACAGTAACAGTCCCAGTGCTAAAGTCAATATGCAATGGTATAGCAGCAAAGTGCAAGGTTCAGATCTTCCACTAGAAATTTGGTGCCAGCACTAACTTCAGTATTCTTATAAAGTACACCACTTTCTGAATGCATTGCTTAGTATTATACATTGCACCCTGTGCTTGCAGTCTTAGTCCTTTTTTTATCCTTTTTATGTACATTCAGAAATAATTTATTCACTTGAGAAAAGGCACATCAGACAGCAAACTAACTGTAAGCACCTGTGAATACAGCTTAAGCTATGTAAGCCACCTACAGTTAAGCTGTCAGTTCACTCTAACCTAGCAAAACATCAAAACAAAAGCCACTTGTACATGTAGATGGCAATGATAGTACTTTTAAAGTGAACACTGCACTCCTCATATTTTATAACTTGAACATTACACACCTAATACATTTAAAGTGAACATTGCACTCCTGATACTTTATAAAGTGAACATTGCACTCCAGATACTTTATAAAGTCAACATTGCATCCCTGATACTTTTTTGAAGTGAACATTGCACAACTGATACTTTTTAAAGTGAACTTTGCACTCCTAATGTTTATAAAATCAACATTGCAATCCTGATACGTTTTAAAGTCAGCATTGCACTCCTGATACTTTTTAAAGTGAACATTGCTCTCCAAATACTTCTAAAGTCAACATTGCAATTTGATACTTTTTAAAGTGAATATTGCACTCCTAATACTTTTTAAAGCGAACATTGCACTCTTGATACTTTTTAAAGCGAATATTGCACTCCTAATGTTTATATAATCAACACTGCAATCCTGATATGTTTTAAAGTCAGCATTGTACTCCTGATAGTTTTTAAAGTGAACATTGCTCTCCTAATACTTCTAAAGTCAACATTGCAATCTGATACTTTTTAAAGTGAACATTGCACTCCTAATACTTTTAAAATAAATATTGCACTCAAGATACTTTTTAAAGTGAACATTGCACTCCTAATGTTTATAAAATCAATACTGCAATCCTGATACGTTTTAAAGTCAGCATTGTACCCCTGATACTTTTAAAGTAAACATTGCACTCCTAATACTCCTGATACTTAATGTTTGCACTCCTAATACTCCTGATACTTTGATTACTCAGTAATAACATAACTATTTGCCATACAGTGGTGTAAGACACTCACTGATCTTCATGCAGACCTGAATGACCAGTCTCATAGAATGTACTCCTGCAGAGCAATGCAAGTTTGTTTTTTTTTTTTTGTTGTTTTTTTTTTTGTTTGTTTTGTTTTGTTTTTTTGTAACTTACTACACTATATTTTATCATGGAATTAATGGAAAGTGTTACAGTTGACTCCCTCTTGAAATGTTGCTACTTGAAATGCTGACTGCCAACATGTGGGGAAAAAATAGAAAATGCAGACGAGTGAATTTCTAACATCACTCTTCTGCTTTAAACTTCTTTTTGCAGGAGGATATAATGATTCACTACAGCTTTGCTGTTACTCCAGTGAGAAACATCATACTATTCTCTTTAATGCAAACCCCAGCTGTAGTGGTTGATTTAGTGCTTAACTAATGAGCCCGTAGTAAGTGGCTTCTACTGTACCATAGATAAGGCAATCAATCACCTTCCTCCTAGTGGTGGGAATGTCTCTGTTTTTATTAGGTGTCCAGCATAATTCTATTTCTTCCCTGTAGTTTTTGTGTATGTGTTATGTGTGTGTTTGTATTATGCAAGTGTATGCTTGATGTGTATTTTTGTTAAACATATGAGAGGTTTCTTTCTCTGTATATGCACTGCACATGTATTTTTGTGATTTTGTGTTGTGCACTGCTTGTGTGCGTCTATTTAATACTTGGAGCATGTGTGTGTGTGTGTGTGTGTGTGTGTGTGTGTGTGTGTGTGTGTGTGTGTGTGTGTGTGTGTGTGTGTGTGCACGTGTGTATGTGCATTTGTGCATGTGTGTGTGTATGTGTGTGCACGCGATCGTGTGTGTGTGTAACACATGAGCACATATATATGCATGGTGTTTGTGTGTGTGTGTGTGTGTGTGTGTGTGTGTGTGTGTGTGTGTGTGTGTGTGTGTGTGTGTGTGTGTGTGTGTGTGGTGAAGGTCAGTGCTGCTGTATGCGACAAATCATGGATAATTTAGCTAAGCCTTTTTTCTGTCTTGTACATTATACAAGTATCACATAAGTAGCTTGTTGATAATAATGCTGTTACTGTTATGGCCTTTACATAATGAAAACAAGCATACATTGTCATCCTGCTGCAGTCTGCCTAAATTACAACAATGTTGACAGAGACAACTGTTGTCAAGCTCAGCTTGGCAGTATTGGCCACAGGCACAGCTGAAGGCTGAAAACATCTAATAAGCTAAAGCCAGAAGCAAATCCAAACACTTTCAGATCCCAGCTGATCAGAAATCCCCAGTCTCTTCATGAAATGCAGAGCAGTCATTAAAAAGAATTGTTAACATCTATGTAAAGTCCTGTGAAACAGCAAGGTGGTAGCATTGCTCTGCACTTTTGAGGACGTGTGTGCCCTGCCACTGCCTATGTTAAAACTGCCCTAACAATGAGAAACTTGTTAGTCCATTTCCAGTGACCTTCTGTAGCCTTGGGCTAGCCTGAAGGAATAAACATTCTAGAAGGATTAATGTCGTTATCTGGGTCAAGTAAAACTGCACCTGATAACAGATAAACAAGTTACATAAATCTGAAACTTCTGAACAATGCATGAGACTCCTACTTTTAGAACTAAGTCCTAGCTGATGTCTATTGATTGTTGAAGGTCTGTTCATTTTTAAAAGTACGCAGACAGTCATACCATTTATGTTGGGGCTTTGCAGTATAAATGTGACATCAAGTATAAAAAAAATTTATACTTGGACCTACAATGTGTAAAGTGGAAGGCATGAGGGCAAGCTGTAGCTTTTGCCAGCATTATCCTGTTTCCCGAGAGTTCCTTTGGGGCTAACAGATTATATCTGTTTGGAACACATTTTTCTCCTCAGTGTGAGACACTTTACCTTCTGCTTTAGTGAAATCAAATGCTTTTACTAGTCATATAATTAACAACAAATACAGCTCATCTTCAAAGTTAAATCAAACAAAAATTATTTAAAAAGAAAACGCAAGAAGGGAATGAAAGTTAAAAGAAATGTCGGTACATGCGTATTATCGCAACCACATTTCAGAAGTTTAATAATTCATTATGTTTCTGAGAAAAGAGGTTTCTTAAGCTTGAAAGGGGTGTGTAAGCAAGTAAGTAGTAGTGTGTCACAGAGGGTATGAGGCAGGGAGAGGAATAATAGTCAAATTTTCTACTCCTAGGTGGCATGTCTCATTTTTTTAGTGAACTCCACAGTGCTACACTGCATCATAAATAATGCCTTGCTGATTACAACCTCAGCAAAGGGAAGTTACTCAGGAATATACCATCTGACTGTTCATGGCGAGTAATCATGAAAACCAAAGGTGCCTGCAAAAAATAGTGAGTAGGGGGACAGTGATTCCTCAGGGACTGCTGCCTTTTTCCCCAGCGGGACTTGTGTGCAAGGGGTGTTAAACCTTATCCCGCTTCACACAGATAGTTCTGTTAATCTGAACTTGTTTACTCCCAGCAGTCACTTAAGGTACTACCAAGTGGTGCTGTAAATGCATTGAATGAGTCACACAAATATATACCAAATGTAGCAATTGCACATTACACTGTGTACACATAAAGAGATTTAAAATGGGCTGGTTGTCTTGTTGGGAATGTGGTGAGTTTCATGTGTTGTAACATTAATGACGACTGAGAAGCAGCACTCCTGCTTATAGGTTGGGAAAGGATGCTACCTGGGAAGAGGTATTTTGACATAATTCCTCTTCCCATGTGAAAAAACAATCTGACAGAATAGTAGTTAACACTTTACACACCCCTTCTTAGGTTACCAGACATCGTTTCGCGCAAACATAAGAAATTATGCCACTTCTGAAATGTGGTTGCGATAATACGTAAGTACCAAAATGTCTGTTGCATCATTTATCTCTAAGGTACACACTTTTCTTAAGTTATTTGTGCAATCAATGCTGGGAAGAGAAAAGTCAAAAGAATATGTGCTACTGGTTCATCAGTGAAAAAAAGCAGTAGTGGTGTGAATCCAACAAAAAATGTTGGATTATTTCTTGTTCTTATAGTGTGAGAAGTATTTTAAAAACATCAACAGTGATAGATTGCAACTTGGTATTTGTTCCCCCTTCTCCTTTGAAAGATAAGTTCATGGAAATGCATTTAGCTGTCTTTCCTCTGTTTTATCAAGTATTTTGTTTCTGAAATTTTCTGTGGTTAGCAAATGTACTACCAGGCATATACTGTGTACTAAACTGAAAACTGTTCTGAGTATTTGTATGAAATATTATAGTTTACTAGTCAGAAGCTGTCTGTAAGTGGCTAAACTGCTTATGGCATTGATATGTATCTGGCCTGCTTTAATAAGAACCATTTTGCCACACACCAGTGCCAGCTTTATAGCTGTTAACATGTCTTATTTACTGTTACCCATAAATCCATCTGGATATAACTTGAACTTCTGCACATGGTTTGTCATAGTTATTAAACAAATTAAATTTCATTAGTTTTTGACTCTCTTTATACTTTTTTCATACCTGCGTACCTTGATGAGGTAGTCCTAATCCACTTGTCATAGCAGTTTCTAACTATTTTCTTAGGTATTTTTGGGGTTGTTTACTATGTGGCATATATCCCTTCAAACATAGATGTACATGAACATGTGTACATGCATACAAACATAATACCTTCATGGTTACAAAATGTATGAATATAGAGATATACCTACATTCATAAAAGCATACAGGACAAGGAAAACTAGACTCCAAAATACCTATCCACTACTATATAGCTCTAGTTACCAATACCTTCTGTGTCCTATCCATTGATCATGCTGCAGTCCTTTTCACCAGCTCCTATAGTTATCATGGCAGCTGTCACTTCAGACTGCACCAAAGTCTTAGCTGTGGTCCATGTAGACCACATATACTGCTACTTCACTCTTCACTTCTCCAGTTACCTTATATCTCAGTCATAAAACCAAAACTTATTTGACTTCAGGCTCCTTCTGGGCATGATTCTCATTGACTACTTTCCTGAATTTTTTTGTTCTATAGAAAAGCAACTAGTCTTTCCCTCAGAAGTTTCAAAATTAAGTTTTCTATCTGTCTTTCTCTTAAGATTTTCAGCAAAACTTTCTCAATCCGTCTTTCCCTCAGAATCTTTGACGTGACTTACTCCACTAGTACTGATAGTCTAATCAGCCTGTAGTTCTTTAAGGTTTATTGTTCATTCATTTGTAATAGGGTACAACTCTTGCTGTTTTCCAGTCCCAACCACTTAAGCACACTGGTCAGTGATCTATTGAAGATCTCCATCCTTTATTCTGCCACCACAATGTTCAAATTCAAATGAACCCCTGGAAGCAGCGTATAATGTCGCTGTGGTGTGGCCTGCACTAGTACAGCCATGTCTCTTTCCACATTCTCCCACTTTATCCTGGATGTCCAATGCTCACCTCAGAAGATTTGGGTCAGACAGGAAAAAGGTAAGAGGAAACCAGGGCATCCAGCAAGGAGATGGATGGATGGTGTGTGAGAGAAGACCTGAGACAGTCATGCATGACTGTCGAAGAAGGTGGCATTGAAAGGAGAGAGATGGTGACACTTGATGCAACACCACAACCCTTTGTAGAAAATGGGAAAAGGGGGGTTGATGATGATGATGATGCTGATGATGATGACAATGATCCAACGCTGACCTAAAAGCCTTTGTAGAAAATGGGAAAAGGTGGGTTGATGATATTACATAGTTCAGTACTATGCTAATTGGCCTTGCAAACCATTTTAAGCCTAGCCAATTATCCCTTGTGAGACTCAAACCCTGCACCTTGTGTTTGTAAGGCAAACACCTTAGCCATTAAGCCACCCTCCCAACCATGATGATGATGATGATGATGACGATGATGACAATGATCCAATGCTGACCTCAAAGCCTTTGTAGAAAATGGGAAAAGGGGGGGGGGTTGATGATGATGATGACGATGATGACAATGATGCAATGCTGAGCTCATTCTGTGCAGTTTCCCTCCTAGCATTGTTCCCAGTACGTTTCTTCCTTCTTGAAGAATAAGATGAATTCTTCATTCTTTCCCTTTACTTGTTCACTGCTGTCCACATCTCCTCTTCAACTTGTGCCTTTCTTGCCCTCACTGACATTGCTGACTTCCTAATTTTTTTTCTCTATGCCTCCTCCTCTATGTTGTATGTCCCTTTCTTCTGCCTCTTGTTTTGCCATCTATCGGGCACTGATTTGCAGATTCCAGTTCCTAAGTAGCTACACTGGCCATATCCTTTCTTTTCATTTTTTTGTCTCTTCCTCAAACCCTTGTTCAAATCATTGGATCTTCATTCCATCAATCATTGATGTGGATTGATAACTCCCTCAGTTTACCACCAGTTCCTTACCGTGGTGTACAACTGCATTTGCATTTGTCCATGCCCTTGGTGTCTTACCACACACACACACACATACACACACACACACACACACACACACACACACACACACACACACACACTCACAAAAACATACCTCTCACCTGCCCAGATTTTTACAGAATATTCAGATTTTTGTTTCATAGTTTTGGTCTGTTTCTCATACAATTTGTGGTTTTCTGGCAAATCACTGTGAATTTAAATCACTAAATAATGACATACATATGATTTTTAGACTTCATATCCTTCAGAAAATGCATGTTAGCACAGATCATTTTATTCTAGCAACATTATATGAGTAATATTTAACATTTGCCACTATTTCTGTGATTCTCCCTCAATTATTTTAGGCTTTGTCAAGATTTCTTGTGATAAGAGGTATCTCGCACACACACACACACACACACACACACACACACACACACACACACACACACACACACACACACACACACACACACACACACACACACACACACACACAGTAACAGAAACCTGGTTCAAGGCTCCAGAGAGCACCCCAGCACTACCAGTATTCAACTCATACCATTCCTTTTGGCCCCAGAACTCGGAACAGAATACTAAAGGCAGGGGGGTATCCATTTTCATCAAGGATACCCACACCTCCAGGTTAGTGGCACTGCACGAGGCAGCGGAGGCCATCCATGTGCAACTAACAGTAGATAAAACTGCTTTTCAGTTCATAGCCTGCTACAGATCACCCACCTTGTCTCAGGATCCCCACTCGGCATTCCTGAGAACATTGGAGAATATGACGGTCTCACCAAACACCATGATATTGGGGGATTTCAACTACCCAAACATTGCCTGGGAAAACTACTCAAGTCCCAACTGTTTTGCCCAATGGTTCCTGGAGTTTATAAACTCAAATGCCATGGAACAACTGGTCACCACTCCCACAAGAGGGGACAACATATTGGACTTGGTCATCACCAACATGGGGGCTCATTGTTCCACACCAGAGGTAAATCCCTTGTTGGTAAGATCAGACCATAAACTTATCACAATGGACATCCACATCCCGACCCCAACCCCAGCCAAGGAAACCACTGTGAAAAATTTCTCAAAAGCAAACTTCACACTTCTCAAGACCGAGGTGGAAAGTTTCAAAGCCCCCAGGCTAATGGAAAATACTACCCAAACTGCAGAATCCTTTACAAATGCACTCTATGAGCACCTACAGGAATGCATGGATCGTGCCATCCCAAGTAAAACCAAGACTCACTCCTCCAAAAACAGGAGACCAGTCTGGAGGACCCCGGCCATAAATAAGCTATACAACAGAAGGAGGAAACTATTACATGACAAGGCAAAATCCCAAAAAAGAGAAGGCATCCTTGATCAGTACTAGCAAGAAACTTCGATCCCTCATAAAATCATCAAAGGCCAGCTTTGAAAGAAAAATCGCCAAAGACTCTAAAGATAATCACAAGGCGTTCTTTAGCTACGTCAAGAACCTGGGTGGCAGCTCTCAGATCTGCTCTGAGCTGGTGCAAAATGGCACAAAATACACTGAACCCACAGACATTGCCAGCATCCTGACGGACAGGTTCAGTGCAAACTAAACCCCCCCCTCCCAAAAGGGCCTGTGTCTTTCCCAGAAGAATGCAGTCCCCCAGACATCACAGACACACAGGTGAAAGCAGCCCTCTCCAAAGTAAAAAACACAGCATCAATGGGACCGGATGGTATCCCGGGCTTTGTCTTACATGAGCTCCAAAACTAACTAAACCCTCACATGAATTCACTGTTCCAGCTCAGCCTTACCACAGGTTATGTACCCAAAGAATGGCATACAGCAACAGTGATCCCACTCCACAAAGGTGGCATCACAACGGATCCCTGGAATTATCGCCCTATAAGCCTGACTAGCCTGGTCTGCAAGGCTATGGAGCGCATCATCATGGATCTCATAAACAAAGACATTGGGAACCTCCAAACACTGGACCCCACCCAATTCGGCTTTGTTAAGGGCAGATCTTGCCTCTTAAACCTAGTTGACTTCTTCAAAACAGTTACCAAAGCCTTAGATGAGGGAAAGGTAGTCCACACAGCCTACCTAGACCTCACAAAGGCCTTCGATACAATACCCCACTCTGGTATCATAAATAAGCTTACCAGCTTAAATATCAACCCATATGTCACAAGATGGGTTTCAAACTGGCTCAGGGATAGAACTCACATGGACAGAGTCGCAGGTGCCATGTCCGACTCTAAACCAGTCACAAGTGGCGTCCCACAGGGATCAGTCCTGGGACCCCTCTTGTTCGGTATATACTTCTCTGAGGTACAGGCAAACACGTGAGGAATGTGGCTGACCAAGCTCACAGATAATTGCAAACTGGGAGCCATAATAGACTCTCTGGCTGATACAAGCATCCGCCAGAAGGGCCTTACGGAGACTGATACCTGGTGTCAGAACCATGGCCTCAAGCTAAATGCAAAAAAATGCATAGTCATCCCCTTTGGGAAAAACAAAGTGCCCACAAACTACCATATAGGAGGTAATCCACTAACTACAGAAGAAGTAATTAGGGATCTGGGGACCCAAGTAGATAGTAACCTCTCCTTTGACAATCACATTGCCAAAGTGGTTAGAAAAACCTTCTATATAGCCCACCTAATCACGAAAGGGTTCACATCTAGATCAAGAGAGGTCATTATGCCCCTCTACTCATCGCTCATCAGGCCCATAATTGAGTACAATGCCCCATTTGGGATGTACCTTACCCGACACCTGCAACAGCTGCAGAGACCTCAAAAATACCTCACCAAGAGGATCGTGGGCCTCAAACAGATGCCCTATGCAGCTCGACTAAAGAAACTCCAGCTCTACTCAGCTGATTACCGCCTACTCAGAGGTGATCTCTGCCTGACATACAAGGCCATGTCTAACCCGGAATTGGACATGCTCCACCTCAAAAAAAACAGATCCATTAGAGCTACATGCTCCAGGGATTTAAACCTTAGTACAACAATAAATAGGACATGCTGGAGGGATAGATTCATATACCAAAGGCTTCCCGCTCTCTGGAATAGAATCCCAGTCCATGTTAGGCAGAGCCCCTCGCTGACCCTCTTCAAGAAGAATCTTGATGAGTGGATGGGAAATCATAAATTTGCTCCTTGGATCACTTTTATGGCCCTGCTGGACAGAGGCTCATGAATCTAGTCTAAAAGGGAGGCGAAAGCCTACACATTCTGGCTAGGCTTATAAATGCCCTAGGGCAGATAGCCTAGTACCTACCTATGAACCTATGAACCTATATATATATATATATATATATATATATATATATATATATATATATATATATATATATATATATATATATATATATATATATATAGATATACACACATGCACATACATGCTAAACCACTTATCCCAAAACCATCCATTCCCCTTTCTGACTGTCTTAGCCCCATTCCCAAATCTCCCATACCCCTTTATGAATGTCTTGGTCCATGCCTATCTTCTATCATTAAAGGTTTCTATATTTATTTCAATCCATACACCACTCAATCCCTTTGGCATCCACCTGACCTCTTACCCCAGTCCCTGAACCATATACATGAGCAAAATTGAACCTCTATCACAGGTTCCTCATTCATATATCACTAGGCATTTAGTATGAACATACTCACCTCCTGTATCCTCATCCCTATGGTCTGATCTGACAGCAATTGCTATATAGGCTATTAGCTTAAGTCAGACATATGCTCCAGATTACAGAAGACACTTTACTAGTAGACTAATTAGGTACATTAAATGCTTTTTAACAGATACACTTCTACCTGTAGCTTCTTCCAAGATGCGAAGAAGATACTCACCAAAAATTAGGCCTCCTTTCTGGAGCAAAACCCTATCTAACTGATCTTACCGGTCTAACCACTGCAACTGACTACTTGTTACCTTCCCTTGTGTAAGCTTCTCCATCTTCACCAACCAACAAACCTCACAACCATCAAAAATTGAATAATACTATAATAAAATGGCCAATTTGTAGCTAACCAACCTAACAAAACCTGTCACTGTATTGTACTCAAGCAATTTAATTGGATCAAGCTCTCCAACCTCTTTAGATTTACTCAACTAAAAATAGCTGATAAGATCCTCTACCAATCACATAAATGTCCATCTCTTGCTATTCTCCTTCAGTGGTACAGTCCATAAGAGACATTGGATCAATAATTCAGTACCGTGCCTCTGCTCATAAAGCTCATAACATTTTTTGGGAATGCCTGAACTTTACTTACACCTCTAAATAATGTAATAACCTCCATGTCTCACTGAGACAGATTTTGCAATTAACAAGCTTTAAAGTTCCACTTACCTCATACTACAAAAATATCTGGCAGTGTCATTGCTATCCTGGTCAGATTATCCTATAGGACTACACTGCTAATCATCTCTCATTTTTATAGCAAAACTTTTCCATAACCTCAATTGCATTTATTTATCATTTCTCAAAGGCCTATTTAGCATCCTTGTCTTCACCTCTGTCCTTCACGAAAATGTTGGCCAAATTATTTAGAATTGCCTAATATTTCATTTTCCCTTTGAGTTTATACTACTACCATTGTTTTTTTTTTTTGTTTGTTTTGTTTCTTTTGCATTTTTTACTGATTTTTGAGCATTTAATTAGATTAGTATTTACTAAAGCAAATATTACCTAAGTGTTTCCTGTTGTGAACATATATGTAACACTTTATATGATATTTCTTTCAGATTTTGGGCCTCCCCCTGAAAAGGGGTGCTTTAGCCAGTCAAACTTTCCCAGTCAAGAAAACCAAATAAGTACATAAATAATAAATAAGGTAAATAAACAATGAATATATCCATAGATCTGTTACACTGTGGTAATCAGAACATCACAAAACAAATTGTGCTGTGCCCATTATATTGCAAGATTGTACAGCTCTGGCAGATACACACAATTGTCAACTCTACAGCTGCAGCTCAAACAAAAACCCTCTTTCAGCTTTAAGACAAATTCGTCCCACACAAACATTGTAGTTTCAAATTCAACAAGAATTCCTGGTTACCTACTGAACTGAAAGGTCTTATCAAAATAAGAGATAGCACCTGGTCAACCTGAAAACAAAAACCTCTCCCAAGTACCCTTCATCTTACATCATAATCTAGCCAAACAAGCCATGCACAGGCACAAAATTGGCAATTTCAAACACAAGCAACTATCCCTTCTAGGTGAACTAAAGCATCTTTGGCATGAAGTAAACCTTCTAAATGGCCACAAAACCACTGAAAGCAGTTTTGTTACTATAAATAGCCAAACCTACCAAGGGCTTAAGAAAGTCTGTATCAAACTTTCTTAAGGAATTCAACCACCTCCCAAATCCTATCATATCCCTCATACCCCACCTGTCCTTGCCCTCTCTGTTTATTCCTCCTTTCTATTTACAAAATCACACATGAAGACCTTAAACCCTCACTAGAAAATATACCTATATGTGCACCACCTGGATCAGGCAACCTACTTCATCTCACACTGCAAAGATTTCCTCACCATCCTTCTGTCCATATTTATAACTTCTGCTTAACACAAAACTCAATGCTTGACATATGGAAAACAACATTAATCAAACCCCTTCCTACAAAATATCAACCAGACAATGACTCCCACTTTCAGCCTATCTATATTCTCTTTACACTTGGGAAAATACTTGTAAAATAATCTATAACCGACTGTTTATACCTCACAATAACATTTCCTCACATTTAGTCAGCATAGGTTCTGAAGGTTCTGAGCAGGTTCTGAAGGTTCTGAGCAGGGTGGAGCAACTAAGCAGCTTGATGGACCTTAAAAGATGAGCTCCTTCTCAATGTAGATTAAGGAAACCTTTTCAGGTTAATCCTCATCAGCCTTACCAAATCATTTGGCCTTAGTGACCAGCTCCTTCTCCTACACTCCTTTCAAGAAGTTGTAGTTAGCATGAACGCTGTAACATCGTTACAAGACTTCCTAACTAATTGCTCTTTAAAATTCAACATAATTTTGTTTTTTGTCAGATCCAGCCCCTTTCATCAAAGGAGTGCCACAAGGATCCATATTCACCCTACTGATGTTTTCAGTTTTACTAACAAACTTTGCTACAACTTTCCAGACCTACTGTTACTTTTTATATTTATGATATGGTTATTCTGTGATCTAATCCCACACATTAGACAATTCAAAGCTGGCTTCAAAAAGGTCCCCACTCCCTCAATTCCTGGCTAATCAAATATAAGTTTCTTCTAAAATCCCTACAAAGCAAAAAGTGTGATATCTAAAATCGCTCAAAATCTGAAAAATAAAAAAACTCTGATACCCTCAACATCAAAGATCTTAACGAGACCCTAACAGAAACAACCACAGTCTTTAAATATCTGGGTTTGGGACTGGACCAGACCCAAAACAGCCACACACACACATAGAAAAGACTAAGAAAAAGATTTACCCAGTGCTATTCTGGCACAAGAAAAAATTCCCCTTTTATTTCACGTCTTGCAAGACCCACAGTAGGCAACAGAGTACTCCTATCACACTGAATACTGCCTTCTCATCATAGCCACTGCCTCCTAAAAAACCCAGCTACTTTGCAATCTATTGAAAATCTATTGAAAATAAAATTTGCCCATTCATTTTCAACTGTCCCCACAAGAACATTGGTGCACCACTCTCCCAAAGTCAGGTGACTCTCAGGCAATGACAGAGCAGATCTACTCTTAGGCTCTCTACTTTGTAAACTCCTACAACCAGACTCTTTTCTGGCTCCAAAATAAAACCACCTTTATAACATCTGCAACCTCTGACAGGGCACTGTATCACTCCAGATTCGGCAAACCAAACTTTACTGTACTGACTGCTCCTTTTCCATTCTTGACCTAAATTTTACCTACCAAAAAGAAGTATCTTCTTTCCCTCTTTCAGAACTCAGCTCAAAAATATTTTAAATCAGTCTGCAGGTGCCTTATAAATGGACACATCTCCTATATACTCACCTTCACCTTCATCATATCTACTGCTGCCTGTTTTTGTATTTACCTGCCTTCATATTTGTTTTTACCACTGCAAAAAATACTTGTGGAATTGTTTTCATCTCTCGTATATGATTTCACTGAAGCTGTGCCTACAAATGGTATGTTGTGATGAGAGAGCTACCCCAGTAAACAAACTTAAATTAATAAATAAAATCAGTTGGATAAATTTGAACTCAAACGTTAAGGCTTTATGTCAATAAACTATGTGTCTGTCATCTAGTCTCCATTACACTAGTCTAGAAAATGCTTTCTTCGCTGTAAGGTACAATTTATTAACAGCTGTTATTATTATTATGAAAAAAAACACGGAATGGTTACACAACCATCAAGGTACAATGAATTGGCCATGAGTTCTCTAAATGTAGCTTTATGGACCATGTTGTCATGAAAATTTAGATGTTATAGTTTGGCATTTGAAAGTACAGTAGAAGACAGAGGTGAAACAGAAGATGGCATGTTGCAGATTCACCATACTTTACCTTCAGATTATGCAGTGCATGCCAGATCCTAGACCACCTGATGCTTGGACAGGAAATCTGAGAGAGAGACATAAGGCACCCATGTCTTAAAAGTATATGCATATATTACTTCTCTCTTTTTATAAGTAAAGGATTCCCAACCTTTTCTCAAATAGATTAACGTTTGAGCACCATTTGTCAGCCTTCCTCAAGACATCTTATATCCATCTTAAGAATATATCCCAGTGAAGTACCTAATTCCACATTGGTTCTAGTAATGCTGGTATAGGGCCTGGTTATATCTGTACTGGATTACTGTAGCACTGTTTTCCTGTGATTTGTAGATAGAGACACCCCGACCCCATGTGAAAAAAATGGGAAAAAATGGCTGTGGATGGATGGATGAAGTTGTTTCCATGTGTTGTTTCTGATGCTACTGCTGTAGGCCACCATTAATAGACATTATCAAACTGTAATGGTTACATCCTTAGTGTTCTTTTTTATGACGTCCTACATATGGACATAGGTCCCAAACAGACAGCCTTGAAATATGGCGAACTGTGATGACCTTGCCAATACCACTGCATAGATCCTCCAGTTTACTCTAAGTGATGTGTTTGCACATCATACACAGTCCCCCCCCCCATTTCCAGTAACTACCTGCTGACTAGTAATGAGGCATACATTCCATACTGAAACAACAGTTGTCATGCCATTGGCCATGCAGGAGTGTTCCTGGTAAGCACATCTTGTCTCATTGCTGCTGTATTTTGGTACAAAAATACTCAGCCAAATAAATTTGTTTCTAGAAGATGCGCTAGTAATATTCCTGTGTTGGATATTTGCTTTTCATTGTTATGCCTGTGTGTGTGTTTTTTTATTTTTGTAATTCATTTTTGGTTGTACATATTGTGCTGAGACCACAATTAGAAAAAGCACCTAAGAGCTCTGTATACAGCATGGTGTTATAAGAGAAAGACATTTACAGGGATGTTACTGTTTACCACTTGCATAGATAATTGTTGCTGCTGAGACAGGGGACTTAAGAGTCTCCATCTGGAATCAGACGTTGACATTCTGCACCATACATACATCATGCCTTTCATTAATGTAGAAAGTTCTTGAATCTCATTGTGCTGAGACACAATATTATGGAGGTTTGGAGCGGCGATGGCCAGTGCAAGTGATGCTGAGTATCTACCCAGTAGGCTACTTTATACTGGGGAGTGAGCATGTCTGAGAAGGACAACTGGGGGGTTGCCGTTACATTTGTAGGCTACTTTATACTGGGGAGGGAGCATGTCTGAGAAGGACAACTGGGGGCTTGCAGTTACATTTGTAGGCTACTTTATACTGGGGAGGGAGCATGTCTGAGAAGGACAACTGGGGGGTTGCAGTTACATTTGTAGGCTACTTTATACTGGGAGGGAGCATGTCTGAGAAGGACAACTGGGGGTTGCAGTTACATTTGTAGGCTACTTTATACTGGGAGGAGCATGTCTGAGAAGGACAACTGGGGGGTTGCAGTTACATTTGTAGGCTACTTTATACTGGGGAGGGAGCATGTCTGAGAAGGACAACTGGGGGGTTGCAGTTACATTTGTAGGCTACTTTATACTGGGGAGGGAGCATGTCTGAGAAGGACAACTGGGGGGTTGCAGTTACATTTGTAGGCTACTTTATACTGGGGAGGGAGCATGTCTGAGCAGGACAACTGGGGGGTTGCAGTTACATTTGTAGGCTACTTTATACTGGGGAGGGAGCATGTCTGAGAAGGACAACTGGGGGGTTGCAGTTACATTTGTACGCTACTTTATACTGGGGAGGGAGCATGTCTGAGAAGGACAACTGGGGGGTTGCAGTTACATTTGTAGGCTACTTTATACTGGGGAGGGAGCATGTCTGAGAAGGACAACTAGGGGGTTGCAGTTACATTTGTAGGCTACTTTATACTGGGGAGGGAGCATATCTGAGAAGGACAACTGGGGTTTGCAGTTACAATTGTAGGCTACTTTATACTGGGGAGGGAGCATGTCTGAGAAGGACAACTGGGGGGTTGCAGTTACATTTGTAGGCTACTTTATACTGGGGAGGGAGAATGTCTGAGAAGGACAGCTGGGGGGTTGCATTTACATTTGTAGGCTACTTTATACTGGGGAGGGAGCATGTCTGAGAAGGACAACTGGGGGGGTTGCAGTTACATTTATAGGCTACTTTATACTGGGGAGGGAGCATGTCTGAGAAGGACAACTGGGGGGTTGCAGTTACATTTTTGTGAATGGATTTTACTACAATACCCTGTTCACTTGAAATTTTGCTCTGTGCTTCAAAGTGTAACAAAGGCCCATGTGTTCATTAAAATTCTCACTTCTTACCCCATCATTATTTATTCTGTTATTTCAAGGAAAACCTGGATTACTGAGAAACTGTACATGATATGGAAAATGAAATAAAAATATGTTTTGAAAATTAATGCATTTATTTCTAACCAAAGTGATTGTACTGTAAATGTAAAACTAACTATTCAGTCAAGGTCAAGTAGATTTGGTGATCACTATATGACCAGTTGTTCAACTTTTCTACTTTTTATACACAAAAAAACTAAATGAATGGTTACAATTATAATATAAGAACCACTGAATGTTATAAAACATATGATTGCTGAACTGTTTAAGCATATGCAGGCAATCAATGAGATACATATGTAGAGGTTTTGGATTTCAGATTTCAGAATTAGTGTGCAATGACATCAGAGGTAGAGATCCTTAAGCAAGGTGAAATATTCTGAATATAAGTGTCATAATATATTATGCACCAACAAGGAATCTGGTTTGAATGAATATTTTTCTTTAAAACCAGCTTTGAAAAAGATAATTGTAAACGCTAATTGTTATC
Source organism: Protopterus annectens (assembly GCF_019279795.1). Lineage (NCBI taxonomy): Eukaryota > Metazoa > Chordata > Ceratodontiformes > Protopteridae > Protopterus > Protopterus annectens. The sequence continues at coordinate 373,278,042 of NC_056746.1, read as the reverse complement.
AGATGAGCTTCTAAATATTCAGTGGTAATGTTTCATGTGCAGATTTAATTTAAAGTGTTTTTGCCCAACAGCTTGTGCAGTTGTTATTTTAACTGCAGTTAGTACATTTTCTTGTTTTAATTACCTTGTGTTTTATTTGGTTTTAATTGCAGTAGTGAAAAAGGTGTTCACTGTAACTTCCATGCTTCTTTGACTTTATACACAACTTTCAGTACAAGATTAGTAAATTCTCCATATACCAATGTAATGGTAAGAGTACACTACAGGGAAACTTATGGGGGTGAGATTACTATGTAGTGAAACCATGTAAGGGATTGGTCCTTATTTGACAAAAATGTAGCTGTAAAATTGATGGCATGACAGGGATGCTGTATTTGATAGGACAAAAGTGACAGTGCAACATATATGATGAGATGAGAATCAAAGATCTTGTGGTGACCTTGTTATGTTGTGGTGACCTTGTTTTGGTGGGGATAGGATAAGGACAGGCTGTCTGAAGCAGGAAATGTCAGATTGGGAAATGTCTAACCTGGAGAGATTCTTCTTCTTTCGGCTGCTCCCATTAGGGGTCACCACAGCGGATCATCTGTTTCCATTTCTTCCTGTCCTCTGCATCTTGCTCTATCATACCAGCCACCTGCATGTCCTCTCCCACCACATCCATAAGCCTTATCTTAAGCCTTCCTCTTTTCCTGTTATCTTGCAGCTTCAGCCTTAGCATCTTTTTCCCAATATACTCTGGAGAGATATTACACTGCAATTAATGTCACACAGAGCCATGCAGCAATACAGGATCAGATCATTTGTTAAAGTGTGAGCATATACTGAGTGTTAGAAGAATGGAGGAGATGATTGGAGACATATCACAGGAAGGTTACATGCACATAAGTAACAGAAAGTGCTGAAAGGTAATACAAAATAAATGAGTGCAGAACATCTTCATGGAAGTAGAGGATAATTTTGGGGAATGACCCGTTTTTGGTCAAAGGGTGCCATGACAACATCTAAAGATGGTAGAGAACATTTGGGATAGGAGGAAAGTATTTTCTGAGATAATGCAAAGGATATTTGGACTTGAGAAAATGGAGTAGTGAAGGTGTACATAAATGAGGTGTTGTATAAAGGCAGGACTGAGAAAAGGATGGAATGCAAGTTGGAAAAAGTGAATGCATGCTGTGGGTTAGTAATTGGCTGGTGGAAAGGGAAAAAAAAGGAGCAGAAGGATGTATAACAGCATGGTGGATGGAACAGGTCAATACAGTGCGTAGACTGAAAGAGGGAAAATGCAAGAAGTTGAAGGAAAAGGCGACATGGACTGGAAGGAAATGTGGGTGTAGGTGAAGGGTCTAAAAGCCTTGGCAGGCATAACTAACCAGTAGAGGAGACTAATGCTCAAATAACACATAAGATATGATGAGGAAAGGAAAGAAAGAAGAAAGATGGCTATGCTTTCAGTATACAGAGAGCAAAATTGGTACTATATGTATTTTGGAAATATCCTGAAGTCACTGGAGTTTGAAAAGTGAATTATTGTACACCTGGGAACTAGGTTTGCCACGCATGAGCATCAAGCAGGTGATAAGAGGAAAAAATACTTTGGACTCAAAATGTGGGGGAGGAAAAACTAAAAAAGTTTATCACAACTGTGGGAGGTGAATGGCAGAGTAGAAGTATTGGATTTAAGAGAAAGCATGGTAAGGTTATATAAAATCAGGCAGTGCAAAAGGAATTACATGAGGAAATTAAAAATATTTAAATAAAAAGTACAGTGTGAAGCAAGCCAGAATAGTAAAGGAAAGCGTATTTTTGGCAACACAGTCAATGTGTACTGTATACTTAGTAAATATAAAACTTTATTCAAAAAATTAAAAGTCAATAAGTATTCAATCACTTTAGAACAAATGGGTCTGCTGTAGTATAATTATGATTGTCTTTTGTTAAATTGATTACTTTTATATGTATTATATATAATAAAATTTGCTATGGAAGCATTCACCAAATATCCTGTAACTAATGATATCCTGTAACTAATGACAAAATTGGACATCAGAGTAAGGAAGACAAAATAAACATTGATGACATTGAGAAAAGTGGCAAGTGTTTGAAAGCCTGAATCTGAGACACAACAACAGAGGAAAGAGGCATACAAACAAAAAAAATTAAAATGATAAAATAGTATACATAATCAGAGACAGTGTGGAAAGAATGAAATATTAATTGAGGGGAAAGGCACACCCTAGCTGCTCAAATGCACAACTGAAATGTATTAAATGTGTGCAACTCAACATCTTCAGCATTTTATGGTGAAACCCTCCTCATATGTAAGTGCACATGTATACAAACATAAACACACACACACACAAACACACACACACACACACACACACACACACACACACACACACACACACACACAAAGTATTCACTGTCAATGTATTTTGTCACTTGCTTGCAACTAATGAAGGCTTCACACCAGGAATGAAAGCTATTCAGTATCACTTCTTTCTGTAAAGTAGTTTTTATAACACCTTTAAAAAAGTGTAGGACCAAACTATCAAAAACACAAAGATCAAGACCATTCAGAGCAAAACAATAGCTTCAAAAATAAAACAAATTGAACACTAGTTGAGCAAAATCACAACTACTTAAAAATGACAACATATGTCAAATGAATACAAAGCAAACATTTTATTGTGAGGTTTCTTACTTCTTCTTCAACAGCATTTTCATTGATTTCTACTTGATTTATGGAAGGACTTCCAAACTGTTTTTTCTGCCACACTTCATACTCTTTTGTTTTTCCTATAACCCTCCAAGACTGCCTTTTTCTGTTTTCTATTACAGCAATAACCCACGCCTGGGTGTAAGTAATGCTGGATTTACCCACGGTTAGCATGGTTTTGTCATGAGGGCAAAGCCCGAGTGGCCAAACAAAGCCAACCGTGGGTAAATCCAGCATTACCCACACCCAGAAGTGGGTTATTGCTATTATACAATGACTATTTAAGAAAAAAAAATATTATTTTTCTTAAATAATGGCATTGTATAATACCTCCTTGCTGCCCTTCTGCAGCTGTCTGGTATTCTGCTGCAGTTCTGATGTACTGCGCATGCGTATGCCTACGCAGTACATCAGAGCTGTGGGCAAAAGTAACAGAGAAAGCAAGATCTCCGTTGCTTTTTAAAAACTATTTCACTATGTTAAATGGGTTTAACATAGCGAGACAGCTTTAATAAAAGCAACGGAGAATCTCCATTGCTTTTTTTAAAGCTGTCTCGCTATGTTAAACGAGTTTAACATAGCGAGACAGTGTGAAGCAATGGAGATTTTGCATTCTCCATTGCTGTAAAAAAAAGAGTTATAGTAATGGAAAAAAGTCCGGGCAACTGGACCTTTTTCCATTACTATAACTCTGATTTACAACGTGCATGCTGACCAATCAGCCTGCATGTTTTTGAATATTAATGGGGGGGTTGTTGCATAATATAGCAATTACCCATGCCTGGGTGTGGGTAATGCTGGATTTACCCACAGTTGGTGTGGTTTGATCACGAGGGCGAAGCCCGAGTGGCCAAACAAAGCCAACCGAGGGTAAATCCAGCATTACCCACACCCAGAAGTGGCGTATTGCTATTATACAATGACATTATTTAAGAAAAAAAATAATTACTTTTCTTAAATAATGGCATTGTATAATGTCTCCTTGCTGCCCTTCCGCAGCTGTCTGGCATCCGTGGCAGTTCTGATGTACTGAGCATGCCTACGCAGTACATCAGAGCTGTGGGCAAAAGCAACGGAGAAAGCAAGATCTCTGTTGCTTTTTACAGACTGTTGTCACTATGTTAAATGGGTTTAACATAGCGAGACAGCTTTAAAAAAAGCAACGCAGAATCTCTGTTGCTTTTTTTTAAAGCTGTCTCGCTATGTTAAACCCATTTAACATAGCGAGACAGTTTTGAAAAAAGCAACGGAGAAAGCAAGATCTCCGTTGCTTTTTACAAACTGTTTTGCAATGTTAAAGGACTTTAACATAGCGAGACAGCTTTAAAAAAAGCAATGGAGAATTTCCGTTGCTTTTTTTAAAGCTGTCTCACTATGTTAAACTCGTTTAACATAACGAGACACTGTGAAGCAATGGAGATCTTGCGTTCTCTGTTGCTGTAAAAAAAGAGTTATAGTAATGGAAAAAGTCTGGGCGACCGGACCTTTTTCCATTACTATAACTTTGATTTACAACATGCACGCTGACCAATCAGCGTGCATGTTTTTGAATATTAATGGGGGGTCATTGTATAATATCTTTTCACCATGAGGCAGCTGCTTGCCTGTCATAATGTGCATTTTTATCCAGCAGAGCTTAGGGTCTCTTATGTGAATAATGGGTTGTAAAACTCCCAGCTTGGGGGTTTTAAAGAGGTTGCCCCTAAGGAAAATTTTCTTTCAGGATTTTACATTTTTCAGGTTATGTATGCTGGACTATGACTGCAGCAAATTTAGTCAGAAACTGAGAAAAAATGTCTTCATTAATGCTTTCCCTAATAAACTGTAAATAATTTTTTTTTTTATTTTTTGACTCTCACCTTATGTGCCCTTCAGCTGAGAGTCTGCTACAACCTGGACTGGACTTTTACCCACTGGCACATTTGCTTTTAGTGTCCCCAGTACTCCCCAGCAGATGAGACTGCAGCAGTGGCAGATTGGGAGGTTAGGGGGAGGGGTTTAGAGCAGAGCAGCCAGCACTGTTATGTGTGCTGTGTTGTGCTTTAGGGGATTGTTTTGAATAACCTAACTGGGTGAAACTGTTGATGTTATTCACATCACCATACATGATGTCACTTAGCTCCAGTCCCCATAATGCTAACAGCAATCTACTGAATGATTATAACTACAGCCCCATCTCCAAAGACTTGTCAGATCACAGACAGAAACTCCACCCTCCATTAATGGGTGGGCCAGCAAAAGGCTACTCAATCCCATGCCTTACCTTGAAATTCATCCCGGGGTTTTCACCTGTGTCCCTCTTAGAGAGGAGCAATAGGTGCTGATTTTAGTGTCTGCTTGAACCAGACACCTTTGGGAACACAGGTTGAACTTGGATAGGCTTGTAAGGGCGCTGGGGCCATTAACATAGTAACTTCCTATGATCCTATGATCCTATATGAGTTATGGTCAGGGATCCATCCCTCTATGCTACAGTGCCAGGTTCAAACAAGCTTTCTCATAACTGCAAAATATGAAAGCTGATAATTCAAAGTATGCACTCAATACTGATCGCCACAAGCAAATAATTATTTGGGGGTAATAACTGAAAGTTCAAAAATAATGCCTGCAACTTCAATAAAAAAATATTAACCCACTTTTGATGATGATGCTGTTGTTTTGAAAACCTTCCAAACTCTGCCACACCTCTTTCTTTCTTCCTTCTGATTCGTATCCTATATCTGCTACATAATGAGTGACCATCATTATTTGCTGTGTCCTTGCCATTTTAAATCCTAAACACTTGTCTGCACAAACTGTTTACTCACTTTATCATCCCTCCACATTCATTGGATTGTTCTGTAAAGATCTTAAGTATTCTTGGTATATTTTTTCATTTGAGTGACATTTTTAATAATAATGTAGAGGTAAACCAGCCATGGTGCTAAAATGTAAAGATAAATGAAATAGGTGTAGCTGGTCAGTTACTGCTGTATCCTATACCTACCAGTGGCACTTGTTTCATTTAATTATGTAGTTTGGGTCAGATATCTTTCTGTATTTATGTTTTTATTGTTGCCACACTTTTCTTGATGGGTATAGGTCATTTTTTCTGTTCAAATCTCATATTGTTTCAGACAGAAATTTGTCTCAGCCTGTGTGGCCTGAGCTAGATAGCAGAAGTTTTATAATTTGCAGGGTGGGTCACCAACTGCAGTTTTACAACCTGAGAGTAAGTCTTGCTGAAGTCAGTAAAGAGCTATAAAAAGATAAAGTAAATCTCTTCATCAAAGAGTCAGTTGTTCATTTATTTATGGGATGAGTCATCGGGGGTACTCATTAAATTATTCCCACTAAATTTATTCCAAAATAATTCGGAGGCATATTTATAAATATAATAAAAGTGCTTTGTCAATGCATATATCTGGGTCTCATGACCTCTTCTGTGAAACTCAAAGCTTCTTTCTTTAGTTTTCTACCTGTAAAATACTTGTCTATTAATTTTTGTTTTACCAAGTATTTAAACACACCATATTGTGATGTTATTCAGTGAAATGCATGTCTTTAATAAAAATGAGTCCATTACCATACTGGTGGATGAAGGCAGAATGCTTTGACTCCATTACCATACTGGTGGATGAAGGCGGAATGTTTTGTGTCCATTACCATACTGGTCATTGAAGTCGGAATGCTTTGAGTCCATTACCATACTGGTGGATGAAGGTGGAATGCTTTGAGCCCATTAACATACTGGTGGATGAAGGTGGAATGCTTTGAGTCCATTACCATACTGGTGGATGAAGGTGGAATGCTTTGAGTCCATTAACATACTGGTGGATGAAGGAGGAATGCTTTGAGTCCATTAACATACTGGTGGATGAAGGCGGAATACTTTGATTCCATTACCATACTGGTGGATGAAGGCAGAATGTTTTGAGTCCATTACCATACTGGTGGATGAAGGTGGAATGCTTTGATTTCATTACCATACTGGTGGATGAAGACGGAATGCTTTGAGTCCATTACCATACTGGTGGATGAAGGTGGAATGCTTTGAGTCCATTACCATACTGGTGGATGAAGGCAGAATGCTTTGAGTCTATGACCATACTGGTGGATGAAGGCGGAATGCTTTGAGTCCATTACCCTACTGGTGAATGAAGGCAGAATGCTTTGAGTCTATTACCATACTGGTGGATGAAGACAGAATGCTTTGAGTCCATTACCATACTGGTGGATGAAGGCGGAATGCTTTGAGTCCATTACCATACTGGTGGATGAAGGCAGAATGTTTTGAGTCCATTATCATATTGGTGGATGAAGGCAGAATGCTTTGAGGCCATTACCATACTGGTAGATGAAGATGGGATGCTTTGAGTCCTTTACCATACTGGTGGATGAAAGCGGAATGCTTTGGGTCCATTACCATACTGGTGGATGAAGGAGGAATGCTTTGAGTCCATTACCATACTGGTGGATGAAGACGGAATGCTTTGAGTCTATTACCATACTGGTGGATGAAGGCAGAATGCTTTGAGTCCATTACCATACTGGTGGATAAAGGAGGAATGCTTTGAGTCCATTACCATACTGGTGGATGAAGGCAGAATGCTTTGAGTCCATTACCATACTGGTGGATGAAGGAGGAATGCTTTGAGTCCATTACCATACTGGTGGATGAAGGCAGAATGCTTTGAGTCCATTACCATACTGGTGGATGAAGGCGGAATGCTTTGAGGCCATTACCATACTGGTGGAGGAAGACAGAATGCTTTGAATCCATTACCATACTGGTGAACGAAGGCGGAATGTTTTGAGTCCATTACCATACTGGTAGATGAAGATGGGATGCTTTGAGTCCTTTACCATAATGGTCGTTGAAGTCAGAATGCTTTGAGTCCATTAACATACTGGCGGATGAAGGTGGAATGCTTTGAGTCCATTACCATACTGGTGGATGAAGGCAGAATGTTTTGAGTCCATTACCATACTGGTGGATGAAGACGGAATGCTTTGAGTCCATTACCATACTGGTGGATGAAGGCAGAATGCTTTGAGTCCATGACCATACTGGTGGATGAAGGTGGAATGCTTTGAGTTCATTACCATACTGGTGGATGAAGGTGGAATGCTTTGAGTCCATTACCATACTGGTGGATGAAGATGGAATGTTTTAAGTCCATTACCAAACTGGTGGATGAAGGAGGAATGCTTTGAGTCCATTACCATACTGGTAGATGAAGGCGGAATGCTTTGAGTTCATTACCATACTGGTGGATGAAGGTAGAATGCTTTGAGTCCATTACCATACTGGTGGATGAAGGAGGAATGCTTTGAGTCCATTACCATACTGGTGGATGAAGGCAGAATGCTTTGAGTCCATTACCATACTGGTGGATGAAGATGGAATGCTTTGAGTCTATGACCATACTGGTGGATGAAGGCGGAATGCTTTGAGTCCATTACCCTACTGGTGAATGAAGATGGAATGCTTTGTGTCCATTACCATATTGGTGGATAAAGATGGAATGCTTTGAGTCCATTACCATACTGGTGAATGAAGGCAGAATGCTTTGAGTCTATTACCATACTGGTGGATGAAGACAGAATGCTTTGAGTCCATTACCATACTGGTGGATGAAGGCAGAATGTTTTGAGTCCATTACCATACTGGTGGATGAAGGCGGAATGCTTTGAGGCCATTACCATACTGGTAGATGAAGATGGGATGCTTTGAGTCCTTTACCATACTGGTGGATGAAAGCGGAATGCTTTGAGTCCATTACCATACTGGTGGATGAAGGCAGAATGCTTTGAGTCCATTACCATACTGGTGGATGAAGACGGAATGCTTTGAGTCCATTACCATACTGGTGGATGAAGGCAGAATGCTTTGAGTCCATTACCATACTGGTGGATGAAGGCAGAATGCTTTGAGTCCATGACCATACTGGTGGATGAAGGTGGAATGCTTTGAGTTCATTACCATACTGGTGGATGAAGGTGGAATGCTTTGAGGCCATTACCATACTGGTAGATGAAGATGGGATGCTTTGAGTCCTTTACCATACTGGTGGATGAAAGCGGAATGCTTTGAGTCCATTACCATACTGGTGGATGAAGGCAGAATGCTTTGAGTCCATTACCATACTGGTGGATGAAGACTGAATGCTTTGAGTCCATTGCCATACTGGTGGATGAAGGCAGAATGCTTTGAGTCCATTACCATACTGGTGGATGAAGGCAGAATGCTTTGAGTCCATGACCATACTGGTGGATGAAGGTGGAATGCTTTGAGTTCATTACCATACTGGTGGATGAAGGTGGAATGCTTTGAGTCCATTACCATACTGGTGGATGAAGGCGGAATGTTTTAAGTCCATTACCAAACTGGTGGATGAAGGAGGAATGCTTTGAGTCCATTACCATACTGGTAGATGAAGGCGGAATGCTTTGAGTCCATTACCATACTGGTGGATGAAGGTGGAATACTTTGATTCCATTACCATACTGGTGGATGAAGGCAGAATGCTTTGAGTCCATTACCATACTGGTGGATGAAGATGGAATGCTTTGAGTCCATGACCATACTGGTGGATGAAGGCGGAATGCTTTGAGTCCATTACCATACTGGTAGATGAAGGCAGAATGTTTTGAGTCCATTACCATACTGGTGGATGAAGATGGAATGCTTTGAGTCCATTACCATACTGGTGGATGAAGGCAGAATGCTTTGAGTCCATTACCATACTGGTAGATGAAGACAGAATGCTTTGAGTCCATTACCATACTGGTGGATGAAGGCGGAATGCTTTGAGTCCATTACCATACTGGTGAACGAAGGCGGAATGTTTTGAGTCCATTACCATATTGGTGGATGAAGGAGGAATGCTTTGAGTCCATTACCGTACTGGTAGATGAAGATGGAATGCTTTGAGTCCTTTACCATACTGGTGGATGAAAACGGAATGCTTTGAGTCCATTACCATACTGGTGGATGAAGGTGGAATGCTTAATTTTCAGTTGCCCAAGTTTAACACATTGATGAGCCGAGTTCCTCCATAGGAAAGCACTGTCAGCAAGTTGTGCTGGCAGTGATGCCATTTTGGGGGGATTTCCCTCTTCTTTGAGTTGTTGCAAACATGCAGTTGGTATATATAAGTTTGGTCGGTATGGAGGCTTGTCCCCTACATCAGGGGGTACAGGGCAACTTGCCCCCAAGCAAAAACATACATAAAAAGTAGGGTTTTTTTAGCAGTTTTTTCAACAAATACATTTCAGCAATTCTGATCCTCTGTGCATTTGCTTTTGTCCAATTATAGTGGAAGCAAATAAGTCATAGATCTTTAATTACTATTCAGCAGCATTTCCCACTTGTTCTCTATTATTTCAGGCTGAGTCTTGTTATCTGTTCTCTCGTCATCTGTAACTTTCTAGGTTGCCTGTGTATTAAGACACCTTCAGTCTGCAGTTAGCCTTCAGTCACTTTCCTTTTTGCGATCCTCCTTTGTGTAAATTCCTCTGGCATTCACTGTAAACCTTTCCCCCTGCTAATTTTCCTCTTCAGTTGACTCACCTAACCTTCTCGGTTTTATTTGTCTACTTATTCCAAGCGGCAGACTGACTCTGCCCCACATTTAGATGATAGAATCTGGGAAATACATATTACCTCCTGTTACCATAGCTTCACTCAGTATTGTATCACTTTACATCATGCACTCTAACTTTCTCTTCTTGCACACTGTGTTCTTTCAGCAGGTATAAATGTTCTCAGACTTTCAGTGCCTATAGATTACAAGGAAATTGTTTATTTGAACTTGTTGCATTTTATATATTTATACCTTACATGCTTATTTGCAGCTTGTGTACTCCACAGTTAAGCAGCAACTTTGCCACATATCTTTCATCCTATGTCACAATTTTAAATGAAATACATACTGTAGGTACATAGGAGGTTACTAGGCTAATAGCCCTAGAGCCCTTACAAAGCTAGCCATATTTCTCCTGAGTTGCCCCACTTGTTGGTCATTAATTGAGTGAAGTTTGCAGAGGTAAAAGTCTGTGGTAGTTAATACTGACTTCCTCTGTCCAGGAGGGACATGGGCACGTTACCACCCCAGGAGTGAATTTGCATTCAGCCATCCATTGATCTAGGTTGCATTTGAAGAGTGTCAAGGAGGGGACTTTGTTTCATGTGAATTGGAAGCATATTACCGAGAAGTGGCAGTTTCTGAGAGATGTATTTTTCTCTCCAGCATGACATGTTCATGTCAAAGGCTAGGTTAAGATCCTTGGAGCGAGTGACCCTCCTGCAGTTTGGTTTACAAATGTGCAGCTTTTCCATCAGGGCCAGGCCAGAGACTGCCCTGTAAGCCAAGCACAGGTCATCCCTTAGCAACCTGCAGGAGGCAGAACATGACAGGGCTTTCAGTTTTTCCCTGTAAGACTTGTTTTGTGTATTCTGTAATTTCTCGATGAGAAACCTCTGTTGTCTCTCCATTTTTTCAGGTGTCTGGTGAGGTACATGCAAAAGGGAGCATTATACTCAATTACTGGTCTGATGAGGGCAGAGTATAATGGAATTATAATATCCTTAGATCTAGATGTGATGCCTTTACTTATAAGATGTGCCACATAGAAGGATTTCCTTACTACTGTGAATATGTGGTGGTCAAAGTTCAGGTTGCCATCAACCTGAGTACCCAGATCACATACAACTCAGTCTACATTTAGGGGGGTGCTGTCTCTAATGTAATTAGCTGGGATGTCAGCTTTTCCAAAGGGAATAATAATGCATTTTTTTTTACATTTAGCTTTATTCTGAGGCTCTGGCACCAATCATTTGTCTGTGTTAACCCTTTCTCCAGTATGTTAACATCATTGGGGGACTCAATGATTGCTCCCAATTTGCAGTCGTCAGTGATCTTGGTCAGCCACAGGCCAACCAAGTTTGCCTGATCTTCTGAAAAAAAAACTCCAAACAGTAAGAGTCCCAGCAACAGAACCGTGTGGTATGCCACTGGTGAATGGTCTTTTGCTAGAAATGAAGTCACCCACTTTGACTGTATGTGTCCTGTTGGTGATCCAGTTGGCTACCCATCTGGTAATGTAGGGATTAATTCCCAATTGGGAAAGTTTCTCTATAGTACATTAGTGGGGTGTTGTGCCAAATGCCTTGAGTAGGTCAAGATAGGTAATATGCACTGTCTTTCCTTCTTCCAGGACCTTGGTGACTTTCTCAAAGAAGTCAACCATGTTTAACAGGCATGATATTCCGTTAATGAATCCAAACAGGGTTGGGTCCAGAGTGTGGAGATTACCTTTGTCCTTGTTATTAAGATCCATTAGTTTCTCTCTCTTATTGTATAGCCTGTTTATACTAGAGGTCCACCAGGATGTCTTGTTTTTTTAGCAAGACCTGGTTTTAATCCAGTCAGGCACAGCCAATTCCATACAACTACTTAAGTGGTTATACAAGGCATTAGTGTACACTCTGCATAGGAGTCTGTGTTATCTGCATTCGAGGGGGCTTTGAAACTTCTTCACTTAGTAGGAGGTAATTTGTCTTTGAAAAATTCTTAATCATTTTTGAGCTTGATGGGTTATTTGGTCTTATAATGACATCAAACAAGACTGAGTTATAGTCTGATCTTACGAGCGAAGATATCACATGGGAGAAGTGTGCATTTCTGTATCATGTTAGTGAGTACAATGTTCAAGACATTTGAGTCTGTTGTGGGTGTGCTTACTAGCTGTTCCAGAGCATCTGAATTGACAAAGTCCAAGAACCTCTGAGCCAGCATGTTTGTGGTTGTGTATTTTTCTCAGTTGATGGTAGGATAATTAAAATCATCCATGAGTAAGGTATTGGGCTGTGTGGCAAATGACTCTAGTACGTCTAGGTTTGCTGTATGCTTTCCCTTGTTCATGGTGGGGGACCTATGATGTGGTAGGAGGCTTTGCCTACAGTTAAATAGACATTGACTAACCGAAGAAAGTTATACTGTCTGACCAGTTTCAAGGTGTACTTATCCTTAATAAAGATGGATAACCTCCTGATTTGGTTCTTTCATGCTCATTTTGTTATCTGACCATATGGAAGGCATGGTAGCCCTGCACAGCCAGGGTGCTTTCCATACCTTTGAACCAAGACTTGGTGACTGCACATATGTTAGCATCATCCAAAGTGAGGTGTGCTTCCAGGGAGTGCAGTTTCTTGTTTAGACTCCTAGCATTAAGCAGCAGTACCTTGCGTTTATCTAGAGAGGATTTTATGTTGGAAGGTTTGTTATTTTAACACTGCCTAAAAAAGGCACAATAGGGGTGCCTAATGCCTTTGCCAGTATCCAAAAGAGTAGAGGAGGCAAGTGCAGACCATCTCTGGTAAAGCAACACAGTCTGTCAATCATGTCTTCCCAGGCTGACATATATTGGTTCCCCTTGGCCTGACACCAGAAGCTAAGCCAATTGTTAAAGTCAATCATTTTTCATTTGTATTGTGGCATCATCCTTGGAGAAGATAGAATTCTGCTTAAGACTAGGTTTATACCTGCCCACAACACATAATTTGACAGCCATGAAGTCATGTCTCTCTTCATATAGTCCAGTGAGGTACATCTCAAGTCATTTACCCCCCACATGGACTATGATAGAGTCATACCGGTACTTGTGGTTGAGTGACTTGAGTGCTTGAGTGACTTGACGGATGGATCCTAGTACCTGACAGGTAGCTAACTATAACCCGCTCCTTATCCAGCCTGGTGAGATGAACATCTGTGTGTCTCACAGAGAAGTTACCTATGACCAATACTTTAGGTTTTGTGGTGTTACGCCTTATGGGCTTATTTGTTGAGATACTGGTGTGTGTGTTATTATGTGTTGTGGTTGTTTTTTGCATTGTTATGTTTGAAAGTGGTTTCCATTTGGGAGGCCTCTGTTCTTTTGGTAAGATACTAGTGAGTATATTTGGGTTTATGTGTCATGTCCTTATTTAGTGTAGGAAGTGTGTGTGTGTGTGTGTGTGTGTGTGTGTGTGTGTGTGTGTGTGTGTGTGTGTGTGTGTGTGTGTGTGTGTGTGTGTGTGTGTGTGCTGACACCATATTTGGCATTCAATATGTCCTTATGTGAGAGTCTTGCCTCCAATTTCATAGTGTTACTAAATCTCTCACATAAAGTATTTGTTTGTTTCAGGAGTAAGTGGTTTTCAGTATACATGAGACAATTGCTACATTGCCTCAGGATGCCCATGTCTATCAGGCTGGCCATAGAGATGATGGGAAACTGCCCATCAATGATAGCAGGTTCTTACTGTATGTTTTATTAGAAAAGGGAATGGGTTAATTTGACAGGACTGTGCTGGTAGCACCAAGACTACAAGAGGGACCTATACTTTGTGTAGGCTAAGGTTGATCAATAAGACAATGCTGCTCAGTGTGTAACTGAGTTTCTCCTACAGCAGCTCTAGAAAAGCTTGGAAGGGTTTCACTGACAGCTGTTTAGGGAAAAATTGAGTTTCTAGGCTTATGCATCTATACAGGGCACTGCTAACCACTACTGCTCGAAGAGCAGCACCATACAAATGCTAGGCTTAAATAAGTTTTAAGCTAACTACCAATCACGAAAGCACACAATAAGCCTCCCACCAGCAATGCCCAACTCAGACAGGTTAGATCAGCACACTTCTGCCACAAGGGTGCAGAAAAATGTCTTCTTAATGTAGAATAGCTTGTTTGGAGCCCTGAGGTATGTTTTCAACTTCTTAGAATAAGAAATCTGGACAAAACTTAGAATAATGGGGGGACAAAATAGAATCAGGTCTTAAATATTGCTCTTACAAACTTAGAAAATTGTTAGAATAACAAGTTTATGTTAGCCTGCATTTTCCAAAGGACATAAAGTCTGAAACTCAAATCTGTGTCATTATTTAATGACATCAGTGTTCAGTGATTTGCCAGAAAACCATGGATTTTATGAGAAACATACCAATAATATGAGGCATAAATCTGTACATTCTGCAAAAATCTGCATAGTTGAGAGTTATGTGCTGATATGCAAAGAAAGTTAGATAACCTTTATGGTGATTTCTGTGTCATGGAGGAGTAAGAAATAATAATTAAAACTGTCTCAGAGTAGCTTAAAATGCATTGCTTTTACACATGTCTGATTTGGTGTAAAGCTGGGTGTTATATATGCAGCAAAAGTTATGTTAATGGTCCTTGGCAATGTACTTGAAACAGATGGTTATGATTAAACATAAATTTGTGGCTTTGGATGTTTCATGCTTTAGTTGTGAGCAGGCGCATTTCAGCTGAAACTGAATAGTGTGTCTAATACTTCAGATATTTATAGCACAAAGTAATTACTGTGGTTAGGAAAAATGTTTCCTACCTGCCCTTTATTTACAGTAATCCTTTTACTTCATATGAGGATGTGTTTCAGTCATGGTCTGTTGCCAAAAGTCCATACTTTAGTTTTTATTTATCAGTGAAAACTGCTAGCAATATAACCTTTCCTTTTTCACACCAAGGTAGATTTCTTCTTAACCAAAAACTATTTAGTTCTTGAAAGATAATTCCTCTGTGAACTTTTTGAAACAAGATTAAGGACTACATGGCCCACCTCACAGATAGTACTGGCTAATGTCTGCCGTACTGAAGCTAATGAACTGTATCATTCCTACCATGATGAGCACCATAAATGTGAAACAGATGCTATTGATGGCTCATTAAAAACATTATTGTTAAAAGAGTTACTACAGGTGGTAGTCATCTAAGCTGATACATACTTCCTTTACTTAAAAAAACAAATCTTTGAAAGGGAAATTTCTTTGTACAACTAAGCAAATGTGGTTTGGTAGCTCAGATGGAAGTTGTTTCTCTGGTAAGCAGAAAAGAGTGTTACGTGTCCTACTCGTACCTTTGCTCTAGAATGTAATATAGACTGTTTATCAGATTTCCAATCATAACCAGGTTATTATGTGTTTGAGACATGGATGCCAATAAATTCATCACTATTCTTATAAGCTTAAGAAAAGGCTTTTCAAGCCATTCTGGTGGCATAGGGGGATAATGCCCTTACTACAGCCCAGTCAACCTGTGTTCCATTTGCGGCTTGCGTGACCGATGAAGTGGCAGGTAAGGCTGGGTGTGCCTATCCCTGGTGGGAGGGCATTAATCAATGACACTCCTTTAGGGAAGACATAGTCCAAAGAGATGAGTTGCACATAGACATAAATGGTAGGCATGGAAGGCAGGGAGTGTGTAGGGCATATAAAGAAACCTTCCCAGGACAGATGCAGAGATGGATGCACCCTCAGGATACACTTGGGATTTACCACCTGTCCCAGCAAAAACTGGAGTAAGTCCGAGTGGTAGGAGATGAGCTAGTAGATTTGATGTTGATATGAGGCATCTGGGGCCTGGCCAGTTGAATGATGTCCTAATGGAAACCAAAGAAAGAATTAAAAAAAAAGAAAATATTTTCATAATGTGGAGCATAGTAACATATGAAGGAATTTACATGGATTGGAGATGCATAAGGCCTTACAGGTTGATTAATACTTAATGGTTTTGTCCAGTGATATGAATGGGAGAGTTTAACAATTTCTGATAAGGATAGGTTGTTCAGTTTAATGGAGGAGTATATGTGAACATGTTTTATTAGTACTTTAGGTTCATAGGTTCATAAGTGCATAGGAAATTACTAGACTAACAGCTTAAGAGCCCCTACAAGCCTAGCCAAAATAACCAGTTTTACCCAATATATGGCCTCCTAGAGGCAAGGGGATGGCATGGGTTTGTGCCTATCCCTAGAAAATCTAACAGATTATCCCTGTCCATAAGCAACATAAGCACTTTCCCAGGTGTGAATTTGTGATCCCCCATCCATTGATCCAAACTGCACTTGAAGCGGGCCAGGGAAGGGCTGTGCTTAACATGATTAGGAAGCCAGTTCTAAAGAAGCGGTAATCTCTGAGACAATTATCTGTCTCTCCACTATGTTTTGTTTGAGTTGCTGACTAAGGTTAGAGCCCTAGATCAGGTAGCCCACATGCTATTGGACTTGCCAATGTGTAGCATCTCTATCAGGGCTGGATTTCACAGTACATTGTAGGGCAGGCATAGGTCACCCCGTAATAGTCAGTAGGAGACAGGGTAAAGGGATAGGGCTTTTAGTCTAGCTGCATAGTTCATGTTGTTTATACCCTGTATTTTCTTTGTGAGGAACTTCTGAGGTTGCTCCAGCTCCTGTAAGTGCCTAGTCAAGTATGTGCTAAATGGTGCATTGTACTTGATTGCTAGTCTAATGAAGCCTGAGTATAGCGGTATTATAATTTCCTTGGATCCGGATGCCATACCTTCACTTATAAGTTGTGCCACGTAGAAGGACATAGCACATAGAAAGACTTCCCCCTAGAAAAGAATGTGTGGTCTGTCATCTAACAGGAAAGGGAATGACAAAAGTTGCGGAGTATGCAGATGTTTGGTATGTGTGGAGCATGCAGATGTTTGGTATGTGTGGAGTATGCAGATGTTTGGTATGTAGTAGGAGTATGCAGATGTTTGGTATGTAGTAGAAAAACGGTCCACAAAAGATCATCCAAAACAGACAAACTAGTGAAACAAAAAAAAGTTAAAAAATAAAAGATACCTTTTCCATTGCAAGAATTTATTTTCATTCAATAAGAACGTTCTATTCACTTAATTTCTTTACTGAAAAAGTTCTCAGCAAATGTAAACCTTTGGGAAAATTACATAACAATATCATATGATCGAGAAATAACACCGTCATTAAAATTAGTGTTTAACATATATGATCTTTAACACAGCATTGAAAAATATCTACCATTTAAAGTTTCTAGTTTCTGGTATATACTCCCTATCTTCTTCTTTTACGTCACATGGTTCAAAATCAATTACATAAAATACTTTTTTTTTTTAAAGAGGCACATTTGAAACTATCCCTGGGATAAAACAAATATTTTTTTAAAGGCGCACATTTGAAACTATCCCTGGGATTCATTAACACTTACACTAAGTGTGCACTGTTCTGAGTGAACAGACAACCCAAGGATAACTCATACCTTCTTCCTCCTAATTTTAGTTTTCCTACTGATTTTCTTGCAGCCTGAAATATCTAGGGGGATTCACAAAGGTCACCACAAAGTGTAGGCTACATGTACACCTAGTGTAACCTTTCTGAGTGACTAAAAAGCACAAAACTGTGGTAAAAATGTTCTTAAATACCAGATTGTGTACACTTTGTGTAGGCATTAATGAATCTGGCCATAGAACTTGTAACATGTTCTTTAACCTAATGCCACAAAATTCTCATGAATATGGATGGTAAGTTTCCAATTTGTCTTGCAAGCATAAAATGCTTCCCACCTCTGCACTCTGCAATATGAACTACAAACTCAGAAATACAAGTAAATAAGCCCTCTGGTGTATATGTTCTGCAAATCACAAGGTTAAAGTAATCTGGAACATTTGCTATACATCTACATGTACTGTAGGACTCAGATTTGTATTATGCTTATAATACTTTAATATCGTTTTTTCTCCCTTCCCAGGAACACATTTGATTTTCTCATCTCTTTTATTGGTAAAAGTAAATTCAACTCATATCTTATCACAAATCATAGGAAATATCATAGAGGATTATGAGAGGGTCATTGACAGAACCTGCTAATATGTGTTCGAGACATGGATGCCACGAAATTCACCTAGACAGCGAAGCTCGAGAGATAAATCTTGGCATCCATGTCAAGAACACATAAATAACGGTTATGATTGGAGACCCAGTCATAATTCTTTGTAGTGCATGGAGATGTTTATGTTCCATGTACTACCAGTAACAGAAAATAAAAAAAAACACTAAGTGTTAGTTCTCAAAGCCATAAAGCACTCAACAAGTGCTGTCAGGAAGATAGTGTACATTCCTTTATGTTTGCACTCACCTTGCCATGCTACTGAAAAGTCCAGATTAATTCAGAATGTCCAGATTTTTGCCTTATAGGTTTGCTCTATTCCTCATAAAATATTTGTTTTTGGACAAATCACTGCCTATTTAAGTCACCAAATAATGACAGACATTTCAGTTCCAGGCTTCTTATCCTTCAGAAAATGCTAGCAAACACACATCCTGTTAGTCTAGCCACTTTCTAAGTTTCTGAGAGGACGTGCGGGACATGTTGTCAGCAATGACAGCAGGTAGAAACAAATCTGTTTTTATTCTACCTCTGGTGTTTGCTAGTCAGAACAGGCAGATTTGCCTGCCTAGACTGAGACCTGACCTTAACAAGTTAAGCAGGGGGTGTTTAATATTTGTTAAGGTCAGGTCTCGTGTTATAGTAGCGGTTAACTAATTTGTTGTTTTATGAATCTCTGAGCATAATCACTTTGTTCCATGAACTAAATATATGTTAAAGCCATCATCATATTACAATCAATTCAACTATTGTTTTCTTCATTATTTGCTACCTGTCTAGTATTAAACTTAGAATATCAAAATATTTCTTATTTATATATGTAGTTATGTATGTATATTCCTTATAAAAATATATGTTTTTCTTATAAATATATATGTTTATATATATATATATATATATATATATATATATATATATATATATATATATATATATATATCAAATCAGCGAGTGCTTAAAATAGCGAACGCTGATTTATCGACCCTTTAAAAGTGAAAGATACCGATCACAGTTTAATGAAAGCGCTTTAATCGAAAATGCGCTTCCGTTAAACTGTGAAAAAAAAACAAAACCACTAATTAAATGTTTTTGCAGGGGGGCTTTGCCCCCCTGCACCCCACACCCCCCTACTTAAATATTCTCACTCCAAGGTTGCACTACAGTGGAGTAAAGAAATATTCCCTTACTCACACTGCAGTGCGACCGGCACACCACTCACACATACCCGAAATTGCTGCTTTGATGAACAGCAATTTTGGGTATGCGTGAAAGCGAATTTGACTTTCGGTGAAAGTTAAATTTGTGCAAGTGTACAGGTTCCATATATATATATATATATATATATATATATATATATATATATATATATATATAGGAGGCATCACTTACATCTACTGTTATAGTTTACAGCATTTTTATCAACACAATTTGATTAACAAAACAGATGATCAACAGTTGTGTGAGATTGTTGTAATACTGTTGTTGGGGAATACACCTTTTCCTCTGTATTGTCAAATATCAGAGCTGGAATATATATAGTTAGCATGGGATGGGGGGGTGCAGGGAGGAAAGCATTATTTTTTCTTTTTTTTTTTTTGCTACTTGCCTAGCATTACATTTAGAGTATAAAAATATTTCTTATTCATATATGTAGTTATGTGGGTATGTATGTAAATACATACGTATTTCTTATAAATGTATATGTGTTTATATAATAAGCAGATTATGTTGCATGTTCCAAGGCTGTCTCTTGGGGCATGTGCAGTTGAATTTTTGATTTTTTTTTAACATATTGTATCAAAGATCATGAAGATGATATTTAGGTGTTTAGACACTTTTGAGTACAGATAGATAGATAGATAGGCAGATAAATAGACTGAGTTAGAACTTTAACACTTCTGTTCAACAGCCTTCCCCAGGGTAACATTTTATTAAGCTATATGATAAATATAGGAATGCTATAGTTCTGAAATTGGATCAATACCTATAAATGTGCTTTGAATAACTGGAAAAGAAGTAATTGATAAATAAGTATATCATTTAACAGAACAGTTAAGTAAAGGTGGTATTTTGGTTTTCTAACTGGAGGAATTCGTATAGATCTCAAAGTTGCTCACAATACCATTTCAGTGCTTTAGTCTTTTTTCTAAAATACATAATGACCAAGTACAAACTGCCTCACAGGCCACTCATTTTGGAGTGTAGTTGGTAAATTGAATGGACAAGAAAACTGATAAATATTCATTTAGCTAAGTTTAATTAAAAAAAGTTGAATGTACTATGGGTTCTTGTGTGCTATTAGATCACAATGTACTTGTTTACTGCCACTTACCTAAAATGGCAAATACCCTAACTCTCACTATCCCAATCCTAGTTAATTGCCTAGTTCTCCCACTACCTAATCCTACTGAACTGCATAGCCTACCAGAACCCTAACTCTAATCCTAAAACTCTCACCTGGTTCATAATGCTAATCATACCACTACCCTCCTGTTCCCTAACCGTAAAGTCCAAGATCATTTCCTAAACCTAAAACTCCATCTCCCTCCTTGAACCTAAAGTCACAGATTGCTCCCTAACCCTAAAAGTCACTCCTACAACTTGACCCTAAACTCTCCTCTGTAAACCTAAAACTCCCTTTCCACTCCATGAACTAAAAGTTCCTACTTTATTCAATACACGTCTTGAAGTGCGAAACGTGAACATACACTTTTCGTTGCAAACATAAAGCTAACTTCCTCAGAAGACAAATAAACACAATACATAAGGGTACTTAAATAGTAGCCTTACATCCTATTAGTCACTCAATCAATCTAGAATAAATTAAATTAAATTAAGTAAATTAAACGTGAGTTAATTAATTCACAAAACACAAGAAGAAATCAGACTCTCTTAAAAAAATAGTCGCTATAGTAACGATTCACTCAAATAAAACCTTTTTTAGAAGTAAAGCGCTATAAAACCGCACACTAAAAATTGAAAAATGAAGCATAAGTTAGAAACACATAGGCACAATCATAAGTCATTACAATCATTTGTTCATAGTTGCAGTAGTCCAAGAGGAACCAAAATAAAGGTAGAAAGGGTATATCCTATCACTAGACAAACTGGCCTCGAATATAAAAATGTAGTAATGTAGTAATATATATATATATATATATATATATATATATATATATATATATATATATATACTATAAAATATTAATTTAATTTAAATACATTAACTTATAAAATATATGTAAATATGTATAAATGTATATGAAAAGATATATATAAAAAGTGCATGTACAATGTCAAATAACCATGTAACTTAATTAACTAAACATATTCTTATAACTATTTATTTATTTTATTGTAATATTACTATAATATAATATTGAAATATTCAACATATTTAAAAATTTTTTTTTAAATATTTAAAATATTTAAAATATTCAAAACGAGTCAAACATTATCTTTCCAGATTCTTAAGTCTTAAGATGCATTTAATAGAAGACATTTCATTAATACCAGGAAACTGATTGGCATTTGTTGCCAATTGCCAAATAAGTTCTTTCCTTTTCAATTTTAATGGCTCATACACGCCTCTGGGGTCTTCAGCAACTTGGTCAATAATTTTAAATTTAAAGAAATGACTTTCATTCAAGTGATAATGTCTAGCAATGGCATTTTCTAACTTCTCCCTATTAATGCTATAGGTATGCTCATAAATCCTTTTGTGTAACCTTCTGTCGGTTTTACCAATATAGAAGGCTGCACACTTTACACATTTAGCCATATAAACTACCTGATGGCTACCACAGTTGAATTTATTTTTTTATTTTATAAGTATGGTTCCTTATTATAAAGGTGCAACCTTCTTCAATAAACTTACAATAGTTACACATATTACATTTGAACATTCCTGCATTTATTGAGGTGTTAATGTCCTTGAATTGTAAAATTTCTTTAAAATTCAGACCTCTTTTGTAAACTATTCTTGGTTTATCCGGTAGCAAGCCCCTCCAATTACTATCCGACGTTAGTAGATGCCAGTTCTTGCTCAAGATATTCTTAATATCAAACGCATCCAAGTTGAAACAAGTAATAAAACTACAAAAGAATGATACTTTTACTTCATTCACTGTCATTTGTACTAAATGATCATTTTCTAGTGGTAATGTCCCCAATATTGGAATGTACATTCCTTCCCATCTCTTATTCTTAACTTCAGTGATTATATTACAAATAAATTCACTGGGGTAACCTCTCTGGAGAAAAAACTTTTCAAGGAGTTTACATTCCTCAATAAAATTAGTGTCCCTTGTTATCATCCTTGCCGCCCTAACTAATTGGCCTTTAATGACCACTTTTTTCTGATAAGTTGGGTGGCTACTTGAAAAATGGAGAAACGTATTTGAATATGTCTCCTTCCTATAAATAGTAGAAACAAATGTTTCATTAACATAATCCTTTTTCAAGTCAATATCCAAATAGTCATAAAAGTGTGGGTACCTAATGGCAGTTCAACTGGTTTCAATTGTCAGTTCTCACCACGTCACAGGAATAAAAGTCCTCTTCAGGAACACAGGTCATAAAGTCCTCTTCAGGAGCACAGGTCATAAACTCTTTCAAGTATCCAAGTAAAATGACACACCAAAGTAAAAGGATAATAATTTATTGTAGTTAGCGCTTTCGCCACGTAGGCTTCATCAGACTTTATACAAAATGAGAAATCAACTTATTTAAAAACTAATAAAACGAAAACCATTGGTCATAAATTATCCAATGAAACAGCAAGGTCATTAACTCATATCTAACACATGAAAAGCCTATGCTGAAAAATGCTGCAAACAGTTGCCTCAAAGTAATACTAAAAAATATTAAATATATTGCCTAAAATACAATGTCATATAAACTACTGACATATATACTAACATTCAATATCTAAGCTAAAATCTGCACTAAACAAATACATGTAATTAAAACATTATATATGGTGATTAATACGAACAACTAACATATAAATACCTTTGGATGACAGCAACTCTAATGCAGCTGAGTTGCAAACATAAACTAAAAACAGTCTGAACAACAAGCGCTTCAAATACTGCAGCGTGCAGAAACACATAAAGTTCACATAATGCACTTAACTTATTTAAAGTGTTGGATTATCTAAAATAAAACAAACATCACACTCTAGTTCATGATGTATCCAGGAAAGCAAAAAGACAACATTAGGTAAACACAATAAAAACTCTAACTGAATACAAACGAAAACAGAACCATATGACAATAAAAGTCACTAACCTGAAAGCATAACAGCTTGAAAATCCATTCAAAAGAACCAGCATATATATATTTATATATATTTTGATTGCTAACTAAGCAACTTAATGTTACAGCAGCTCATAAATCCATTATAGAGAGCAGTTTGTGTTGGCTCTCACTCTAGCTTGCTAGGCATTCATCATAGGGTGGTTTACATAATGTTAAAGTAACATAACACACACAATACTTTGACATATATAGAAGTGAAAGCATTGTGTTACAAGCTGTAACATACACTTAAGGTGTACATCAGCAGTAAAGCAGGTTAAAAAGTAAATAAACCAAAAGTACACCATTTGACAAAAACTCACTATAGCAGCACACTCAATCGTGGCAGATATTAAGACTTCACTCGCTGTTGAATGCACGACTCTGCGCTAGTCCTTAAACAGCAGTAACAAATAATACATAAACTCAATATAAATATATTAGATGGATATGTAATCAGCTCTATCTACCTAGGTCTCATAGTGGAACCCAAACGCTCCAAACAAGAAGAGGGGTATATAGGAAACATAACAGATAGTAACCAAATAACTATCAAGCAAAGCCCAAGAATATAGAGCTATGTGAGAAATCACAACTAACTATCAATCCTTATCAAAGTCCCTACTGAGCAACTAACAGAAAAATACACAAGAAAAAGGGGGGGGGGTTGTGGGGGGAGACAAAGTCCAGGCTTATAAATATCCAGTACTAAACGACCGGAAGACATACTAAACTGCAGATCCAGAAAAGATTATAATTTCGGTCTACACACCCTTCTTTTCCTTAACATCGGTTTAATTTTAACTTTATCATTGAGTCCTGGTGCCTTGTCGGCTCTACATCTGATAATCCACCTTAACTCCTTTTCTAAAGTCAAATTTACCATATCACCACCTCTAATGTTCCCAAACACAGTTTGGAGAGCACAGAAAGTGAACTTATGCGTCGCATCAAACGACTGTACATGTTTTGCTAAGGCATTATGAGCCGAACTAACACGAATTTGATAAATATGCTCCCTTATGCGCTCCCTCAAAGTTCTATTGGTCTTCCCAATATAAAACGAGGGGCACTTGGTGCATCTAGCCAAATATATCAAATTACTACTACCACAATCGGTCCCAGTACTTAGTTTAAACGTGTAGCCTGTAGTGGGATGTACAAAACTCATCCTAGTATCTATATAAACACATTGTTTACACCTACCACAAATTTTAGTATTATACTCATGTTGTATATGACTATTCTGATGTAAAACATTCTTAGGGCCACAGAGAATCCTTCTCAGATTAGGTTTATTTTTAAAAGTAAACTTAGGTTGGGTCCCTACTAAGGGGCCTGCTTTGTCATCCAATAACAAAACATCCCAATGCCTCTCCATTATCTCCCTAAGAAACACAACATCTTTGGTGAAGAACATACAGGCTCGTATCTCATTATTGGTCACTTCCAATGTATCATGGCTAGTTGTACTTGGTTCCAAAAAGTAAGGTCTAGCTCTATCAGATCTGATGTTATCTACCTCTCTCAAAACTTCTTCAAATTTAAAAGGAGCATAGCCTCTCGAAGTGAAGCTACGTCGCAAATAGCTAACTTCATTAACATAGCCTTCTTCTGAGGCATTAAGCCTAGAGGCTCTCATCAGCTGACCTTTCATCACATTGTCAAATACATATTTAGGGTGCATACTCCCTCTATGTAAAAAAGTATTCTTATGGCATGACTTACGATGTATAGAAGTATTCAAGAGGCCACTATCCAATCTATGTATATTAACATCTAAAAAAGAAATTTGCTCACGTGAATAATTCAAAGTGAACTTCAAAAATTCGGTGGATGTGTTAATATAATCATAAAAAGCCAGAAGGCTCCTCTCGTCACCAAGCCAGACAATAAAAGGTCATCCACAAATCTTTTATAAAGGCCTATGTCTGTCATGAAGCGCTGGTTCTGCAATATAAATTCCTCTTCCCATTTTGCCATAACAAGATTGGCGTAGCTATTGGCACAAGAAGTGCCCATAGCTACGCCATCCTTCTGCAAAAAAAGATCTTCACCAAAAAGAAAGAAATTGGAATAAAGAATAGTTTCAAGGAATAGTGCTAGCAGATCTATTTAACCATACTATATTGTGACTTACGGCTTAAATAATCAGAGACACTGGAAACACCTAGATCATTGGGAATAACTGTAAATAAACTGACAACATCCAGTGTCACCAGGTAATATTCTCTACTGTCGTCAAGTTGTTTAGTATAATCATATAAGTCTAACAAAAACTGTTTACTGTCTCTAAGAATAACTGCGTTAAGATCAACCACAGGGCGTAGGAAATATTCCACATAAATAGAAAGGGGCTCAGTAGCCCAGCCTTGTCCAGCAACAATGGGGCGCATAGGAGAATTGTGCAAAGATTTATGGACTTTGGGGAGACCTTGTATAATAGGTATACGAGGATTCTTAACCTTCAAATAGTCATATGTCTCATCATCAAGTAAGCCGTTCAAAACTAAATCATCTAACATATCATATATTTGAAAAACTTTTTCAGTAATCTCTCCCATTGTAGCTTTATTATAAAATTTCACATCTCCCAACATCTCACGCATCCATCTAACATAATCTGGTTGGTTCATAACCACACAAGAGCCCCTTTGTCGGTTGGTCTAAAGACTACAGATCCATCTAGTTTTAACTCATCCAATGCTTTCCTCTGTTTATAACTTAGATTATTCCTGTAGTTCTTCCTGTGGTTAAAATCAAAATATGCATAAATATCATTTTCTACCAGTTTAGCATAAGTATCTACTAAAGGGCTTAGTTGAGGCATATATACACTGGTAGATTTAAACGTGGATTGTATGCGTCACATCTTGAGTTGTGCCAAAATCTATTTTCAATTGTAGATTCCTAATAAACAGTCTCAAATCTATGATGGAGTCTACTAAATTACCATTACAGCTGGGTATAAAACTCAAGCCTTTCTCTAGTACATTTTGTTCATCACTAGTAAGGACTTTATTAGATATATTGATAACTAACGATTCGTGGTTCTCTCCCACATTTTCTTTAGGGTCGGGCCATGTTGCTCCCCCCCTGACCCTTTCCTCTTCTGTCTGCCTCTGCTTGCAGATTGTTGTCTGCTTACATAGGAATGTTGGGCTATGGGAAAAGGAACACTGGCCTTCGTACCTAAGTTCTCATAAGATGTACTGGGTAGTACTTGACCAGTAATCTTCCTACGTACTACTTCACTATTCACCTTGTCAGTTGCCATATTATCCAGCTTAGAGTTCTCACTAATGTTAACTGCATTAGTAACTATAGGAGTATTAGATGTAACAAGACCAACACCATTGTCATTAGAAACCTGACTATCTATAACATCATTTAATAAAACATTATCAGTACAGGTATCAACCAACACATTCTCAGCTGTAGCAGGTAAAACATTAGTAACTGTAGCAGGCAAACCATTAGTTTCATGTCTTCCAGGCAAAGCTGTCCTGTTATCAGGTAGCTGCCTAGGCCAAGTAAAGACATGGCAGTTATTAAAGTCCCTTAAATCTCTAAGTATTTTATTTTTCTTTTGTTCAAGTAATCGCTTTTCAAACAACATGACATTGTCCAGAACCCTCTCGAGTTTAGGATCAATTAAGTCACTAGAAAAACTATGTTTGATCTTGTCATACAGTGTATTAGCTCCATCTCTAAGGGTTTCCTCTTCAGGGGTAAAAAAGTTAATCAACAGTCTCATATAATTGAAGCTGAGTTCTAGGTTCAGTTTCTGCCATTGACACAACAGTTCTGGAAACTTGTTACCTGTAGTAGGCATTTTCAAGATCCTGAGGCCTCTCGGTACAATTTTCTTAGCTAGGCAGGCCTCAAAGTGAGACCTAGGTAGATAGAGCTGATTACATATCCATCTAATATATTTATATTGAGTTTATGTATTATTTGTTACTGCTGTTTAAGGACTAGCGCAGAGTCGTGCATTCAACAGCGAGTGAAGTCTTAATATCTGCCACGATTGAGTGTGCTGCTATAGTGAGTTTTTGTCAAATGGTGTACTTTTGGTTTATTTATTTTTTAACCTGCTTTACTGCTGATGTACACCTTAAGTGTATGTTACAGCTTGTAACACAATGCTTTCACTTCTATATATGTCAAAGTATTGTGTGTGTTATGTTACTTTAACATTATGTATACCACCCTATGATGAATGCCTAGCAAGCTAGAGTGAGAGCCAACACAAACTGCTCTCTATAATGGATTTATGAGCTGCTGTAACATTAAGTTGCTTAGTTAGCAATCAAAATATATATAAATATATATATGCTGGTTCTTTTGAATGGATTTTCAAGCTGTTATGCTTTCAGGTTAGTGACTTTTATTGTCATATGGTTCTGTTTTCGTTTGTATTCAGTTAGAGTTTTTATTGTGTTTACCTAATGTTGTCTTTTTTGCTTTCCTGGATACATCATGAACTAGAGTGTGATGTTTGTTTTATTTTAGATAATCCAACACTTTAAATAAGTTAAGTGCATTATGTGAACTTTATGTGTTTCTGCACGCTGCAGTATTTGAAGCGCTTGTTGTTCAGACTGTTTTTAGTTTATGTTTGCAACTCAGCTGCATTAGAGTTGCTGTCATCCAAAGGTATTTATATGTTAGTTGTTCGTATTAATCACCATATATAATGTTTTAATTACATGTATTTGTTTAGTGCAGATTTTAGCTTAGATATTGAATGTTAGTATATATGTCAGTAGTTTATATGACATTGTATTTTAGGCAATATATTTAATATTTTTTAGTATTGCTTTGAGGCAACTGTTTGCAGCATTTTTCAGCATAGGCTTTTCATGTGTTAGATATGAGTTAATGACCTTGCTGTTTCATTGGATAATTTATGACCAATGGTTTTCGTTTTATTAGTTTTAAATAAGTTGATTTCTCATTTTGTATAAAGTCTGATGAAGCCTACGTGGCGAAAGCGCTAACTACAATAAATTATTATCCTTTTACTTTGGTGTGTCATTTTACTTGGATACTTGAAAGAGTTTATGACCTGTGTTCCTGAAGAGGACTTTATGACCTGTGTTCCTGAAGAGGACTTTTATTCCTGTGACGTGGTGAGAACTGACAATTGAAACCAGTTGAACTGCCATTAGGTACCCACACTTTTATGACTGTTTTGGTTTATGAACTTTTTTCCTGTGTGGGCACCGTGCTCTGTTTGCTGTGTGTGGCCTTTTTTTGCTTTGTTCAATATCCAAATAGTTGATGGAATCTTTACTGTATTTGAATGTAAACTCTAAAAAGTCAGTACTACTATTAAAAAATGTCATAAGATTATCTATTCCATCTGATTGGCCTTCATAAAACATAAAAATGTCATCTAGAAATTTGGTATAAAAGACTAAATTATCTTTAATACTCTCATTCCCCAATACAATATTCCTCTCTCAATGTGCCATTACTAGGTTTGCAATACTGGCACCACACGGGGACCCCATGGCGACCCCGATCTTCTGATGGAAAATTTCTTTATTAAACAGTATAAAGTTATAGGAGAGGACTGTATCTATCAAAAAATCCCGTACTTGAAAATTGTAGGTCGTTGATAGATTTAAGAAAGGACCATGAGTCTTTTGAAATCTGCTTTTCTAGCTTAATATATTTTTGAAGAATTTTGTCTATCACCTTTGCACAGGTATAGGTCATACTATTCCTACCGTCAACCAATGGCCTCATAGGTAGATCGTCCAGATTTTTATGGACTTTGGGGATCCCAAATAATACCGGTGTTTTTACACACGGTTGTTGTAAATAATTATACATATCGTTGTCAGTCCTTCTTTCGATAAACAATTCCTCATATAGAGACCTAATTCTACTAAATGCTAAATTCATTTCATTCAAGGATGATTTAGAATAAGTGTTACTTCCCAAAATCATTGTCATTCTGTTTATGTAGTCACTGTTGAACATTATAGCCAACCCCCCACCTTTATCGGGCTTCATTACACGAATGGGTGCTTGCTTTAATAGGTTAAGTAACTCTCTTTCTTCTCTTGTCATATTATAGTTATACCTATTTTTAATTTCCTTCAAATTCCACAGGTCTATTTCCATAATTCTTTCGAATAATATTAATGAAGGGTGGAGAGGGGGGTTATAGACACTAGACACAAAAAAGTCAGATCTTTCACTGAAGTCTCCCCCCATCAAAAATAATAAATTTAACTTCCTAGTGAATAGTTTCAAGTCTATTAAAGTATGAGCTATATTAAAAGTAGCAGTTGGCACAAAAGTATAGCCCCTACTCAGTAAATCCACCATTTCATTACATATGGAAAGGCTAGTGTAGTTGAAAATTTTAAAGTCAGCTTTTTTCAACTACACTAGCCTAGTCGAAAGAATTATGGAAATAGAAGGTTACACGAAAGGATTTATGAGCATACCTATAGCATTAATAGGGAGAAGTTAGAAAATGCCCTTGCTAGACATTGTCACTTGAATGAAAGTCATTCCTTTAAATTTAAAATTATTGACCAAGTTGCTGAAGACCCCAGAGGCGTGTATGAGCCATTAAAATTGGAAAGGAAAGAACTTATTTGGCAATTAGCAACAAATGCCAATCAGTTTCCTGGTATTAATGAAATGTCTTCTATTAAATGCATCTTAAGACTTAAGAATCTGGAAAGATAATGTTTGACTCATTTCGAATATTTTAAATATTTTAAATATTTAAAAAATTTTTTTTAAATATGTTGAATATTTCAATATTATATTATAGTAATATTAAAATAAAATAAAATAAATAAATAGTTATAAGAATATGTTTAGTTAATTAAGTTACATGGTTATTTGACATTGTACATGCACTTTTTATATATATCTTTTCATATACATTTATACATACTTACATATATTTTATAAGTTAATGTATTTAAATTAAATTAATATTTTATAGTATATATATATATATATATATATATATATATATATATATATTATTACATTACTACATTTTTATATTCGAGGCCAGTTTGTCTAGTGATAGGATATACCCTTTCTACCTTTATTTTGGTTCCTCTTGGACTACTGCAACTATGAACAAATGATTGTAATGACTTATGATTGTGCCTATGTGTTTCTAACTTATGCTTCATTTTTCAATTTTTAGTGTGCGGTTTTATAGCGCTTTACTTCTAAAAAAGGTTTTATTTGAGTGAATCGTTACTATAGCGACTATTTTTTTAAGAGAGTCTGATTTCTTCTTGTGTTTTGTGAATTAATTAACTCACGTTTAATTTACTTAATTTAATTTAATTTATTCTAGATTGATTTAGTGACTAATAGGATGTAAGGCTACTATTTAAGTACCCTTATGTATTGTGTTTATTTGTCTTCTGAGGAAGTTAGCTTTATGTTTGCAACTAAAAGTGTATGTTCACGTTTCGCACTTCAAGACGTGTATTGAATAAAGTGGTTTGTTTATTGGAGTGCTTTTTTGAAACCTGGTTCATTTTTCGCTGGTTTGTTTGCTTTGGAATTGTGTCTAACTAAAAGTTCCTGATTGAGCCTTAACTTTAAGCTCGCCTCCCTAACTTGCTTAAATTATTTTCATTCATCACAATCCTATGAATACTGACAAAGCTGTTAACAATGAGCCAGATTCCAAAATACTTGCTCTCAGTGTAAGTGACTTACTGAAGTGTATCTATAAACAAGCTTACTTTGGGGACCAGATTCCAAAAGTCCTGCTTTCTGTGTAAGTTGTCATTTACAATTGGGCCCAATGCCTCAGTTCAGCAAGATTTTGATTATTAACTACAAGCTATTAACAATACAGAAGCTATTATTTCATAAAGGTAACACAAATTTAAACTTAAATCTGATTGTCTCCCAGAAGTGGAAATACCTCTATTAAAGTATATTAACAGCTTATACTAATTAATTCAGATAGGTTATTTTGTACTATTTTGTTTAAAAAAAATAACTTCTCCAGACTTTAAGCCATTGTATATTTTTTATTAAAAACAGATAAAGGTAGTCAGATTATCTGTGGGGGTGGTATGAAAGTATGGCAATGTAAATAAGATTTATAAAAGGCTTCTGTCTGATCCTACTTTTATTTTTTGAGTGAAATATTAAGCTACTTACTGAAGACATAAATGGTTATATATTCCAAAATGAATTTATAATTTTTTTACCAGAATGTCCTAAGGTGTCTATGTTTTATACATTTATTTAAAAAATAATAGAAATAGTATAAATCCCTTGCTCTAACTGTGTTTCTTCAATAGAAAACATAGAAGAGTTTATTGACTTTTCTCCAGCCATTAGTTTTTGCTAGACCCAGCTACATGAGTAACATTAAAGAATTTCTCATTAGATTTAAAAATCATGTTTGGCTGCCTGGCTATTGAATATTGTGCATTGATATAGACACTGTATACATCAGTTTTTCATGAGTTTGGATTGTGTGCTTGTAAATATTACTTAGAAAGCATAAGTAGTTATTGTATATTGTTCTTTTTTAGTTTGGTTTGTGTTTGATCTGAAAAAAACTGCTTCTTCTTTTTTAATTACTATTTGCATTTAGTTGGGTAGCAAAGGAGGTCAGTATGGCCCCAAGCTATTCTAATTTTTGTGCAAATTGTTTTGATAACAATTTTGTGTTACAAGAAGGTATTAATCCCTTTAGAAATATCATTTTAGTATGACTAAACTTTATAGATAGCTGCTTTTATATCAGGTGGGAGGCAGCCACACTGCCACTATGGCTGTGGATTGGTTATATTGTCATACCTATGGGTTCAGGTATATTTCTAGTATTTAAGAAAGTGGAATTATTTTTTTTTCGGGGGGGTGATATTAATTACCATTCCTGATAAATGTGTTATTTATAGGGCATTTGTTTTATCTACCGAAAACCTTCATTACCTCTATTTCAAAAGTAAAACAATCAGTAGCCTCAAAAAGCTTAATTATCTCTCTACTCAGATTCTTATAGATCCTCTGTAGAGATCTACATCTATGTATTGAACCATGAAAGATCCAGTCCTCTTTGGCTTCCAATTTCTTAATAGAACAAATGGTACATCAAATACCCAGTCCAGGTAAAAGAAAATATCCTTCATTAACAGATAAATAAAGCATGTTGGCATGACAAATTTACATCCCAACATATAACTCACATCTGGAAAACACATCCACTACATTATCAAACAGAGAAGCATTCTTGCCACTTTCAAGGTAACCCTAGATAATTGGATTGGCAGCATAAAATTGCCCCCGCCCCCCAGCCAGTCTACCAGTCTATCTTGTCTTGCCTTCCTTGTGGTCGCAGGGAATTTTTGGATAGTTTTTTTTTTTTTTTTTTGCTTGGCTTGATATGGTCTGTAGATAGCCTAAATCTATCCAATAAACCTATGAAAAGTGCACATTCAGGCATCCAGGTAAGATGAAGGAATTTAGGCATAGGAGATTTTTTTCCTGATTAATGTAATTATTTTTTTAAAATGCAGAATGTACAAAGTAGGCATTTTTTTATCAATATTATACTAGACAATTGTTTTAAATTAACTTATTGAAAGCCACCTGTCCAGTTAGAAATGAATTGTTGTTGGGCAAACTCAGAAGTACTGAAGGCAGGCATCAGCTACTCACTTTCATTGCAGGAACTAATTCATTGGCAAGTGGGGTGAGGAAAGACTTTTTATCCTGGTGAATATTTTAACTTCTGATGTCATCCCACCTGATATTGTTGAATACTGTCTCAGGCTAATTGTAGCTTTTTCTAGTGGAAGAAATTTAAAAGACCATTTAGTTGGTGTTATGTAAAATTCCACATGTATTCTAATCAACTGAACTTTTGAAAAATAATCGACTAATAGCCAAGTTGAGGGAGAGAGTGGGTACAGCTTGTAGTCCAGGAGTTTTAGAAGATCTCTGCATTGTGCTGTTTGTAAATATGTCATCAAAAGTCCTGAATTTTTTAAGCCTTTAAAAGCAAAGCATGCAAAAATTAATGAATTATTACATATAGTACTGAACTTGTAGTCTCTTTTGAATTCTACTTGCCCATAACATATGTATCTGTATGACATCTTTAAATTATTCATGCATATATATGAAGAGGTCTCGAATATTGGAAAGGGTTATTCAAAGATGGTCCTGTTAACAGACATTTTTGCAGTATCATGAAAGGCAGATTTGTGATTTAACATTTGTAGGCAATGAATACATTAGGAATGTGAAAGGTAGAATAGGGTGTCAGCTTTAGAGCAAAAGAAACAGTTTTGAATGTTCACATTGGAAACTGGAGACCCTAAAGACTTAAAGTCTAAGACTTAAGTCCCAGGGTTCTATGCCTGGACCTCCCCCATTTGACTTCTATTCTTCTGAAGTAAAAGAAAATATGAAAGGGCTCGGGCTGACTAAGTTTGCAGATAACTGCAAGCTAGGCGCAGTCATTGAATCTCCAAATGACTTAGCCATCCTGCAGGAAGGTTTGTCCCAAATAAATAACTGGTGCAAAATCATGGACTGGAACTAAATACCAAAAAATGCATTATTGTATCCTTTGGAAAATCCAGGGAACTACCATATTAACAATACACGCATAAGAGTTAACCTAGTAGTTTGGGATTTGGGATCTTTTGTGGACAGTGATCTAACTTTTGACCAACATGTGTCCATTGCTGTAATAAATTCCTTCTATATTGCGTACCTTACAAACAAAGGGATTGTGCCTGGATTGAGGGATGTCATTGTCCCCAATTACTCAGCCCTCACTAGGCCAATCATTGAATATAATACCCCCTTTGGCATGTATCTATCCAGACATATACAATAACTGGAACACCCACAAAGATATCCTACTAAAAGGATATAAGGTCTAAACAACATGTCCTATATGGTCCAAATAAGAGCCCTGTTACTATACCTTGTACGCTACAGACTGCTAGGAGGTGCCTGTGTCTGGCATACAAGGTATCGTCTGACCCAGTACTGATGGATCTACCGCACATCAGCAAGTCAAATGACATCAGAAATACTTGGTCTAGGGATCTAAACCTCTTCTGCAAAATCAACAGAATGATTTGGAGGAACAGATATATCTCACAGAGGATACTGTTGCTCTGAAACAGACTCCCCATCCACATAAAACAAAGTTCATCCCTGTTCATATTTAAGTACAACTTTGATCTATAGATAGAAACAGAAAGTTTACTCAATGACTGCCTTCTGTACTACTAATTGTGACAGCCAGCTCCTAAATGCTTTATCCCATGAATGGGTCCCCTCATATTATCTATGGTATGATCCTTGTTATTCTCATTAGGAGTGAAATATAATTATCAAAGGCAGGATAGGTAAAGCGTATCTCTAACCAAATGGGATAGGTTAGTTTGAGCACAGAAAGGGAAATTGGCTAGGTTCAAAATGACCTGCAAGGGCAGCTATCTTAGTACTTACCTATGAACCTTATAAATGAAATGTACAGTTTGTACGTTTTTTTAAGTAACTCTGTACAGTGCAATGCATTTTGCAAAGAACAGGCGTTCCTTAATATGTCTAAAAATTGAAGAATAATGAACTAACAGTCAAATTTGAGGACAGAATGAAAAACTCCAACAGTGAAGTGATTTTGTCCAAACTTTAGTGGTGGGTTTTTAAATAGTTATATTACTGGAATGGGAAACTATGTAGTTGAACAAACCAGGGACTGAACATGTGCAGAGCCAGGTATTGTTTAGATGTTGTTTTAGTTGGATTTTGAAGCTTTGTGTTTTGTGTGTCTTTTTCTTAGCTTGAATGAGATAACTTAGTGACATAATTAGAGTATAGTGTATTACCAGCAGTTTGATTTAATTTGGTAGTACCAAAGAGGGATTTGTTACAAGATGTGAGATCTCTGGTAGCTGAGTAAGATGAAGTGTGTTTTGCAGTACAGGACATTTTTCAGGCTTGTGTATTAGCTTATGACCAGTAACTTGTTATATGTAGATCAACTAGTGAGGCAGTTCAAACCAGTTTAGATCTTTTAGGACCCACCAGTGATGGGTTTTATTGGAGGTTTTTGCAGTAAATTTGCCTATTTTGTTGTAACATGCTCAAGTTTCCTTTTGTGAGTAGTTCCCAGGTTACTGGGAATGGGAGATGCATACAGGTAAAATGAGAGTTGGTAAGTTTTTAGAATAGGTTTTCTACTAGTGTCTTTGAGATATTGCTTACCTCTGTAAGAGAACTTAGTTGCATGTGCGTTTTGTTTTAATTGCTAGAAGATGTCAGTCAAATTTAAGATGATCATCATTTAGGATCCTTCGTTGTTTAGTCTGTGCTACAGTTTCTATTTTTAAGTGGTTCAATGAGAGAATATGAAATCTGTGTTTATGTTCATTGTCTAGGGGTGAAGAGAATTAAGTCAGTGTCAGTGGCAGAGCCGGATCATGGTCAAATGAGCCCCTATACAGGGTAATGGATTAAGCCCCCAACAGACCACCCCTGCAGCAGCACCCACCTCCCTGCAGAGCCCCATCAGCAGCAACCCCTCCCCCCATAGCCATTTCAGTGTCCCATTACTTGGCTATTTCTCCCCAGTTACCATAAACACTGTTCAGACCTGTCAGTGTGTATACAGTTTTCTTCTCTCTAATGATTACAGATATTTGGATTTAAAGTAAAACTTTTATTTCCAGTTTTATAGCAGAAGCACTGATAACCATTTGCTAATCAAAACAATACAATGACATAATGAAAACAGCCTTAGCATGAACAACAGTAATCTTATCTGCCCTTGAAACTCACATTAATTGAAACTGCATTGAAACCCACATTCGCAAAAAATGTATCTGGCCAGTGGTGGATTAAGTTTACTTCTGGGCTGTTTCCAAACCATGGGCCCCTTGCACACATTTTTAGGACCATGCATGCATTCATGTGTTCTTTGATTCACCTTCCTGATTTCATTAAATTATATCCATTGTAGAATACAGCACTAGTTGTTAGAGCGTGTTTTAAATTTTTAGTTTTGAACATTTTTCCAGTAAGCAATGAAACAAAACCTATGAACTAATAATGACAAAATACCCATTTCAGAACAATTAAACCATAAAAGTCCACGCAAACTTCTGCCATTATAATCCACCAGTATCAGTCAGTATGCACACTCTCTGCAGAAGTAAAAGTCATCTGAATAACTCAATATTAAAGAGAACTGTAGCTAATGAAGAGGTTGCTGCTGGCAAACAATTATGCAGTTTAATGTTTCATCTACAAAGTCATTGCCTGCTGCCCTTGAAGAAGAAATTGTCTGTTTTATAAAAAAATGGTATGCTGGCAAAATTGCAGTAGGGAATGGTTGGCAAAATAACAAATGGTTCATAAGTACTAGTCATCTCATTCTAAGGATGACACATTCAAGATTGTACCAGCTCCATCTCCCCATTATGCTGCACAGTGGTGTCAGCAATCAATCTACCCGTTACGGGAAGAGAACCAACAACTTTCAGCATCAAAAGCAAGGGTGCTACCTGTTGCACTGCTCACACTGAATGGGACAGTCTTGAAACTCTGTGCATGACATTGACAAACTGTAATTGTCAGTGATTAACCACAAAAAAAAAAAAAAAAAGAAAGAAAAAAGCAAATACAGTTAAAGGAAATCTGGCAGTGGGTGTGGAGGTTTAAGGCTCTTGCCTGCCCATAATTATTAAGATTCAGGGTTTAACTCTGAGCAGTGTCACTTAACTAGACAGTGCCCCTAACTGGAACATTTGACACACACACACACACACACACACACACACACACACACACACACACACACACACACACACACACACAGGGATAGATTTTAAATATAAACATATAAAGTTGGTAGAATAACAAGATTTGTGTTAACATGAATTTACTAAAGGATATGAAGTCTAAAATTCAAATGCATTACATTATTTAGTGACATCAATCCTCAGTAAATTCCTAGAAACCCACTAATTTTATGGTGAACAGACCAAAAATATGAAACAAAACTCTGGACATTCTGTGAAAATCTGGACAGTTAAGCGGTATCACATACACACACACACACACACACACACACACACACACACACACACACACACACACACACACACACACACACACACCTTCTATCCATTTCCAGCAGATGAGTACTCACCAGAACATGCTGCATATATCTGTATCTCTTCCAATCCTCCAGCTTCTACTTCCATGATCCTCCAACTTCTACTTAAATCTCCCATGCAGGAGCTGCCAATGTCATTCATCTACACCCTTGTGGGTTTAGATGATGTTAGGACAATGTCATGAGGTACAACTTTTTCCTACATGGTCCTAATGCTGGCTGTGTTTAAAGAAGGATCCCCCCAGATTACTTACCAAAATATTATTTTTTTGTATTTTATAGTGAAGCTTGGACCTTCCCCCAAGCCAACATGGGCCCTAGGCAACTGCCTAGGTTGTCTAGTGCTGGATCCAGCTGTGGTCAGTGATGCCACAGGTAGCCAACTCACCTCTGGTAAATAAGGCACTGGGTTCTATTTTCACACTAGGTCAATCAATTGCTGACACTGCAGTAAAAGGCTAGTACAACACTCCTGTATGTGCCGTCCTTTGGATAAGATATTAAACCAAGGTAACATCTGCTTGAGTCAGGGGTAGCACAGGTAGATGTTAAAGATCCCACAGCACATATCAAAAAAGTTTAGGGGTCTTTTACTTTACACAACATGCACATTTTTATTTTTTATTTGCTATTTATTACTTTGCATATAACATCCACAGTGTTACTTCATAATTGATCCTCACTCCTTCTTCCATGACCATAGCCTAATTTTTTGCGATATATTTGCCAAGATCCATTTTCTGTTAAACAAATTTTCATTCAGTGTTTGATTCCAAATAACCCATATTACATAAAATAAATTCTTATCTATACTTCTCACATATTCTTTCTTCTTGTTCTTATGATATCTATACATAATCATATTAATATCTATATTTATGCCATTAATATTATCAAAAGGTTTTGCTACAAACAACTTTTCCAGAGTTTTCTCACTTTCACATTCAAAAAAATCCTCTCTTGTCTCTTCCTCCCCACAAAATAAACACACTCATTCAATCCCCTTTCCTAGTAACTTATTTATTAACAGTCTCCATAGGAACTCATGACACTCTACTATCTTGGTACACCACGTTTTCTGATCATTTTACCCATGGATTTACATAATAATATTGTTTAATCATATCATTATACCAGATCCTTCTATTGTCTGTGTTATCAATTTTTATTTTTCATGTTAGCATTTTTTCTTGATAATTTTTTTCTTCATTTGCACATTTTCTCTTTTTCTTATTTTCATCATCTACCAGAACTTTTTTTACTTAGATTTAAACGTTTTCACTAGTAATGTCTCATTCTTTTCCTTTACCCACATTTATACACATTTCAAGAAGCAGAATAAACAACTGGATTTAGTAACCTCAATCCCTCTTCATCTTCACTCATATACAGCACACCTCTTTTCTCTGGTTTTAATTTTGATAAAATGTACTGCCAGCTATGCCAGGAGAAGTAGGGCAGTGGGTATGCAACATCTGCCAGCAAAGCTGGCTGGAGTTTTGTAAAGAATTATATGTCATTTGTATATCAAGCTGATTTGCACAGGTGCTTGTGTTGAAAAATGTATTTGTAAAGCTGCATCTGGAAATACTGTGTGTATCTATCTTTGTTCCAAGTGAACTTCCCTCACTGGTGTTAGTGATGAGGATTCAGGTTCCTTGATTACTGGCTCAGAAGAGGGACATCAAACCCCATATGAAAGAAAACACCAATTGCAATATTTCCTTTTATATATTTGTGAGATCATATAAACATTTGACTTGTATGCTATTTTCCCACTAATACAGAATTCACCAGGTAAGACACAGTTCTTTCATTTCTTTTATCAAACCCACTCATTGCATCATAGCTACATACTTTTTCACAAATTTGTATCACTAGCAGAAAAATACACACTCCCAATTTTCAGCACATCACCCAAACTTTTTCTTTTTCTTTTAGGTCATTCCCATTTCCTTTAAATATCCATTCAGATAAACCAACCCTTCTCTCATCTATATTTTCCCCTTAGCAACTACAGCTATATTATATGCATATGTCAAAACTACTGAAATCATCACCTCCTTTTGTATCAAATATTTAGCAGTTTTCATTTTATAAGCTATTTCACTCACTGTCACACTTATTATCATTGCAAACAATGTTCCACTCATGGGACATCCTTCTCTTATACTAGTCTTCATGCACATTTCTTTTCTCTACCATTCACTGCCACTCTCACTGTGTTATTTTGATATGCTGACAGACTCACTCTTATAATCCTATTACCATTCCCATACTTCTCCATAACATCCCACAAAGCATCTCCTATCATATCAAATGCCTTGCTAATCTTACCTGCCATACATTTCACATACTTCCTTTTACTTATATCAATTAAAATTTTCTTTCACAACCAATAACAATTATTGACATATTTTCCCTTTTATGCCATATATACTTTCTTCCACCAATATCCCTCATCCTTCTTTCCATTCTCCTTTGTATTATTCTCATAAAAATTATAATCTGTGTTATTTGCTGTGATAGGTCTCTGATTTTTATTACATTTTCTCATCTTTCTTCCATATAAATGTTAATATCCCAGTACATAACTCTTCATAAACAAACCATTCAACCATTCGTTCAGAACATGTACAAAATACTCTCATAGCCAGTCCACTAATTTAGTATACTTTCCATAGCCTATACCATATGGGCCTGATACTGCATCAACATTTACATTCCTAAGTACTTCATCCCATTCACTAATGGTATTTTTTTTAATTCTTCCTTAACTTTTTCTGGAAATGTTTATACTTTCCATTTCCTCTTATTTTAATTTTACTCATTTCCACATGCTGGACTGCAATATTCATAATTTTCTCGTTTTCTTTTTACTTCTCCTTTTCCTTTTTCTTTTCCCTCATTATACTAATATCCTTCTTTACTATTTTACCCAGATATGCAGATACCGCCTCCCTTCTCCCTTGTAAATAATATTAATGCCTAAACAATAATGCCTTGTTTCACAATTTATTTTATGTATTTCTTTTTCTATATCACAATAATCTCTTGCATTATTCTTTAAATTCTCTAATACACCCCTATACATTTTCCATACTTCACTTTTTCTTTCTTTCTTACATCATCCTACTATTGAAAAAAATACTTTTTATCTTACTTAGTTTTATAGAACTCCTTCATGATTATATGATTCTTCCATAACTGCAAAACTTGCCATTCTCTTGTTTCATCCCATAATCTCTTATTTATTCCTTTTATTCCTTTTACCAGTTTAATATACTCCCTTTCATCCATTATCTCCACCCATATTGCTAAATGGTCTGAAAAGCCCGTCACAGTTATATTATTATCTGCTACCTCCAAACCTTCCAGTAATATAAAATAATCAATTTCAGATCCAAGTGAACCCTTCTATAAGTCTATTTACTTTTGTTCCACATAGTTAATTTATTACACTTTATCATTTCCTGCATTTTTTACATCTTTCCTCCTTTTTACATTTTCCTCTTAAATGACAAAGTCCCAAGCAATTGTATTTTATATTAACCACTACATAGTCTAATATTTGATGAAACAGATTCAATCTTTACTTGCAGGTAATACTGTTATAATTCTATAAACATGTTCTCTTCACTTCACATGCACAATAGTTAACATTCCCATCCTTACCAACATTATATCCAGTATTTTCACTGTTTTTTACACAGCACAGCCATTCCACAACAACATTCACTTCCTAAGTTCTATATTATATTTCTACCCCACAATTCTTCTGTTTGCAGTCTTTCAGGACTTGTCTGGAATCTTACATCCTCTAACAAAATAACATCCATATCACATTTAGCACACCATTCTGGTATCCCTATCCTTCTTACAGTGTTAATAATACTGCTTAAATTAACAAAATATACTCTAAAGTTGTTGCTTTTCCTTCTTTTTAAATTTAGGGGAAATATTTTTAAAGTTTTGTTTTCTTATTTTTACTCTTTCTCCAACTGAATATGCTTCCTTGGATTTATGTATAAATAATCTTTGATCCTCAGAATCAGATTTTTCACTAGCTAAAACTTCAAAAACATTACTAGTATCAATCTCTTCTCCTGACCTCTCTTCCTGCAGGCACTCCCTGTCCTCATTTTTCCTCTTCATATTTTTTCTTCTTCTACAGTTTCCTCTTCACTCAGTTCACCCTTTCCCTAGACCTCCTGTTGTCCTTCCTCATGTATGTTTTCTTTCCTTTCCCCTTTTTTCATTATTTACGTTTGCTCTTAACAATCTGTCCAAAACTATCCCCCCTTTTTTATACAACCTAAATTCAGGCACCCATCTTCTTGCTGTATGTCCTTTCTCTTCATATTGGTTACATTGCATCTTGGCACAATCATTGATTAAATAAGATAAGTCCTCTCAAAAGAAACATGATTCCAACCTCCAGTCTCCATTCTATAAGTTTCTCTCACATCTAACTTTCACAGTAGCAAATGTTTCATATAGAATATGCATGTATTTTTTATCATCAACTTCGTCCAGTTTGTCAGTTCTAAAATATTTTTCATTTTTAAATTACCACAAAACAAATAATTGTTCCATGGATAATGTTCTTTTTGTTACACAGTTTCAGAATTTCATCATCAATTCATCAGTTTCAAATGTTAAGTTACAGAAGGTTTCTATGCTAATACGTATGAAAGATTGAATTTCTTGAGCTTTAAAACCCAGAACAGTTTCAAAATTGTCCCGTACATAACATTTGTCTATTAAAGTGTCATGTTTTTGCTCTTATTCTCACAGTTTGGCTTCTATTCTTTTTAAAAACAGTTTTACATACAGTTTGTTGTTGCTCTCCTTTTTTGCCTGGTGTCACTGCTGCATACGTTTTAGTTACTGCATTATCTGCTGCTAAAAAAAGCAAATTTTGTTGCTGCTTTCCTGTTTTATTTTCTGTCATTTATGCATATGTTTTAACTGCTGCATTCTCTGCTGCTGCATCACCTGGTTCATTTTCATATTGCATCCTCATCACTTCTAAAAAAATTATTTGGCATCTCACCTAATAAAACAGCAGAACTATCACCTGGATCATTCTGCTCAGTTATTTTTAACAGAACATTGTCTGCAAGCCCTCCTGATTGATGCCAGTTCTGTTATCTGCACCACTTCAACAGACTTGCTTACTTCCTTTCCATGGAGACAGCTATACACTGCTGATTTGTAACATCCACCACACAGGAATCTTTATTCTTATTCTGAAGCTCCATATTGATCAAAATGTTCTCCAAATTTTCACTTTCCACCTCCAAACCCTACATAGCTTTTCTATCCTCCTCCATACTGCTGCTTCCCTTAGACCTCCTCCTTGCTGCTCTAGGAGCCCTCTGGCACCAACTAGCAGCTCCATAGAGTATTTATTGTTAAACAAGACTTATTTACACAACAATTATTTACATATTTACAATATTTACAGTTATATATACACTTTATACAATACTACTTGAGTTCATTTTAATAAACATTTCTGACCATTTTTTCCACAACCAAAAGTGTATTTTCTTTAGAATTTCTGCCAGAACCCATTTACCATTAAACTTAATTTCATTCAGTCTTTCAGTCCATAATGTCCAAGAAACATAAAATATAATTCTGTCAGTTTTCTTTGTTTCTTCTTTTTTTTTTTTGCATCATAAAAACCATAATGAGTCATTCCCATATTAATCTGCTACCTTTTTATAAAACCTTCCAACATTTTATGATTACATATTTCCTCCCATAATTTTTAACTCTCCCACATTCCAAAAATACATGCTCTACAGTTTCAAATTCTCCACAATAATTGCTCATTCTCTCCTGATTTCTTTTATAAGGCATATTTTCCTTAACAGCTAATTACTTATAGACAATCTCCACAAAACTTCTTTGTATTCATGTATATTTTTATACCATTTACATTTTGTTAATATTGCTTTCTTTTTTCTCATTTCTGAAAGCTTCCACTGATCAATAAAGTGATGTTGACTCATGATATTTTTATACCATTCTTTTAAATTTTTTCACTCATATTCAGTTTTAAGTTTCATAATAAGATTTTATTTTGATATTCCTTTATCTTTTTGATCATAATTTCCTTAAATCTTTTTCCAATTTCCATTTTTCCCAGAAACATTAATATTTGTAATATAATATGGAGTCTATCAGATTTTTACATTGATTTGTATAACCTACAAAATCTCTATATAAATTTAATGATGCAACATGCACAATTGGGTTTATTAGGCCCAATCCTCCTTCTTCTTCTTTCATGTACAAAACTCCTCTTTTGACTGGGTTCAGTCTTGACCCCCATATGAATGCAAATATAACAGACATTACTGCTGTCTCATACTGTAATGGTATCATATAGGATTTGGCTATATATGCTGCTTTACCTATTATGATGGAATTTATCAAATATACTTTCTTTCTATATGCCAAAAATTACATATGTATTTGATTTCTTGTACTAATTTTTCCATTGTTTTTTCTTATAGACATTTGATCAAAAAACTGTTCCTAGTATATCTATATATTCTTCATTAAATTTTATATTGCGTATATTTCCTTTGAATTCAAAACCCTTACTTTTCTCATTTATACATAAATCAATCTTCTTTAACTATCTGTTTATTTTTTTACTTATTTCTTCCATCCATTCTTTGTTTCTTGTTATTAACACAATGTCATCTGCATATGTGTACATTATAGGCAGTTGCATTTCATTTACTATCTTATACCCTGCAATATATGTCATTCAATTAATCTTTGTCACTATTGTGTTCATGACTAAAGTAAAAATGATGTTGCTAATTGGACATCCCTATCTTATTCCACGTTCTATTTTTATTTCTTCACTTATCTGTCCATTTACATTTAATTTAACAATATTTTTTTCATATGCTGACTTTATTACTTGTATTATTTTCTTACCTATATTATGTCTCTA
Organism: Protopterus annectens; assembly: GCF_019279795.1. NCBI lineage: Eukaryota > Metazoa > Chordata > Ceratodontiformes > Protopteridae > Protopterus > Protopterus annectens. The sequence continues at coordinate 373,233,185 of NC_056746.1, read as the reverse complement.
GAATATCCCATAATGATTCGTATTGTATTTTATCAACTGCCTTGCTTAAGTTTCCTATCATAATTTTTGCTTCTACTTTTTTACATATACCATCTGTCTCTTTCATCAACCATATGTTTTGACCTCCTTTTTCCTTTCTACCAAATATTGTTTGATCAAGTAACATGCCTATTTTATTTGTTAATCTCTTAGTTATAATTGTTATGAATATTTTATAATCCATATTTTTAGTACTGTTGATCTCCAGTTCTTTATATCATCTCTTTCTCCCTTTTCCATATAAATACTATAATTCCTATATATAACTCCTTATATATCATTCCTAAGTCTAACCATTCATTCAGTACTTTTATGAATATCATTTTCTGCCAATTTTTCATATCTTTATACACACGGTATTCAATATCATCTAATCCTGTAACCATATTCATATTAATTTCTTTTAGTATTTCATTTAACTCCTTCATAGTTATGTTTCATTCCAAGGTTTCATTATCTATTTCATTTAATCTGTTAAGGTCATATTATTGATTTCTTTTTATTTCTTTCTTAAGAAAAGATTGTACTATATACTCTTTAATTGTCTTACATATTCCTTCCTACATTGTTACTTTATATCCTTCTTTATTTCTCAATTCCCTTATTACTTTTCTATTTTCTTTCATTAGTTTGTTTAAATAAGGTATTACTTCTTTTTTTCTTGTAGACAATATCTTTGTATAACAGATTATTCATCTTTTTCATATACTTCCTTTTCCTTTTCATGAAATGTCCTTTTGTCTTGCAATAATTCTCTAAATATAACTTGACTTAGTATTTTATATTCCATTTTTTCTTTTTTCCTCTTATTTTTTAGGTCTTCCATGAAACATTTTTTATACTTTTCTTAAAAACTAATTCACCAACTTGTCCGGTTTTCAGAAAATCTTCTCAGGCCTATATGATTTTTCCATAATTTACTTATTTCTTTCCTATTATCTTGCTTTATGTCTCTTTCATTTATTCTTTTAATTCCTTTACATATTCTTATATAGTATTTTTTCTTGTGTACTTTCATCCATATAGCTAGATGATCAGAGAATCCTGACTTTTTATTCCCTTCTGTATAATTTTAAGCTATCTGATAGAAGAATGTAATCAATTTCAGTCTTAATCTCATTTCTTTTGAAAGTCCTATGCTTATTATCATATATATATATATATATATATATATATATATATATATATATATATATATATAGTTTACTAATTCTTATTATTTCATATACTGTTTTAACATCACTACAGCTCTTTTGGCTTATTCTCAGGTTACAATTAAAGTCTTCCACCAATATAATATCCATATTTACACGGACATAGTCAAGAATTTCTTTGAACATTGTCTCCCTTTTTTTGTTTTTTGTAACATAGGCATATAGAGCAATCACCCTATATACATTTCTGTTCCATCTTATATCTAATATTGTTGGTCATCCTAGTTCAACTATAGTGACATCTAGTTTTTTAATATCTTCTTGATATAATATACATATACTTGAACGTACAACTTTACCCATGTTCCAAATAATTGTTCCGCCCCATAATTTTTCTGTTTGTAACATTTCTTCTTGTGTCAGCAATCTTATGTCCTCTAATAAAATAATGTGAGCATCGAATACAGCACACCATTCTAAGATAGCTGTCCTTCTTTTTATATTTTTCATGCTACTAACATTCAAAGCTATGATTTTTAACTTTTGAAAGAAATAGTTTTAACATTTTTCATCCATTATCTTTTTTCTTTCTTTTATTACACTTTTAATTTTTTTTTCTGTCAGTCTTTTTCTTATAGAATTCTTTTTTCTTCTTACTTCCTGCCAATTTGTATACGCTTCCTTACTTCTATCATTTGATTCTACTTCATTTTCTTTCTCCCCCTCTTTTGTATCTATTACAATGTCTCTGTTTTTCTTGCTTATTACTAATGTCTGTATTCTGTAATACATTATATGATTCTTCTTTTTCTCTAAGCTACATGGCATCACACCCTAACCAGACATGTCCTGTTTTACCACATTTCTTGCATTTCAGTTCACATTTCTTTGTTCATGACCTGCTTTACCACATATGAAACATTTTCTTTTGTTACATTCACTTATTAAATTATTATCTTTACCACAAAAAAATGCAAGTTTTGGGCTGTCTTCTGTATTTCATAAAGCCCCTATTGCCACATACATTAATTATTCTAGGATTGTGTATGACGTTATCATTTACTATATTTAATATAACCCCATATTCCCATTCCCCAGTCCATAAGTCTCTTTCCTCATAAACTTTTGTTGTATCCAGAACATCTTTACATACAGTTAATAACTGTTCTTTTAAGTCCTTTGCTTCAATTTCAGTTCTAAATTGCACTAGTATTGTCTTTTTTGCTTCTCTTTGAAATGATTGTATTGCATATTCTGACCACGGATTACTTTTCTTTTTTTCATAATTTATTAAAAAGTTCACCATGGCTTGTCCAGTTTAAAAAAAATATATCACAAAATGTCTCTCTTTTAATGAGAATAAATGTTCTTACTCTATAGGCGAACCATCCAATAGTGCTATTACCGAGTCCCACACTTCATAACTTTCCAGTCCTTCTATTTTGCTACTTATTCTTATGGTATATTTTTCCTTTGTCACCTTCACCTCCTTGATTTTTTCTCCTTCCTTCCTTTACCTTCTATGCATACGATTTTCTTCCTATTGTTTCCTCCACCATCTCTTCTTCTTGTATTTTTTCTATCAGCTCTCTGCAGGACTACCTCACTTTCTGGTTCACTTTGGTTAATAAGATCCTTGAAATGCTCATCCTGCAACCCTCCAGACTGGAGGGTTGTAATAGTGCATTCCTGCTGACTCTCAGTATTTCCCTCGAACAGCTTCTTCTGAAAAATAACTTCCAAATCCATTCCTTCTTCTTGCACACACTCTGTAATGTTTTGTTGCCTTGCCACCTCTGGCTTACTTACTATTGTTTCTGTCATCTCAAACTCAAAACTCCATTCTAGAATTGAAATGGCAGATTTGCCTACAGGCTGACAGATGGCCAGGCATTAATGAAAGAACCTCAATTACCCTTGTGCTAAAATTAAAGGCCCTTCAAAGAAATAAAATTGTAGAGGAAAAATAAATATAGTACCTCTTTAAATCTGGTTTGCATTTTAGTGAGTCTATGGTTGGGTGCTAATTTATATTTGCGTATATATGCAGTATTAAAAAACAGTTTGAATGTCTTTTTATAGTTGATTTTTTATTAAGCACATTGTTAATTTGATATATTATTGTCATTTTATCTATATAAATGTATATACATTTAGTGATATGAAAATTTTAGGCGTGGAAACTGAGGGGTTTATTTTATTTAAGGTTTCATTCAATCAGATGAAGTCAAGTACTATTTAAGTGTGTGATTTGTATCAGTTTGTTGTCTGATGAAGTTTACACCGTTTAAACAAAAGCGCTTACTTTTGATATGTATTTATTTTATAATAAAAACAAAGTTTTTAGTTTTGGTGGATTTTTGGAGTTGCTCTTGGTCCTGAGGATGACTGCACTGCCTTTGTTTTCTTCAGTTTGTTCAAAACTCCAGTCTCCTTATCTTCTCTGTACTGCCTGTTTGTCACCATGTTTCCTCCTGTTTCTCCAGGCAACCTTCACACCTGGATCAGAAACAGGAAGACAGACGCACCATACACTAATGCATCCTCCTACACCAAAGAGCAGGGGACGTTCCCTAATGCCCTGGTAGTATATATACCACCTTAGGTTTCCCCTGAAAATATGCTACTAGCCTAGTGGGACTAAACTGGTCAGCAAAGGGCAAATAAAATAAGTTACTTAGTCAGAATTTGATGGATAAGAAAGACATCTGTCCAATTTCTTGAATAATTTGTAATGTTGGGGCTGAGCAGATAAGTGTGGAGTCATCAGTCTATTAAACTACTGTGGCATATTCAGTAGAAGTGTGATGTTTGTCTATAAAAAATATTGAATAGGGCAGGTCCTAGTATTAACTTCCTGGAGGACTCCAGCTGGGACAGGTAGGAAAATTGAAAAATCTATTTGCCATTTCACAGCTTGCTCTGTTAGACAGATAGTTGTGGAACCAAGAAAATTATGGCTGGCTGAGGCCAAGGGAAGAGAGTTCTATGAGTAGTTTTTGGTGTCTGACAGTGTTGAAAGCTTTGGATAGGTCAAGGAAGAGACATAATACTATATTACAAATATTCCTGTTTTGATTATGCTGTTGGTGAAGCTGAGGAGGCAGTTGTAGCTCTGTGGCTGGGTGAAAAGTTATGTTGGATTTTGGAGAGGAAAATGTTGTCAGTGAGGTATTTGAGAAGCTGCGAGAAGACACATTTTTTCAGAATTTTTGATAGAGATAATAGAATCACTATCAGTCTGCAGTTAGAAAATTGAGCTGAGTTGCCATCTTCCATCTTTGTGTAGTGGCATAATGAAAGATTTTTTTCCATATGGTAAGGACAAGGTTTTCTCATATGGATCAGTCAATTAAGATGGACACAGGGTAACCCAGATTGATGCAAGTTTTAAATATTCAGTTGGCATATTGTCAGCAGACAAGGTTTCTGGTTTAAGATTGTGTAAATATTTTCTAATAGTGGAGGTTAATACAGGTTGGAAGTTAAAACGCATTATATCGTTGTCCAGTGCAGGTGAGATAAGGAGGAGTAAAGAGGGACTATTTTTGATTAGCGAAAGAATATTTTAATAAAGTGGGATTTGGCTTAGGTTGCTATATTGTCTATTGTGTTATTAGCTGGTAGAGTGGGAGTGATGGATTCACCAAGTTAGAGCAGTTTTTTAATGGATTACCAAAATAATTTGGGGGTTTTAAGGTGTTAGTGTTTGAGATTAGTGTAGTAGGATTGTTTATCTTTGTATATATGCTTGTTAAGATTTGTAAGATATCTGAAAGTTTGATAAGTGATTTAGGTCTTGTTTGTGGATCATTCATTCCAAGCTTTGTCCCTTTGTAGAAGAAGTTGTTCATTTCTTTTGCTAAACATGGGGCTGGGTTTGATTTCACTCTTGTGGTTCTTAGTGGGATCCTTTCATTCAGAAGATATAGAAATGTATTGTTGAAGTAGGAGACAGCATCTTCTAGAGGGAGAGGTTTTAGTATGTCCCAGTAACAGTGAGGTAGAGAGGACATGAAGATATTTGTGTTGAATCTGGTTAGCTTACACACCTGATTGTATAGTACTGCCTTGTTTATATTATGGTGATGTCTAAGTATGTAAGTTAGTATGCAGTCACTAATACAATCAAGTTGGCATCCAGAGGAGTTTATTGCATTGGTTTTATTGGTAATAATCCAGTCTAGTATATACTGTCTATTGCAGTTTTTATTAGCTGTTGTAGTGACATTGATTAGTTGTGAGAAACTAAATAAGTTAATCAGATTTGTGGGGGTGGCTGAGATGCATTACTGTTAATCTATGTTAAGATCACTGATAATAATAGTTTCTTGCTGTATATGATGAGCTAGCCAATGAAAGATAGCTCCAATGGAGGATGTATGCAGCAGTAGATGTATTATTGCACGGTTTGGGTATATACTCCAGTAATATGAACAATCTTTCTATCATTTAGTTTTAGGTTAGTGATCAATATTTCTTTATTACTAAATTTTGGGAGAGGGTGCATTTAGATGCTTACTTATACAAAGACTGTATATATGATAGCTCCTTGTTTATTTTTCCTGTCAAATCTGAGAATGTTAAAGCCTTGGGTAGTATTTCATTATCTTCTATTTCAGGTTTTTAACTATGTTACCATAGTGATTAGTATATCTGGGGAGCAGAATGATAAGCAAGCATGAAAATCCTGCAGTTTATAAGACTTATGTTGAGAAACAGTAGGTCAGATCCTCTGATGGATGGTGGAAGTACTACAGTAGAGTTGGGGTCTGTGATATAGAGAAAATGGGTGTATTATTTCTGCTATTGGAAGGACCTGAGTTAGGACATATATTTCTGGTGAGTTTAACTTAGATATAAATATTTAGTTACATCAGATAAGAGAAAAAATTATGACTTTTTTTAAGCTTAATTAATCCATATATCCCACATGATGATTCACTCCATTAGGAAGTTTAGAGTGGTGGATTTTAATGTTCTTACACGCAGTGTCAGTTTCAGGAAGAAAAGATTATATCAGGTATGGAACCTACCATTTAATAGCACATCAAATGCAAACCTGGCAGTAATTTGAAGACCATGCAATAAGTGAAGGAGATGTTTAAACACACATTTTAAAGCAGTAGCAGTAAAATATTTGTATGCAGTGATCTCAGAGAGCACTTGTGAGATAAAATGATCAGGGTCATACCTCTCATCTCAAGAGAACAACAAGAAACTGTAGAAGAGTTGAGTAGATACCCCCTCTCAACCTCTCAAGAGAATAGAGATGAGTAGTGGCAAAGATGGCTAGACAGTTACAGCCTGCTTTAGAATATTAGGATAGCAATGTTTTCTGCCCTTAAATGTCAGTACTCTCAGCATGGAGGGGTACAAGTGACTGATCATCAGTTACAGTGTCCACTCTTGACAGGATGCCAGTCTAATGCAGAATGTACACTCTTATTTCCTCACATAATATATGCACATCTATAGGCAATTTGGAGAATGCCAATTAATCTATTGCATATCACTGAAGGCAGAAGGAAACAAGAGCACCCAGAGGAAAAAAAAACACAGATGCATGGGGGACATGCACACTCCACAGAGGAGGCACCCCATCTGAGAAAAAAAACTGTTGAACTTCTTGCTCTGGGATGATATAGTAGATGTACTTTATTTGCACATTCTGTCCTGGTATTCTGAAAATCACAACTGCAGTACCTGGAATTTCAACAGGAGATACTTTCCTTAGATGTGGGCTGATAGCCAAGCAGTGGATATTACAGAGTAAGTAAAGGCTTGTTATAGGTCCAGGTGTGGGTTGGACTGAGTGCCATGACATGGAAGTAACTAGGAAGGACTATATGTATTTGTCACAAAAAATAGAATTATTTTACATAAAATACAACTTTACATTGTCAGTACTTTCATTGGGATAAATAAACGTCTTCTTTTGGCTTTTCCCAGTTAGGGGTCACCACAGTGGATCACCTGTCCACTCATGATTGGCAGTGGAGTTTTATGGTGTTAAGTTGCCAGCCCAGCATTCAACCTTCCACAGAAGGCACACACACACACACACACACACACACACACACACACACACACACACACACACACACACACACACACACACACACACACGCACTCACAACTAGGGCCAATTTAGAGTGTCCAATCCACCAAAAGCATGTCTTTGGGATGTGGGAGGAAACCAGAGCACCCGGAGGAAACCCACGCAACCACAGGGAGGACATACAGACTCTCCACAGAAGGCACCCCAGCCAAGGATCAAACCGGTGAACCTCTTACTGTGAGGTGGCAATGCTAACCACTGCACCACCGCAGCTGCCCTATTGGGATAAATAAACTAATTTTTAGGAAAACAATTGCCTACTTTTGACACTTGAATGTGAATACATTTCTAAAAATTCCATATTTGTCACACAAGCTTCACAAGGCATACTTCTGCATTCCACATAATCTGAAAGATGAGTCTCATTTCTATCAGATTGGCTGCAGTGGAAAATACTCTAAAACAGCAATGCTCTAATGCAAGTCGGTGATTTTTTTTTCTTACTTTATCCTAACTGGGTTAGTCCCACTAGGCTAGCAACCTCTTTTCAGTGAAATTTCAAGGCAGTATTTATACTGCTAGAGGAAATTTGGCCAGAACATTGGGGAACTTCCCCTACTTGTCATTGTTGCAAGTGGGACCCATTTTAGAGCAGCACTTTCTGTTTCCATTCTAGACATAGAGTCAGCCTGAAAAAACAGGGAGGCAGATGGTGAGAGAAGGAAATGATGGAGAAAATATTGAGACCAGAGAATGTGTGTAGGATTCTGAGAAAATGTTTCGAAGAAATCTGTTTGATGGAGATGAGTCAGCAAATGATGGATGTATAATTGCAACTCTCCAGTTGGGAGGGTTTCAGGATTATTTACTTAAAGAAATGATAGTGCAGAGTGAGCCTGAAAATGAAGAAGATGTTTCCTGGGGGACATTATGGAGAAAATACTAAAAGATGATCCAGAGGCAATACTGTAGAATAGTCATGAGATGGAAAAGAAAACATATAGGTTCATAGGTTTATACTAGGCTATCTGCCCTAAGGCCTTTATAAGCCTAGCCCAAATTTTTGTGGCTTACGCCACCCCTTATATGAAAAAATACTGTGCCCATTAGTTTGTTGTGCCTCTGTCCAGCAGTGACACAGAGATGATTCCCGGGATAAACCTACGATCTCCCATCCACAGGTCAAGATTTCTCTTGAACAGAGCCAGCGAGGTGCTCTGCCTCACATGGATCGGGATTTTACTCCACAGCATAGGGAGTCTCTGAATGATAAATCTATCCCTCCAGCACATCCTATTTATATCCGTGCTAACGTTTAAGTCGCTTGCTCTAGTGGTTTTGGTGGATTTGGATTTTTTGAGGTGGAGCATGTCCATTAATTCCGGGTTGGACATGGCCTTGTATGTCAGGCACATGTCACCTCTGAGCAGACGGTATGCAACTGAATAGAGCTGGAGTTTCTTCAATCTGGCAGCATATGACAGATTTTGGAGTCCCTTTATCCTTTTGGTGAGGAACTTTTGGGGTCTCTCCAATTGCTGCAGATGTCGGGTGAGATACATCCCGAATGGGGCATTGTACTCGATCATTGGTCTGATAAGTGAAGAGTACAGGGAACAATGACCTCACTAGATCTGGATGTGAATCCCTTCATGATCAGGTGGGCAATGTAGAAGGTCTTTCTAACCACTTTAGCAACGTGAGTGTCAAAAGAAAGGCCACTGTCAACCTGGGTCCCCAGGTCCCTGATAGCCTCTTCTGTGCTTAGTGGATTGCCACCTATATGGTAGCTTGGGGTTACCTTGTTTTTCCCAAAGGGTATGACTATACATTTTTTGGTGTTTAACTTCAGGCCATGGCTCTGGCACCAGCTATCTGTTTCCGTGAGACCCTTCTGAAGGATATCCGTGTCCGATGCACTTTCCACTATGGCGCCCAGTTTGCAGTCGTCTGCAAACTTTGTCAGCCAAAGTCCTCCCATGTTGGCCTGTACTTCTGAGAAGTAGATGCCAAACAATAGGGGGCCAAGGACTGAGCCCTGTGGGACACCACTTGTGACCAGCTTGGAGTCTGACATAGCACCAGCAACTCTAACCCTGTGGGTTCTGTCCTTAAGCCAGTTTGCAACCCATCTTGTGACATATGGGTTTACATTTAAGCTGGTAAGTTTTTCTACAATACCCGAGTGGGGTATTGTGTCGAAACCTTTGCAAGGTCAAGGTAGGCTGTATGGACTGCCTTTCCCTCATCAATGGCCTTGGTGACTGTTTCGAAGAAGTTGACCAAGTTCAAAAGGCATGATCTGCCCTTGATGAAGCCAAACTGGGTTAGGTCCAATGTCTGCAAGTCCCCTATATCTTTGTTTATGAGCTCCATTATGATCCTCTCCATAGCTTTGCAGACTAGACTTGTTAAGCTTATGGGGCGGTAATTACCAGGGTCCGTAGAGGCACCGCCTTTGTGGAGTGGGACCACAGTTGCCGTACGCCACTCCTTGGGCACGTATCCTGTGGTAAGGCTGAGATTAAATAGCTGCCTTATGTGCGGGTTTAATTCCTCATTTAGCTCGTGTAGCACACAGCCGGGGACACCATCCGGTCCCATTGATGCTGTGTTTTTAGCTTTAGAGAGAGCAGCTTTCACCTGCGCATTTGAGATGTCTGGGAGGCTACACTCTGCTGGGATAGTTATCTCTCCTTTAGGGGGGGAGAGAGGGGTAAAGTTTGCACTGAACCTGTCTGCCAGTATGTTGGCAATGTCTGTGGGTTCAGTGATTTTTGCATCATTTTGGATGAAAGTAAAAGAAGGCAAAAGTTGAGTGGCAGAAAAGTAGAAAAAAATGAAAAACAGAAGTATGTGTTAAGGGTTCAAAGTAACAAAAACAAAGAAATGGACAGGTCTGAAGTGTGGGACAATTTAATACCTCCATTGGGTGTAAAAGCACATGAGGTAAGAGCATTTATTTTTATTAACAAATAGACACGTTGTGGCATTATATTTGAGACTGTTTTTCAATGGAAAATGTTTTGAAGAATATGAAAAAAGAAATACTATAACCCATGGAATCTTTATGTGATAAAAGCATTTAACAGGAAACAAAAAGAAAATTCATGTACAATTTTGAACAGAGGTAGAAAGAGAGACTTTGAAAGGTCATTTTAAAACTTGATGTAAAGAAGAGCTGGGAATTGTAAAAGTTTATGTCATAAGGCGTTTATGGACTGTTGACTGAGATTGTAATATTGTGTTAAAAATAGAAAGAGGAAAAAGTATACATATACCAAACATGTTAAATAAGAAGGGGAAGAGGAGTGTCATAAAATACTGGGGACAACCCAAAACATGTTTTTTTGTGTAGAAAAGAAGGACATTTGATAAGTAACCAGGAAAAAAGAAAAGGTTATATTTATGGGAGAAGAGACATGATACAAAAAATGTGAATTGAAATGTTATAAATGTAACAAAATTAGACATTTATGGATGGATTGCAAAAATGAAAATAAGAGTAAGGAAAAAGAAGAAAATGGACGAAGAGAAGATATTTTAGCTGCAGTAAAAATAGAAGAAAAATTACATGAGGAAAAATAATAAAGAGGAGATAGAAGGCAGTTCTGAAATAAGTGACTAAGAAGACATAAATTAGGAGGTAGTAAAAGAAAAAATAATTCTATTGGCAAAAGGATAAAAGACAGAAAAATTAAATGTAAAAAGATAAGTACAAAGGAAAAAAGCAAAAAATGGTTAAAAATATATATATATACAGCTAATGATTGGAGGATGGTACAGTGTTTAAAGTATTTAACTCACAGACACAAGACACAGTGTTTGAGTCTCACCTTTGGGAGGGAAATTGGCTAGGCTTAGAATTGCCTATTAAGAAAGCTAGCCTAGTAATTAGTTATGAACTTATGAAACCATGAATCTAAGGAAAAGGGAAAAATCTAAATTTTAGAGTATTTTCTGTAAATGTGAATAGTATTAAGAATATTGTAAAAAGAATATGGATTTTGGAGTGGTGTAATACATGTGATGTTGATATAATTATATTAGATGCACATTTTTTGACAAATGAAAAAAGATTATAAACAGAAACCTTGGGGAGGAAAGATAATCTGGAATTTGGGAAATGGAGATGTTCTGGAATATCTGTAGAAATACAGTAAAGATATTAGATGTAACTTTAGCAAAAATTAGAAGATTAACCCTTGTAGATTTAAAATGGAAAGAATAAGTATATATGTATATATATATATATATATATATATATATATATATATATATAATTATAACATTATGAGATTATACTAATTTTAAAGTAGGGGAAAGCTTAGTTCATCAGATTTTAGACTATATGGTGATAAATATGAATATTATAATAACAGGAAACTTTAATTGTAATTTAAAAGGCAAGTGTATAAAGAAAGGAAATGATACAAGAAAACCGTAAGAAGCTATAAGATATGGTAAGTTAAAATTTTGTAACAACAATTCATGGACTAACAAAAGGGGTATGTATAGAACTCAACTAGATCATTTTATAGTGTCAGAAGGTTTAGTTATAGCAGAAGGGGGGTAGTTGAAACAGAATTTTCTAATCCTTTGTAATATGGCTAGAGATAAAGGAAAACAAGGAATATATGAAAATAGACAAATGAATAAAAAGGAGAAATGAGAAACCATGGAATGAAGAAGGGGAGACATTAATAATACAGTTATGGAAATATCATATTACTATGAGAACATTTTATAAAAATTGGTCTGAATGGTGAATGATATTTAAGGAAAACATATAAAAATGTTTTTTTGCAGTGGCAATATGATGTGAGAAAGGTAGAGAAAAAAATACAAAGGAACATATAATGATGCATTGGAAAATTAGAATATAATGATAGAAAATACTTTGACAACATAAATGGATTATATGAAAGAAATCAAGAAAGATACAACAATTGTTATACAAGCAAATATATAGTTCTACAAGGAAAAAGAGAAGTATCGACTATAAGTAGAATTCAATGAGAAAACAATAGAAGAAATAAAACAAACCTGTCTTTTCTGGAGAACAAATAAAGTATCATTAAGAACTGGGACTTGTTTGATAAATTCATTACTGACAGGAAAATAGCATACTTAGGATTGTATTTATGTTGCCAACAATATTTGAAAAGGAATTATTGCAGATAACTTTTTTCATTTATATGGGGCTCTCGATTAATCCCAGCAAAATAGTTTTGTATGTAAATAAAGAAGAATGTTTTTTAGGGTTAATTAACCCAGCGGTATGTGCTGCTTTGTTAAATTTGTACAAAATGTTAAAGTGGATAAATGAAAAAGCTGAGAGGTTAATGGTAAAATTGTATAAGTATGATATATTTTGGGGTGTAGTGAAAAAGAGTAAAAGAGCAAGGGAGTGTATAAATGAAGAAATAAAATTTTACCAGGAAAATATATTTTTGTGGAAAAGAAAAAGTGATGCTATAGAAAAAGTTAGAAAAGTATGGTATAAGAATGTAATGATAAGATATTACTATGTAAAACCATGGGAAATCTAACAGATGAAAAAAGTAAAGCTATAAAAATAAGAAGCAAATGGTTTCATCAGAAAGTAAAATATTGATATTTTTGTGAAGATTGGTAATAGATAAATTGCCAGTAAAAGAAATATGCCATACAAAAAGAAAAGTGATAAAATATGTTTACATTTTCAGGAAGAAGAACTATGGAACATGTATTTTTGAAATGTAAAAGAGTAAACAAAGTTATAGAGAAAACAATGTAAAGAAGATTTTTTCAAAGATGTAAAAGAAGTGGATAAAATAAACATGGATATGATTAAATATGGATATTATAAGAACAAGACAAAAAGTTATTTTATGTTATATGGGCTATATGGAATGAAAGAATAAATTAAAATTATCTTTAATGGTAAATAGATTTTAGCAATAATACTAAGATAAATCAGATGGTGGTTATGGAAAAAGGAGTTTTGGTCTAATAGGGATGAAAATTTAGTATGATCGAAAAGGAGGTCTATATCACCAAATCGAAAGCACTGAAAAGCGAACGGCTTTAACATTGAAAATGCAGTTCATCAAAGTCACTCTTGTGAGGGGCTGTGCCCCCACTCCCACCCCTGCTAATTATTTATACCAACTCCAAGATTGCACTACAGTGAGGAAAGGGCACATTTTCTGATCTTCACTGAACCACAATCTCACAATAAACACCTCGATGAACAATATTAAAGCCATTCACTTTCCCTTTTTTTTGATTTGGTGATATAGACCCTGAAAAGGAATTATGAATATGTGCAAAAAGATTTGCATATCTATATATTTGTACATTTGGTAAATAACAGTTCTTTTGTATATAAATAAAGTATCCCTACTCCTCTTTGATAGGTGTCATGGGATTGTTTACATCCATCTGAGCTACCACCAGCTCAAGAAGATGGAATCTTGTTTAACATCTCACCTGAAGGATGACATATTTAGAAGTGCAACCCCTCCATTATGCTGCACTGTAATATCAACAATGCATACCTGTTGTGGGAACAGAACTCATAGCCTTCTTCACTAAAAGCAAGTATGCTACTTGTTGCACCACTGATACTAATTTTGCTAGTTTAAATTTTCCACAAGAATCCATCTGCTTTCTACTCCATTTTTTATTTTATTTTAGAGACATTAACAAAATTAAGCTGCAGATAAAAAATTAATAAAACAGTGCCATTATTTCTAAATCATGAACGAGGAACAGGTCAAATAGTATTTTCATGGAATTTTCACTTTAGCTATTCAGGGAACATGCATTTACCAACAGAAATGTCAGTACATTGCTTAGGAAATAATGTAGTATATGATATCTTGCCATTTTCTGTTAACTCTTACTATAACAGCATATAACCTCTTGTAATTGTCATATTCATGCACCTCATGAACCAGAGTCACAATAGGTCAAGGGATTGTAAACTGTATATCCTTGATGTCCTTTATGGTTTGTTTGTTTGCATTCAGTATGCTGTATGCCCTACCTCACTAAAAGCATAGCTTGCAAATGTTTGATAGACAGCAGTCATATTGCAAATGGTGTAGGATCCTTCTCACAAAATACTACTGATTTGGTAACTACACATTCAAAACTATTGGTGCAGGTTTCAGAGATTGCCATACTTTTTTAAGTGTAGATGGAATTTCTGTTTGAAATACACTTGAATTAGATATCATCGAGATGTGACGTGTTGCCATGTTAAAAATTCAAAAGGCACTTTGAGAGAGCACGGCAATGTGATTTTAGCTATAATACTGGAGTCATTTACTCTTTTGTTATACATATATTGTTTGAAGTTATACGCAGTTTTCAGGAATACCAATTCAATTCACTTTTATTTTCTTCTGCTTCTTTTGCTGACATTAGACTAAGCAAGGTAGACTAAACTTCCTTTTTCACAACTAAACATGTCAACGTGTCTAGCTGATACCTAAGAATTACCAGATCACCTAAGTGACATAATCCCCCAGTATGTCATGGGTCTGCTTCAGAGCATCCTGTTTAGAACTTGTGCCTGGAGCAGTTCCACTGAGAGTTACCCAGAGAAGCATCCTTCTCAGATATCTATATCATTTCATGTGTCTCATCTCAGAAGTTGCAGGGCCTTTGCCCATCTTCTAGATTGCTGAGTTCCTCATTGTATCATAGAGTAAGCCTTGTACACAACATTTCATTTCCACTGTTTGCACCTGTCATCACATTCCTTCAGTAACTACCCAAAGCTTATGACTATCAATGTTATGAAATGGCCAAAATACTGAGACCATTCATGAACTTGTCTCCCACTCTACCACCACATATAGGTTCAGTGTCCACATGACTGTGGCCATTGCTCCATTCTTCCTGTTAATCTCATACTTCTGTTGTCATCACTTGTACTCCATGATACTTAAAGTCCTTCTCTGTGGGCACCAGCCCCTACCCTCACTAGAAGACAACAGTCTCCTTTTTTTCCAGGACTATACACTAGCCTCAAATTCAGATTTGGAAAATTCATTCTTATAAGAGTTGCTTTGTACTCATTAGTGACTTGCTCAAGTCAGTGTCAAAAGTCATGGTCGTATGAGAGCAAAAGGATATAAATCATTAGCAAACAACACAGATACCTCTTCTGGGGCCTCTACACCAGACACCATACTTGTATTGATTGCATCTTGAAATATTGTGCATGAAAATCATAAACAGACATGGTAACAAGTCTCACAGTTTGCAAAGCCTAACACCCACTTGCATGAATATGGCATCCCAGAACAGGGTTGATAAGGGGATCAGATATCATGCAAAAATGGCCACAGTGCCCATTATTCCCACAAGGCTTCCCACAACACATGCTAAGACACTCAGTCAAAGGTCTTCTCCAAGTCCACTAAATAGCTGTAGGTTAAATTAGTGTGTCACATAACTGTGCAATGCTAAAGAACTGGCCCAGTCTTCTCAGACCTGGAAAGGATACATGCTCTGCCTCCTGAATCCAAGGTTCGGATATTACCCTTTTCAGCACAAGCTTTTCAAGAGATGATGAAGTATGTGATTCCTTTGTGGCTGGAGCAGTTTTTGTACCTCTTCTCTAGACCCAGGAACACATTTCCATACAGCACTGAAAAAGACCATTAACCTTATCACTATCCATTTTATGCACACTCTTCAAATAGTAATTGATGTTTGATTCTTTATCTGCATAAATAATATAAAATTTTACTGGATAACCAAAAGCAAATAGATTCATAGGTTATAAGGAATATACAAGGCTAATAAATACTGGGCCTTTATAAGCCTAGTCACACAAACCAGCCCAATTGCATCCCAATGTAACATTGGCATCTGTTTGGAGGGGTATGTTAGTTAGGAACCTGCTAAAAGTTTAGTGGAGGGAGTATGTTATTTAAGGAATATTTACTTTAAGCCTCTGTCTGTCAGAGACATGGGAGGCCAGAATGAGGGTGAATTCTCAATTTCCCATCCAATGGTTATGGTTCCATTTGAAAAGGATTAGGGATGGACTCTACTACAAATGGCAGGGGAGACTATTCCAGAGTGTGGGGATCCACGGAGTTACATATCTGTTCTCATCAGCATGTTCTATTTATGTCACAAACAAAGCTTAAATCCTTAGATCTAATGTTTCTGGTACTATTCATTTTGTGAATGTGCACAAGGTCCAACAGGGTTGGATCTGAGGATGCCTTTTATACCAGGCATAGATCACTTCTCAGTAACTTATAGGAGACTGAGTACAGAGACAGGGCTTTAAGGCAATCTGTATAGGACAATGTATTAATACCCTGGAGTTTCTTATTGAGGATCCTGTGTGAGCATTTCAACTGTTGCATATGCTGGGTCAGATACATGCCGAAGTGGGCATTGTACTCAATGATGGGTCTGATAAGGGCCAAGTAAAGTAGCAATATAAAACCTTTGGACCCGAGTACCATACCTTTACTTCTTTGGTCCTGAATACTATACCTTTACTTATAAATTGAGCTACATAAAGATTTTCTTACTAAGTTGGCTGCATATTGGTCAAAGACCAGATTACTATCAACATATCTTCCCTGATCCCTAACTACAGGGTCAACTCAGTGCACTTTTTGGCACTGAGTTTTAATCTGTGGCCTTGGCATCTCACATTTGTCTGTATTAGACCCTCTTGCAGGATGTTAGGATCACGGGGGGAATCTATGATAGCTCCCAATTTGCAGTCATCTGAAAACTTGCTGAGACACAGGCCCTAGACATTAGCCTAGATGTCCATGAAATAAATGCAGAACACGAATGTGCACTGAGCCCTGTGGCACTGCATAGGTGACTGATCTCTTGGTGGAGGTGGTCTCATCAATCCTGACTTCTTGGGTCATGTCTATGAGCCAACTGGCAATCCAGCAAATTATGTAGGTGTTTATGCCTAGGTCAGTGAGTTTGTCAACAGTACCTGAATGGATTGTATCAAATGCTTTAGCCATGTCTAGGCAGGCAATATGCACTGTTTTCCCTCATCCATTGCCTTGGTGATGCTCTCAAAGAAGTCTACCAGATTAAGTAGGCATGAACTTCCTTTGACAAAATCAAAGTGAGATGGGTCTGGAGGTTGCCAAGATCTTTGCTGATCATTTCCTTGATAATTTGTTCCATTGCTTTGCAAATTAGACTAATCAGACTAATGTAGTTTCCAAGATTGGTTGATGGGCCTCCCTTGTGAAGAAGGATAATCATCGCAGTCATCATTTCACATGGTACATTGCCTGTTTTGAGGCTGTAGTTGAAAAGTATCTCAAATGGTCCCAATAGGTCATAGTTCAAGCCATTTAGGAGGTAACTCAGAATATTTTCTGGGCCCACTGAGGCTGTGTTTTTGGCCTTAGCAAGTGACACCATGAAATGCTCCCTGCTTATAGTTGGGGGAGTTATGCTTGTAGGAATTTCATGGGGGAGGCAGTGGGACTGGGCAGTGAAGTTGAATTTGTAAGCCAGCAGATTGGGTATGTCATGCTGCTTTGTGAATGGACACCTTTTACCACCAGTTCAGCACACTGCTGTATGTTACCTTACGTTTTGGACATAGCTGTAGAAGGCTTTGTGGTTGAGTTTAGCCTGAGAGGCTATCTTGACCTTGTACTTGACCTTGTTATATTTAATTAGTCTTCTTACTTTCTTGTTTAGTTAAAAATTAGAGACTTCTTGTCATTATGACAGTTGTTCTTTTTGGTGGCCTATAACTTGCTAGGATATGGTAAAGGACTTTATCTATAGTGGTTTGCACATGGATGAACTCCAGGGCATCATCCTATTTAACCAACCTAGAGGTATACTTGTTGCTAATGTAGAGTGAGACACCTCCACCGTTAGTCCCTGTCTGTGCTGCTAATGGTCTAAATGTGTGGAAGGCACTGAAGCATTCCACTGCCAGCGTATGATCTGCAGGTTTAAACCATGTCTTGGTAATGGCACAGGTGTCTATTTTTTCCAGAGTGAGGAGAGCTTGTAGAGTGTGGATCTTCTTGTTAAGGATCCTAGCATTGAACAGTAACTTGTTTAGGCTCCTTTGGGCTTTATTTTCTAAGTTGATGCTTTTGTCAATTTAGGATTGCCTAAAAGGGCTCTAAGGAGGTGGATAAAGTTTTAGCCAATATCTAGAAGCCCAGGTGGGATAGGTGCAGACCATCTTTGACAAAACAACTTATTCCCTGGTTAGATCACCCTACAACAATGTGGTTTAAATGCAAACAGTTTAGAATGCAGCACTTAGAGAAAACAGCCAGTTTTTACACCAAAGTATTTTAAAACCAGGAAAACAGATACAAGATACAATGGAAACACTTCTCAGTCACAGGTGAGGACACTAACCTTTACTGAGTTCTGTGGAAAAGAGCACATGGTAACATAAAAGTTCCTAATTTATAGCAACAGAAAATAAATTGAAATCTAACTCCTGAGCCCTCTGGCCAGTAACTGACTGCTCTTTGAATTATTCTGGAGTGCTTCCCAGCTCAGAAAGACCAGGCAAACAGCTCCTGACACAAGATGGATGATCTGATCGTCTTAATTATAAATCACAACAAAAAAAGAACCCTCAAGTGCAAATCTAACAACAAAACAACTTATTTGGCTAGATCACCCTACAGCAAGCAATTTAAATGCAAACATTTTAGAAAACATCACTTAGAAAAGACAATAAATAAAGTGATGATAGCTGGAGACTCTTTTGTCCCATTTACCAACTTTATTCCCTGCCTTCATCCCGAATCCGCGGTGGTGCAGCGGTAGTGTTGTTGCCTCACAGAAAGAGGTTCTCCAATTCGATTCTCAGCTGGAGTGCAGGGAGTGCCTTCTGTGTGGAGTCTGCTTGTCCTCCCTGCGGTTGGGTGGGTGTTCGAAAGACATGCGTAAATGGGCGTACCTTTATTGAAGGTTGGACGTTGAGCTGGCACCTCGGCGTTTGTGAAAATCTACTGCCAATCATTAGCGGACCGGAGTTCCGCTGTGGCGACCCCTAACCCAGAAAAGCCGAAAGAACAACAACAACATTCCCTACCTTCATCATTTCATTTCTTCAAATTGGAAACAACTTTCCACAATGAACTTTATTCCCATTCAACCATTAAACTATGAGAGGCCCGCTGAGGGAATCTGGGCCAAAACGTGATCTTGACGGCATTATTTCAGTATCATTATCATTTTCCTTACTTCTTTTCTTGGACATGTAGCAGTCTACTTCTCACTACCTATGTGCTAAGTTGTGGATGTCCTTTTGTAAAGCTCTGTTTGACACTTGTCTTAAATGTAGGCCTTTTCAGTTTCATTGTGCTCAGAACCGGAGCATGGTCAAATAGGACCCTAAGCAGGGTAATGGATCAGCCCCCACCCCTGAAGCCAGACCTGATTGTGCTTCTATGTTTTAAAGGATATAAATCCCTGGTAACATTTTGCCTTCAAAAAGGTGCCTTTGTGGGGGGCGTGGCCAAGGATGAACACAGGATAGCAGCAGATTTCTTCAGCTCCACCAATTTCATTACACTGACAGGAATTAATTACTTAAAAAATTAATTTTTGAAGTAATTTTCTTTCTAAATATGTTTGTTTTATATAGTTCTTGAACTATATCTAAAAAAGAAAGGAAATCTTAACAATATTCCTGTCAGAAATCACTTTGGAAATTTTCCTGTCAGTTTATCAGTCTGAAATGAGTTCCAGTAAGACAAATTCTCAAGACTCCAGCATCAAGAAAGAACTTCAGTCTCTGATAATTATAATCCAGCAACTTACTGCTAAGATGGATAAAATGGATACTAAAATAGACACCTTCATAGAAAAACTACAAAACAAATAGACTTGTTACATATAGACCTGCAACAACAGAAGATCCAGATGACAGGCATAGAAGAAGCTGTGAATGACATGGAAAATAGAATACAAGAAGAGGAAATCAACATTGAGTTTCTGCTGAAACAAAATACACATTTACAAACAAAGCTGGATGACCTGGAAAATAGATCTAGGCGCAATAACATTAGGATTTTTGGACTGCCAGAAAATATTGAAGGTAACAATATTACTTCTTTTTTAACAACATGGCTCCCTAAAACTTTAGACTTACCAGAAGCATTCTCTTTTGGTATCGAAAGAGCACATAGATCTATAGCTAATACTAACTCTAACAAAAACTATCCTAGATCAGTTATAGTTTGATTTCTATCATCTTTTGATAAAGAGATGGTTCTTAAATCTGCTTGGGCTAAAGCTCCTGTTAAGGTTAATGAGACAACTGTGCATTTTGACAATGACTATTCTTCCATGGTAATAGCTAAAAGAAAAGTTTTTCTGCCACTAATAAGGGAGCTTAAAAAAGCACAGTTTAAAACTTACCTTCTGTTTCCTGCCAAGCTTAAAATCTTCCTTCCTGATGGTCCTAAAATTTTCGATGACTTAGACTCTGCTTTACTGTTTATCAAAAAATAAGATTTTGGATAAAATAGAAGAAATGGAATGGGCTAGTCCTTCATTAAAGAGACTGGCAACTGAAACTTCGTGGAAGACTTCAGAGAAGAAGAAGAGACTAAAAAGCAAATGATTTGTTCTATGTTTTTTTTCTCTCATCATTTTATTTCATTATTAATCTTTTTAAATATAGTTCCTGCATTTCCAAGAAGCAACAAATATTTTGAAAAGATTTATTCAAAGTTATTCTCTGTGTCTTGAAGAAATGTTTTGTTTCATAACTAGTCAAAATACCTGGAGATTTAATGGCAAGTTGTGATTCAACTGGTTTCTCTTTCTGAAAAGGAGAAGTAAGGTCAGTAATTTGATACATTTTTTCTTTATCTTTTTTTTTTCTTCTTCTTTTCTTCTTTTCTTTGTTTAAACAATGACATTCTATTTAGATTATGTAGTGGGTAAAGGGTGGGGGAGGGCGGAGAGAAGAGTAATGAAAATATGATTAATAGAATAATAACATATTTATTCCTTGTAAAAGTTTATATGTTCTTCAAATGCTATTCCTAATTATACTTTCTTGATTACACTGCTTATGCTTGTTTGTAAATAATCTGTCATGCTTTAACTAATAATAATTAGAACTAAATAATAGTAAATAATATGTTTTATTTTAACTCTATTAATATAAACAGTAAGTAATATTCCATTGTATATACTTCTTATAGATTTCACTTACATTTTTTTATTTCTGCCTTATACCCTTTTACTTTCTACTCTCTTTTTCTTTTCTTTATTAATATATAGAAATGCTTTTGATCATATAGACACAGTAAATAATAAGATTTGCATAAAAATTGAGTTGGGACAAAAATATTGAGTTTTATTACTTATTAATAATTTTGGGCTTAATTTCACTTACATAGAAGCTGTAATAACCTGTAAAATACATTGTGCAGGTTTTGTCATGTTTAGATGCATTTACACTGCTAAATGAATGTTTGTCACTAGTTTTTAATAAGTTTCCCCAAAATGTTAAGAGAGACAATCTGGGATGTGGGCTGTCTCATGCACAGTGTCCATGAGCTACTTCAAAAGCTTCAACTCTCAGAATTCTCACAGAGAAGCTGAAAGCAGCTAGTCTCACCTTTGACCTAGATATCACACTGACACATCACAGATTCAGGAATGACACTCTACCAAGAAATAGAAATGATACAAATGCGACTATGTGAAGGAAAATGAACTCTTTAACATCTAAATGTGAGTTATTTTATATAATTACTTAAATATCTATGTTATAATTCATAAAATATGTCAGTTATAATGAATTTAAATTATACAGTTTCTTGTAGTAAGTAAATGTCTTATTTTAGAAGGCATAGAAAATGAAACATTTATTCAAGTGTTTTTGAAAATCTACTTAACAGCAGCTTAATAATCTGTGTTAAAACTTATGTTCCAAACATATACATTACTATAACTCATTTAATTCATCTGATTGACAAGCATAAATAATTTTATAACTCTATACTGGAAGAAATTGTCATGTGATATATTTTAAAGCAGTAGTATAGCATGGTTGTAAAATCTGGTTACTAAAATGTGTTTGCTGTGCATTATTTTGTATAAAGCAGACAGATTTATTATAGGGACAGCAAGTAAGATAGTGCTAAGTAAGGACACAACTCAGTGAGATCCGATATATATATATATATATATATATATATATATATATATATATATATATATGTGTGTGTGTGTGTGTGTGTGTGTGTGTGTGTATGCATATGTATATATATATATGTATATGTGTGTGTGCGTGTGTGTGTGTGTGTGTATGTGTATGTGTGTGTGTGTGTATGTGTGTATATATATATATATATATATATATGTGTGTGTGTGTGTGTGTGTGTGTGTATATATATATATATATATATATATATATATATATATATATATATATATATATGTGTGTGTGTGTGTGTGTGTGTGTATGTATATATGTATATAAGTGTTTCTGAGAATCTGCATAACTATGCAGTATGATTTATAACAATTTCTATGAATACAATATTTTATTCTATTGACAATAATGAGTTTGAGTAAATGCTCATATACAAGCAATTCAAGGTTTTTTTTGGAAGCCGTTAATTGCATTTACATGACAGAAAATAGATGCATCTTAATATATGTAATGTCTGAATCATATTAGCCAAAGTTTTTGATTTAAATGAATGTTAGAACTTATTTTTCTCTCTTCTTGATTTCTAACATCAACATTATTTGAATGCTATTTGAATACAAGTGTTTTATATTACATGGATGTATATAGTAGTATGTACAGTTTTTAAAAAAAAAAAAAAAAAGTTTATTTTAGTTTATATGATGCTGTTTTACCAAATGTGTAGTCTTGTCTTGCTAGATAATTGAATTGAAAACTGTTAACCTCAGTTAAATATAACTAGTTTTAAATTGATAAGGTGGTAGCTGAGGTACTGCTGCTTAGGGTAGGGGGTTAACTTGAGTGGTAAATACTACTCTAAGTTGGAGTTTATAACTCCAGGCTGGATGCAAGGTTTAATCCTTACATTATTTTCACTTGTTCATTGTTATTTGTATATAGTTTTGACATCCACAATATATTTTGTACATTCATTGTCACTACAAACAAAATTGAATCCTATACGAAATCCCATAAGAGATTCAATAAATACAGCTATATTTAAAGGTACACCTAAAGGAGGAGATGTAACATTACTTATCTTGTTATTTGTTATTTTGATCATAAGATTCTTAAATTTTAAAATGACAAATGACATCTTTAAAAGGAATTTCTTTAAACATTAATGGATTGAATAATCCATGTAAAAGGGCAAGCCTAATAAGATACATTAATTTACATAAGGCCAACTTAGTCTTCCTGCAAGAAACCCATCTCTTGAAAAAGATATTGATAAACTAGCCACAAACAAATATACAGTACTGGTTAGTTCAGAGCACACTCAGAAAAAGAGGAGTGGCTATTTTATGGAATAAAAGTATGCCCATTCCTAAAACCATTAAGTCTTATCAGGATGACAAAGGAATGTTTTGTATGGTTACAATACAAATTAATGGGAAGACTTACACTTTAATTAATGTATATTGGATACCTGGAATTGGTATTAATACAGTGAAACATCATCTTGATAAGATCATATCATTCTCTATAGGAGATATTATTTTAGCTGGTGACTTTAATTGTATACTACATGAAAGTGATACTACCACTATAGGGAAAAGAAGAATTACATCTAATGCAAAACATTTAAATGATTTTGCTAATTTTTATCATTTGAATGATATTAATAATCAGATAGATTCAAAATCATTACCATACACCTTTTTTCTAACAGATACAAAACTTATTCAAAATAGATAGGGTCTTTATTTCTAACCAGATGGTAACAGATTTAATTAATTCCAAAATCATTTCATGTCCTATATCTGATCATAATTCAATTGTTTTTGAATTCATGATAAAAATACTCATAATGTTCAGATCAAAAGGATACCAGCATACTTAACTCAACTAAAAGACTATAAAGAATATATACTTTCAGAAGTAAAACATTTTTAGACATAAATAATACTCCTGAAGTCTCCATTGTTTATGTTTGGGATGCCTTAAAATCATATCTATATGGACAAAGTATCAGATGGTATAATAATAAAAGGAAATCTTGGGATAAGGAATTGTTAGATATTCAAAGTAAATTAGACTCCTATAAACATAATAATAAAGAAAATATTATAGACAAGAAAGTTATTGAAGAAATAAACAAACTAAATGAGAAATACAAAGAAATTTTAACTCATAAAGTTAAAATAACTTTAGAGAAATACAAGTTTTTGTCTTATTCAATAAGCCCCAAATACTTACATAGACTTAAAAATAAAACAAAAAGGTTGAATAAACAAAACAATATCAAAGAAATCTTTTCTCTAAGGAAAAAGAAGAATGTTTCTAGTATACCAGAAATACTAGATGAATTTAGAAATCACTTTCACAAAATTAACCATAATAACATTAATATGGAACCTAAAGATAAAATAAAGGAGTTTATAACCACAAACATGAATAAAAGCTTAATAAACAACAGATTAAACTATTGGACAAAAGTATTTCATATACAGAGGTTATCACACAAATAAATAAGCTTAAATCAAACAAAGCACCGGGTAATGATGGTATTATACCAGAGATATATAAAATCCTTTCTAAAAGTACATATTCATTAATACATAAGGTTTTTATTTTGGCCCAAACTGAGTTAATAACCCCCCCATCTTGGCAATATACATTTATTTCGCCAATTTTAAAACCTAATAAAGATCCAACTAGATGTTCTTCATATCGGCCCATCTCATTACTTAATGTTGATTATAAAATGTTTATGAGTATCTTTGCTGATAGATTGAAGACAATCATTCCGGCATTATAGATATAGATCAGACAGGCTTCATTGTAAATAGAAATACTTTTGATAATATAAGAAGAACTTTAACATTAATAGATTTTGCAAATAGAAAAAAGAAATATTTAACACTTATTAGTCTTGATATAAGTTCAGCATTTGATTCAGTAAGTTGGGACTATCTGTTTACCTTAATGAAGTGCACAAACTTCTCAGATGCATTTGTAAATCTAATTGAGCATTTATACAAAGGAACGTTGGCTTATATTAAGGTAGGAACATATGTTTCACAACTAATACCCATTCTTAAAGGTACAAAACAAGGATGTCCACTTTCTCCACTATTATTCACTTTAGTAATGGAGCCTTGGGCTAATTTGATCAGAAACAGTACTGACATAGAGGGTTTTGAAATAGATGAAAATACAACATCCAACATTCAACTTTTTGCAGATGATGTTCTAATTACATCAGCAGGATCTAATTCTTCTATGCAGTCTCTATTTGATAAAATGATGAATTTTAAAAGTATTTCTGGTTTAATATTCAATGAAGAAAAAACTAAAATACTACCTATATATACACGAAAAAATATTCTCATTAGTGATTTTACTAAATATGTACCCAATTCAGGTCAGATAACTTATTTAGGTATAATACTATCTAAAGATATTAAATCTATTATATATAATAATTATAATGCCTGTTTTCTTAATATACAAAATCTTTTTAATACCTGGAATAATATGTTTTTACTATGGAGGAGAGACTTACAATTATTAAAATGATAATATTCCCCAAGATTTTATACTTAATACAATCAATAATACTTCCACCTACAAAAATAATTATCAAGAAACTGAATACACTAATGTTAAATTTCCTATGGGCACCTAATAGACCTAGGATTGCATTAAAGAAACATACTAATAGCTGGTCTCAAGGGGTATTTCTTTTCCAGACTTTAATTTATATACTATCTCTTCTATTGTAAAAGTTATTACTTTATTAATAGATCAGTCATATGTCAAAATGGAAAGATTATTGGGAGCTAATTAGTATGCACTTCATGAAAATCTCCTTAACACATAAAAATATGATTGTAAATAACTCCATGTTATGGTTACTAAAGGAATTTTGTACTTCACCTATTACACCTAAACATATGGTTTGTTACCCATTAAATATTATTATTAGTTATCGTAACTTTATATTCATGCACCCTAAGTATAGGGAATGGAATTTTATTGTATTCCCTATAATGTATACTCAGGGTATGCTTTTGTCATCTACTTCTGAAGGAACTCATTTAGCTATAGATAATGATCTAAAGTACTGGTATCAGTTGATATCTGATAATAAAGTTAAAAATCTAGACTTTTTAAAACAAGAATTTGATCTAAGAGAAACTTGCTGGTTAGAGGTTCAGACCTTTAGACAACATCTCATTAATAAAATAGATCTAATGTCTATAACAGTTAAAGAATCTATTCCAACACTGATTGATTACTTGATATTAAATTTACAACATAAAGTTTCTGATAAAGGTAAACTTTCATACATACATAAAATTATCAGACAAGAAACTTTTTACAGTGTAGATTCATACTGGAATTATTTCACTTCTATTAATGGGGACCCACCTAATCAACAAGATAAACAATATATATTGGAATCTGCTTATAGAACTACGTCTTCCATTGTCTGGAGACTTTATACATAGAAATTTTTACATAGATCTTTTTATACACCTTTGATGATGAATAAAATAAATAATAAAGATAATCTATGTAAGAGATGTAATGTAGAAATTAATGCTGACTGGGCTCATATGTTTTATGACTGTATAAAATTGAAAGAATACTGGAAGTCAATTAATGAATTTTTGCAGGCTCTTTTTACAGATAATTTCATTATTTCTAAATCTCTTATATTATTCAACACACTTGTACCTCAAAGTGTTAAAAAGGTCAAGCTTCCCTTGTTATGGTCTATTCTAGCAGTGGCTAGGAAAATAATAACTAGAAATTGGATTTCAGATACACCTCCTTCGTTCAATGAATTTAAAAATGTTATGAATATAGTGTGCCATATGGAAATAAACACAATTAGGACAAGAACAAATAGAAAAACATCTTATTATATTGTATGGGATAATTTACAAAATTTGTTAAAAAAATTTTAATTTCAATAGTATGGTATTTTAGTTTAATTAATTGATCTGATTGTAGTGGATGTCTTTGTAAATACTTTAGTTGTTTTGTTGAATGTTATAATAATACCTATTTTGAATTACTTGTATAAAATTGTTATGATATTTCTCTTATATGTTAAAACAATAAACCTGTTTTTAAAAACAAAAAGGTGCCTTTGTGTATAAGAAATTACAAAAGGGTTTCAGAGTAGTTGCTAAGTGAATATCACTGTCAGGATGGAAACTCTAAATAGATTAGGCAGTGCTGTGAAATGAATTATCCATGCCCTGCTTCACTTTGTACTTTCTAACAAATACTGCTTCTTTATTTATGTAGTACACCAAGGCATAGGATAACTTCATTAAATAGAACAGTTATACTTCATAATCTTAACTTGCATTTAAAAACACAGCAGTATTTCATGCCACACATCTGCAGATGTTCTGCCGTTATCAAATATGAACAGGTAATTAATGCATTTGGTGAGCCGGAGACAGCTGCAATGTCATGCATGCACACACCTATGCAGTCTAGCACTTGTGGTTCTCTACAGACAACTGCTACTGCAGTCAAGTCATGATTACTAATTGAAGTCCAGCATGCATTCTGTCAGTAATGCCCAAGGGATACTATCCTGGTTATCACACACTCCTGTTAATTGAAGTGCTTTACTTAAGAAGGGGATTTTATTCCAGAGTAGAGTTACCACCTGCCCCTCTTTACACAGGACAGTCCCTATTTTTGTAGTTGTGTGTTACAAAAAACCTGAAAAAATTAAAATGTCCTGAGATGAGATTTCAGGACAAAAATATTTTCTAAGTTTCCACTAATAGTTGCATAAAATATTTAATTTGTACCTGAAACATCTTAATATTACATGGAATGAAAAAGACAGCTCAAATTCAACAAGAGTGAACGTTTATTTTGGAAAAAAAAGTGAAGTCTTGTCTTTTATACTGGTTACAAGTGCAGTTTGTCCAATCAAATCCTGAATTTCCACTAAAAATGTCCCACTTTGGGCATTTGAAAAGGTGGTAACACTATTCCAGAGTGAGTGGTGGAAGAAGGCAGGAAAGAAAAGTATATTCTACCATAGCCCATCTGTCTGGAGAAAGCAGATATAGCCTGGTCAATACCCGAAACGGGGCTTCAGGTAACTAATGGTAAATAAATAAATCAAAATCAAACCACCCTAGATATGCTTCTAACATTTTTAACTTCATCTGTTCTGTACTCAGCAGCAAGCTAGCCATCAGACTATGCCATGTGCTTAAGCTATGCCTGGCATTTAAAGCTAGATAATTTCACAAAGTATCATGTTTTTGTTTTTATGCACACTGCTATTACAAGCAAAAATAAGACTTGGTTTAATCCTGTTTGAAGCTGGTTTAAAATTTAATACTAGTCTACTAGAATAGATAAAACATGGTTTCAGTCCCTCATTCTGGGTAGCTTCTGCAGTTCAAAAGATACAGCTGAGCAGAATACAACTAAAGTTTTACAGTAACAGTAATATTCTAAAATAAACCTCAGTGTTCCCTATTTCATTTATACTATGAGGTATGCATGCTTTGCTCACTGCTTTCCGCCTCCATAGTGCTGTCAGTTAGTGCAAATGATTAATGCTCTGAATGTTAATGAGCTATTCTATGTAACCCACAGTACAGGGCTTGATGCTTACCTCCACTCATTGCTAGCTGTGTGACTCTGAATAAGTCACTTATCTAGAAAGTGCTCTTGGGTCACTGCTGAAAGGGTTACATATATGCAGTGGGCTTGCCTGGTTAACAAATGCATTAAATAAATAATTAAATACATACATGCTTGCATAAATAGTGTCCTCCATTGCATATGACTCCATAAGTTTGCATCAAATGCAATCTTTAGAAAATCGATGCTTGGGGTTTTTTTTTTCCTTCTGATTTTTATAAAGAAACATTAATGATGAGGTAAAAATATTGAATGCTGTTGTGCCCTGCTAGTCATTGCAGTCTGTCTCTTTCTTTCTCTGCTCCCCCCCTTCTCACCAGCCTCCCCTTTCAAAAAGACTTTCCATTTCCCTGGACTGAGTCCTCACTTATCACTCCCTCTTCTGCCTTTCCCCTAACTGAATTTTATCCCAAACGGCCATTTTTGAAACTCTTTAAAAGGTTTATTTTAAAAAATAATCTAAAGAAAATTGTAACCAGAAAATCTTAACTGGAACACCCCCTCTGAGCTTTCCTGTGGCCAGTCACCTGAAAGCATTTATAGACATAAGTTTACTAGTCATCCTGAGTATTGGAACCAACTAAATCAAGAATTGTGTATGTTTGTTAGGCTGTGTCTTAGCAAAAATGATCGAGACTCACCTCAGGCAGATTCTTTCCTGCTTCTCATTTTGTGAACTATTGCTTCAGATATCCACCACCAGGCGTAAGCAGTAGTGCTGTTAATACCAGTAAGTGATTAAAAAGGGAGATCAGATATTTATGTCTAAGACCTTCACCCACTTCTAAAGTATCCCCTGTCCTTTTTGATACGCATATCAGGTTCTATACCACTTCAAAAGTTTTGAAGAAAAACATAACACATTCAGAAGTCTGCAATTAAGAAAAAACTGTTTTATAGGAAACACCATTGTGACATCTAAAGGCTGGTTCAACAGTTCAGCATAGGTATACAGCATCTGCTTTGCAGTAAGATTAAAACTTTGCTTGAATTTTTATTCAAGGGGTAAAACTGCAGGAACTACAAATCTAGAAATTCAGGTGGAATATTTTAGGTCATTTATCAAGTCAGTGAGTGGCATGACATTAAAAACTAAGATCACTCTTGGATCGTTTTCATATAACAGGCTCTTCAGCAAGCTGAACTTCATTACAAATTAATAGAATGTTTCAAGAGAAAATAGATAGAGGTGTTCAATATGAAGAGACGCTTACATTTATTTATATTTATGTTACACAGTGGTGTGACTTTGCAGTACTGTAAAATTAGCCCAGCCTGTTGCTTTAATTCCTTTTCCAGAGCAGCAGAAAGTATAGACAACATATGTGACGATTAGTATCATAAACTAGGAAAACTAATTGTCGCTGTCAAGCACTACAGGTACATTTTTAAACATTTCCAGAAATATTTTTAGTATCTGTAAGGCTTCTATGATACTGCTTTTCCACAGTTACTACTCACTTCTTAAATGAGAAAATCAGGTCTGAATTGAATGTTACCCTATTAAACAATGGAATGTAGTGTTTTGGGTCTTAGCAGGAGTCGAGCTTTAAAGCAGTCGAAGGAGATTGCCTGCCACCTGGGACCACTGTGAAGGAAACAGGTGTGTCACAGCCAGGAAGTTAAGGATAAAGAAAAAGAGAGACCCCATTAAGCTGTACAATAACAATAATTCTGACCTTCATGTTTGATGAAGCCCTAAATAGAAAAGAAATCTGTAATAATTATACTGTTTGCTGGATAGTTTGTATTGTAGGTTTTCAGTTCTACAGACCTTGAAAACATCTGCAAACTATACAAAGCTAGATTTACTGCATCAGAAACACACCTTAATTAGAACCATTTTAAGAAAGGCTATTAGCTGTGTGGTTTGATTTAAGTGGATCTGCTTTTCCAGGAAGCCATAATTTTCTTTTGGCCTAAGGCTAGGATTATTTTTTCTTTCTTTCTTTCTTTTTTTTTTCAAATCCTGGCTTGCTCCAAGTTGTTCATATTTATATCAGGGGGCATTTTCCAGTATTCTTTGGTAGAACTCCAAACTGCAGAAAATCTGTAAATTGTTTAAACATATAACTTCAACTGTGTGTGATTAAAAAAGATCATTGTTTTGTAACAATAGCTACAAACATTTTTCACAAAGCCAGTTGTATTAAATAATCATATCTAACGAAAACAAGTTAGGTCTTTGGCACAAAGCATGTATATCATGTTTGTATGGCAAGCAGACTTGTATACATCTTCCTGTCAGTCATTTAAGATGCTGATGGAGTTCCCCATAACATTCACAGAAGCACTTTTACCCATTCCTCAGGGATCTGTAAGGCTAAGCATAGATCAAAGGGGTGGTAATGGGTGGGCCAGTGAAATGCACACAAGCACACGCACACACATACACACACACGCGCGCGCACACACACACACACACACACATGCGTGCATGCATGCACACACACACACACACACACACGCGCGCGCGCAAGTGCACGCACACACATACACGCACATGTACGTGCATGCGCGCACACACACACACACACACACACACACACACACACACACACACACACACACATACACACACACACATACACGCACATGTACGTGCATGCGCGCACGCACACACACACACACACACACACACATACACACACACACACGCACACACACTCACTCCCCCACACATAATCACACACACAGGTACATATGCACACACATGAACAAAACATGTGAACAGTACCAAATCTGTATTGTATTATTATATTGTTATATTATTATTATATATTTTTATGTTGTGGTGAGTTTCACTACAATGTATTGTACTGTGTTACAATATTATTATATTGTATTGTATTATTTGATATGTATTTGTAGTTGTACCTTATTTTTATTGGACTGCTATCATTACTGTAATTGTTACTGTAATCTGTTTCATGGAGCTTTTCTCCCCGGGCCTCCACTGAAAACTGGCTCTCTGGGCCCAGTGGACTTCCCTGGTAATCAAACTGGAAATAAATAAATAAATAAATAAAATCTATAAACAATATTTAAATGTTAGCAGCATATTATATACATTCTGTTTTTTCAGTCTTCATATTTCATATAACTGGTTACAATTTCAGTCAAATGAACCTGTGTGCTTTCTCCAAACACAAACCTCACTTTTTCAGTGGTAGTTCAATGAAGTGGAATGTTTTGTGGAGGTCAAGAGGTGCTAACTGTAACAGCTTAATCATAAGAGGATGCTTGTGCTCCAGAATTTGCTGTTCTGCACAGAAATGTTAAATTCTTTTATTTTACGAAGATGAGACTTGGTTTGAATGAAACTTATCAGCATGAAAGCATCTTTATCACAATACTGTGCATGTGACTAGTTGAGTACATATCAGCAGCAACTCAGCAACTGAAACATAGTTGTAAAACACCATACTCTTGACATATAAATAGCTTGTTTATCCACAGAGACTCCTAATATAACATAGGTCTAAATGTTTGCCTTTAAAGTAATAAATATATAAATGAAAAGAATTGACATCATGCCATCAAGCTGCAGAACAATAAACTCTGCCACTCCCCCCACTTTCTGGTTCATGAAAATTATGCTTACCTATGAGCCATCTACAATCTTTTTTTGGTTCACAGTTTATCAGAAATTAAATATCAAAAATAGTTTAGATATATATATATATATAGAGAGAGAGAGAGAGAGATACACACACACACACACACCAACTTCTCACAGTGAAGAAGGAAAAAGTCCAAAAAAAGAGCACTGCTGGCTTACACAGTACAATACATTGCAGTGAAACTCACAACAACATAAAAATCTCACACTAAAGCTTTTCAGCCACCAGTGCAGCAATTACCTGTAACTATGCCTGAAAATTCTATTAATTTTTTAGAAGCAAAATAATTCCTGCATGGATTCCCTCTCTAGATATGACTTTGACTACACCTTCAGTAATAAATCAGCTATGTTTTAAGAAGCTGCTGAATTCCTCCCTAATTAGGGGCTAGTAGTTCTTTCAAAATCATAAATATTCTTGCTTCATTAAACATGCAGCATGAAAGGAGCCGAACTAAGAGATAGAGCGAATCTTTCAGGGCCATCTCAGTGGTACAGGCATCATTCTGACAGTCCTGTACAAAGTCAATGGACAACTGAAACATTAAATGAAAGTACAGCAATAAAATAAGGTTTGATAAGCGAACATCTGCAATAAACTGCAAATCCATGGATTAGCATAAGGCAAAGTGGACAGCCTTCTGTGAGTTATCAAAGTCTTTACAAATGTCAGATTTTATATGGCTCTTGTTGAAGCTCAGTAGCATCTAGATGGAGATTGCTATGAGTCTGATTTTAACTCCAAGTTCTTTCTCTGTCTGTTTGAAGCCTATAAGATCATTTGAAACCATGCATGAGACGACAAGCATCAGTTTTGCAGATGTTCTAGTATCATTCTTTGTAAACAGCTCATAATGTCAAAGTGAAGAGCTTAAAATTGTCCATTGTGCCAGTGATGCAATATTTTGTGACTCTTCTGGTTGAACCTGGCAAAGCAGCTTTGCACTAGCAGGTACATTGCCATGGTCTGAAGCATTGGATGGTGGTTTACAACCTCCAGATTAACCAAGGCAATATTAAAACAGGAGTCTGCAGAACAATCACCTGAGGAGATGTATTAGAGTTTAAGGGAACTTAAAATGTTGAATAAGTCTGGACTTGAACAGTCAGTCAAACACACATCACTCCCATACTTTTAAGTAAACATCATATATCAAAACAATCATACCAGGAACACCTGGCCCTAACTATCACAAAAGACACCAAACTCAGTAAAGCATAAATGTCCAAACTCACAAAGCAGCAGAAAAGTCACAAAATTAAATGAAACTGGAAATGCTAAATGAAAGTGAGGGCTATGTCCAAATACCACCATTTATTTATTAATTCCTAGATATTGTAAGGCCAGGGAGATTTAAGCCTTGCCAGCACCATCCCACAGACTGAACCTATTTTCTTCCGGAAGGACATGTCAGTCAATCCCAAAATAAACTTGTGGATACCATCCAGACTCCCTTCTTGTCATTACCTCAGGCTGTATTACAGCTAATATTACAAAATGAAAAAAATGTATAAAATTGTAAAATTTCTGAGTTCAAAATACAGTACAAACCCTGTTTGTGATTTTTGAATAAAGTTGGTTCATGTGGCATCCTGCATGGCTACTTTGTGTCTTTTGGTAGTGGGATTCAATAGATTACAGTACAAACATGACTAATTATGTAATATCGAATCATACTATTTGGTACATATTTAATAACTATTTATAATTATTTATGTAGCTGGAGTGCTTATATAATCATGCTTAATGTATGTTCTGCATTTTTAAATTAATGCATTATTGGTGTGGTTTTAACCAGTTTGTATTTATGCATAAGTTGGAGTTAGTGTGTAAAAACTAGAGGTATGGAGGCAAAAACACAATCTTTTGAGACTGAAGAGGTAATTTTGCAAGTAATAAATAGTTTTTCAAAACAGTATGCATATTACGAATGTAGACTGCATTTTAAACATTTTGAATTTGAATTTGACTTTATTTATTTATTTTTTGATATTTGATTACCAGGAAAGTCTGAATGATTAGGAACCTGGGGAGAAAAGCTCCAAAGCATTACAAAACATTTTATGAACAATAATTCTACAGTCTTTAAAATAAAACAAAAAAGAGATACAAAGGCCAGATTCGTTAATGCCTACACTAAATGTTCATAATTTGTATTCAAGAACATCCTTACCACATTTTTTGTGTTTTCTAGTCACTCAGAAAGATTACACTAGCTACAGATATAGTCTACACTTTGTGATAATCTTTATGAATCCCCGTCGATTATTTAAGGCTGCAAGAAAATCATTAGGAAAACTAAAATTAGGAAAAAGAATGTGTGAATTATGCTTGTGTTGTCTGTTCAGTCAGAAAAGTGTACACTTAGAGTTGGTATTAATGAATGCCAGGGACAGTTTAAATAATTGTACCAAATTAGACATACTATGAAAGCATTGGTTAAGAACAGGTATAAATTATATGACCAGCAGTGTGAAGCTTGGCTCTAGATGATTGTTACTGTAGAAGTGACACCCCAACCCCATGTACAAAAATGGGGAAAGGGGTTGTGGATGGATGGATGGATGGATATATTTAATAGTCAGAGAAATTTTAGCTAGTTTATAAAGAAATTAAAGGTAAGTCAGTATAATATAAAGAGGAACTGTAATGCAAAGTGAGAGACAAGCAGGCTTATGGTATATTTAGAGAAAATGCCATGGGAGAGAAATTGATAGAAGCAAGGAAGTGAGTGAAGAATGGAGATTAAGTAGGTGTATAGACTGGGACAGTTGGACATTGTACCTGAGGTGGTATATTTGCTACGGTCTGATACTAGGATCCAGTCTAATAGGGAATTTGATGCCTTGCTATGCGGAGGTCATGAACAGGTATTTGTTCATATTTAGGGATATAGTTTATCCTAGTGTTGAGCAAGAACAGAGCAACCTTTGTGCTAGGAAGTCTTTCAGAATGGTTTTAAAGGATGGGACAGGGTACTGACCTGATGGATAGAGATAAGGAGTTCCATGCCTTAGTAAAATGGTATGAGTACAGGCAATGCCCAACAGATTTGATAGGTTTGTGGACAGACAGAAGTTTTTGGTCATTGGATTATAATAATGAACTAGGAATATAATTGTGTAAAATGCTTAGTTCTGGACAAGCAGATGGATTCTGGATAATTTTATAGGTGGCAAGAAGATGTGTACATGTTACTTGATGGGGTAGCTCTAACCTGTCTAGGCTTTTTAGTGCTATACACTGGTGGTTCTGAAAGGGATATTTGCTGCAAATTTAGCAAATTTGTTATAACATTGTTCAAGTTTTGACTTTTGTGATGCCTAAAGTTAGGAATGTCAGTGAGACAGTTTTTAGCTCTATAAAGCATCCCTGGTTTCTTTATTAGTTTTTCTTATGCAATTGTATATATGTAGGCTGAATTTAAGATTATCATCCACTATCACCGTAATAATATGATAGAAGTGACTTCAATGGTTGTATTCAAGAGAGAGGACTTTAATTTTTTTTACATAGGAGAGGGATTTGGGGAAAAAGTAGTAGTTTTTTCTGTGTGTGTTTTTTGTTAGGACTAGGCATGAGTTGTAAGTTACAAAGCCGTGTTTCAGTTGCTGTTAAAGTGTGCCATGTTTTCAGATATGCAAATGAGTGTGGAGTCATTTGCATACTGCATTAGGGATGCCTGTTTGTGGATGTGTAGAAGGTGTTGGTGAGAATGTTAAAGAGAAGAGGACCAAATATAGAGCCTTGTGGTATACCAGTGGGTGGAGTGCCATTTTACTGACTGATACCTTTTGGATAGGTAGCTATTGAACCATAGAAGGGTGGGCTGAGAGAGACCTAATGAGGATATTTGAAGTAGAAATTTGCTGTGAAAAAATGTGTCAAAGGCTTTAGCCAAGTCTAGATATAAGGAGGTGACTAGTTTGCCATTTGGTAAGAAGTGAGCGTTAGTACCTTGGGAAATATGGAAGCCATGGTGAGTGGAGGGACAGAAGTTCTTCCTGCACGTGATAGTTTAGCAATTGTCTTCGAATACATTTTGCGAGTATTTTGAAGAGAAGGGATAAGATTGGTGTAGGTCTAAAGTTAGTATTGTCAGTTGAAATTTCCTCCTTTGTGCAGAGGGATAATGTGTGACTTTTTAGGGGGGGGATTCCTGGACTGACCTATTAATAAGGATTAAGACAGGGCAGGCAACTCTATTAGCTGCTATTTTAAGATATTCAATTGGAAGGTCATCAGCTGAAGCAGAGCACAGTTTGAGTTTGTTTAAGAGTGGTTCTATATAGGATGTGGGCACAAGTTTGAAAGTGAAAGTGGATGTGGTTGAGTTGTGGCTGCTGGCCAAGAATAGAATTACATGTTGAGTAATCCTTGGTTAGAGATACTATACTATCTATGAAATAAGAGTTGAATTGCATTGCAGTTTCAAGTGATGAGTAACTGGGAGAGGGGTTAAGGTTGAATGTATGGCCAGGATGTAAGATTTAAGAACTGTGTAAACTTTTTTAGGGTTGTGTTTACTATTTTTGTGAAAGTTATTATTGGATAGTTTTTGTGTTCATTAATTTACTTTTTAGTATGATTGCAATGCATTCTGAAGTTTTCAAGATATTGAGGTGTTTCATATGTTTACCTTTCTTTCCATGCTTTTTCCTCTATCCTGCATTAGCATTCTACTCTTTTTGGATAGCTAAAGTACATTATTTGTTTTTAGTCTCTTCCTTCTAGGAAGTACAAGGCTATTTAGGAGATTCAGAAAAGTTGTTCTGAATTCATTTACAGCACCATCTAATGAGAGGATTTTTAGGAAGTGCCAGTTAATACGTGACAGGTTAATAATGAACTTTTCTGGGTTAAACTTGGAAAGGTTGTGCATCGTTTTATAAAATTTAAGTGGATGTGTGAGATGTCGGGTTGTATAGATTGGGAGATGATCATTGAGACAGTCAGACATTGTACCTGAGGTGATGCATTTGCTAGGGTCTGATACTAGGATCCAGTCTAATAGGAAATTTGATGTCATGCTATAATGTGCAATGTAAATGGTAAATAATACTGAATTGTATTAGCTGATCAAAATAATGTTTTGCAAGTATAACTTAATACATTTAATCACACTGTGAGCTTCCTAGTTGTCTATTAGTAATTGTTCCACATTTTTCCAATTTGTTATACATTATGAGAGGTAATATTCTGCATTTTGAAGGTGGAGATTGACGGATATGCTGCCTTCCCATGGAGGTCACAAAACGTGATTAGATTACCTTTTGAAGAACAGTGTCTAGACATTAGCATGCACATTAATAACAGGCAAACTCTGCAGGCATTCTTGGGATATAGCGGGTGTGTTTCAACCTTCTGCCCCTGGGGCTGTGCACATACTGCCTGGTATCATGCTGCAGCATGCCCAGGAGTACATTGTATTCTCACATCCAGACAAGGCCATGTTCACAATAATGTGTGCTTTCCATGCTGTAAGCAGCCTATCAGCATTGCTGAGTGGCACTGACTGCCACATCTAATGATTAAGGAGACTGATAGTCCTACTGGTATGTAGTATGTCAGTTACAATGAGTATCATTAAGTGGAGAGTTTATCTGCAGTGCAGAAGGCCTGATCATCAGTGTCTTCTTGTGCCACCCTTTAAATGTACATGATGCTTATGTAAGGCAAACTAGTCTTCTGTGTCTGTCATTATTTATTTGTGTGTGTGATTGTTTTTTTGTTTGTTTGTTTGTTTGTTTGTTTGCTTGTTTGTTTGTTTGATTTTGATAATGGGAGGTGGAGCACTTATCCAAACAGACATTTTTTCAGACTCATCCAGCAAAGTATATACTCAAGATATGCATAAAGAAAATTACAGTTTTATATACACACTTATATTGCAAGCACCAAACAACAAAATGTAAGAAAATGTGTGCATGGTACAGTCTATAAAAACATAACTAGATTTATAATGTACAGTGCTTACATTAGAAAAAAACTCTTAAAATAAAAGGAGGTGAGAAGGATAGTGACAAATTTGTCATGGGAAAGGAGAAGTCCTGTGTGAATAAAATGATAGAATAAAGTGAAATTATGAAGAGGTTTGCATCTACAGAGACATTTATAGGCCAGGAGTGAAGTTTAGAAATAATTTACATTTGGCAGTTTCAGTGAGGTAATTGTTAAGGTTTTTCAAGAGTTAATTGTCCACACTAGTATCTCATGTCACATATGTGCAAATACAAACATATAGATAATCAAGATAACTAAGAGAAAACATGCTCCATGGTGCAGAGGGATAAGGCCCTGATTGCATAATAAGCAACTCTGTTTTGATTAGCAATTTGGGTACTTATAGGAGCTGGTTGGGAAGAATTGGAGTGACTTGTCATTGTTGGGTCACCCATTTTGACATGAGAGAGATAGTTCCAACTCAACACACAGGGACACCTAGCAGGAGCACTAGGTGTTGCACCAAATAGAGTCTGCACCTTCTAAGCTTACACTGTAAACTGAGAGGAATTCAGCATGTTGAAGGATGATCCTCCTTAGAAGACACCAATAGCAAAGCTCAGAAGAGCTGCAGAGAGTGTATTTCCAGAGAAAAAAGGGTAGTTTCCCAGCAGTACCAATAAGCTGACTCACTGCCTACTACCCAATTCTACACTGTGATTGGAGGATTTACTGAAATTCTTAAACAAAAATAAATGAGCCTAAGTGCTCTTGCCTTGACCAGGAATACCCATCTCCTATCCCAGTGGAACAAATGTGCTGACTGGTTGCAAGTAGAGAAACCATTGGGAAAGGTCCTGCTAGGAGCCAGAAAAGAATGCACGTGCACACGCACACACGCACACACACACACACACACACACACACACACACACGTGTGTGTGAGTATGTGTGTGTGTGTGCATGTGTGTGTGTGTGTGTGTGTGTGTGTGTGTGTGTGTGTGTGTGTGTGTGTGTGTGTGTGTGTGTGTGTTTATTTTGCCAAGAGAAGAGATATAAACCATGATGTGAATTAATCAAGAATCTTTAATGAATTGATGTGTGGGTGTGAACATGATGGTGTCATCAATGAAGCAGATTTCAGTTGCTTTGTAATATTAAACATTTTTGACAGAAATTTAGTATCATATTTGATTGTCAGTCCTAGAAATGTAGAAAAATATGTTTTTTGTCAAAAGATCAAATTATCTTTCTTAATCATTCCAAACAATTCCAGTCAGAAGGCATCTCAACAGACATCTTCAAGGATTTTAGTTTCAAAAACAACTGGGCAGAGACCATTTCTACAAAGAAGGATTTCCAGAAGATATTGTAATCCACAGAAGAACTATACCTAAAAACAAACAATGGGAGGTAGACTATATAATAAAAAATATTTGAATATATAAAAAGTTTGATTCAACAAAAAATGCTTGTATGAACAATAAAAAAGCAAGCAAGAAAACCACAATGGATTTTTGCTAAAACAAAATAATTGCTTACTGAATAAGGCAGATGATCTACAAGCACAGGTGAAAAGAAACTAAGAAAATGGAAGATAAAATATGGTTAATTTCCTTCAAAGCTGAATTCCAAAACTGTTAAACTTAAAGGAAGACTTGTCTTTTGTTATTATATATGTCTTTCTCACAAAATATTCAGTTAAGGAAGGAAACCCTGCCAGGTCTATAATTGTTAAATTCATCTACCATCTGAATTAAAAGTTGTTATTAGCACT
This sequence comes from Protopterus annectens, assembly GCF_019279795.1. NCBI lineage: Eukaryota > Metazoa > Chordata > Ceratodontiformes > Protopteridae > Protopterus > Protopterus annectens. The sequence goes on along the minus strand of NC_056746.1, from coordinate 373,192,747 downwards.
GCTTAACCATATTCTTCTCCTCTGACAATTGTTAGCTACATCATCAGATTTGATAATAACTATTCATAGAAAGCAACAGAAAAAAGAAGGCTTACCACTGGTAACGTCCCTAAAATGAGGATTTTAAGTGTCATGTTTTATTTTCAGCAGGATTAAGCAAGCTTTTTATCAAAAGGGACAAGTTTTGACTGTTTAGAACATGCCCCTCTTTTATTAAATCTAAAAAGATTAGCAATCTTCAGGAAGATATGGACTGCAGCCCTACAAGCCCTACAAGCCTAAAGATACAAGCAGAGAGACCTGGTGGAAGAATGTTTGTTCTTACAAAAACAAAAGTGAAAATGGAGCATTAATACAATGGACTAGTGTATTTATCTGAATAAAGCATACACTGTGCCTATTCAGCAATATAGAAAGTTCAGATATGATTATACCTTTCTGGATTTCAGTGTGATATTATTATCTGTTTTCTGTGAGGATTCAATGTATAGGTCTTGAGAATAAACATCATTCGTTTAATTGATCATCTTAAATACAATACAGGTTTTCAAACTGTGTCCTTTATTCTCTTAGGACAAGGACTCTATATATGACATATTTTTGGCAAGCTGTGACCCCTGGGTAAGTCTTCTTCCTTGTTTTAACATATTTTATTTGCACACATGGCATTTAGCAGATAGGTATATATCTCTTAGCATATAGAATACATCTACTTAGCATTTTTAATATATTCTGTCATGTAGAAATATACAGTCTCACAGTAATCAATATTTTTTTTTACTTTAAAGCATAGTATTATAGTCATTCTGTTGCACTTGGTAATTTGCACATTTAATATGTAAATTATCTCATTAATATTAATGTTGTAATTTGGGCAATTTTCTGTCAATATTAATCTTTTTTTTATACTAAACTACACCTTCCTCATATAAGCTATAAAAGGTAGTTTAGAACATTTTAAAAGCTCAAGGGGAAAACAGTGATGGAATCATTATCTGACTTAAAAAAGCACATTAGGAGGGGCTTCCAGGGTTCATTTGTTTGGTGGATGAACACTGACGCTGAGGAAGAAAACAGAGAGATTGTTGTTTTATATACTTTCTTTTAATTGAAACTCATTAAGTGTTATAAAATATGTTTGGAAAAACTTTTTTACTTATAGAGTTAAGTTCTTCATTGGAAGAGTAAACAGAGGAGAGTATGAGGTTGCAGGAAACTGCAGATAAGCATAACATGATACATGTGACACAAACTGATGAACCTTTATCTGATGAAGTAAGATGAGCACATTAATAGTTTTATATCAATTGCAAAACACTGAATTATAATGGATAATAAGTTTCTAAATGATGTCTTAAGATGTATACTGTTATTAAACATATTCTCAGCTAACATGGTTTTAAATGCTGACTCACGTCATAGTTATCTTTAAACAGAATCATTATTCACCTTTTTTCTGCCTCTTTCACAGAGTTAAATTCTTTGTTTTAACCTGATTTTACAAAGACTGTATTTTATATATATGGTTGCCATTTGGCAGGACTTTTTTCTTGATGGATGAAAAAAAAAACGCAGCCACAGTATTATAATTGTAGGGTACCTGTTTATGCGCTGCATTTTAATAGCATGTTTGAAGCAAATTATTTTTTAGCAGTACAGCATTGTTAGCACATATTAAAATAAGAATGTGTATGCTTTAAGAATTTAGATAGGATTATTAATGCACTCCAATAGAAATATATCACACATTGAGAAACGCTTATAGAATATGAAACATAGTACAGATGATTAGTCCAGATAAAATCACTTCAGCTAACAGATCTAGGAGAATCTTTCTCTCTGATACCCTCCCTGTGGAAGGAATAAAGACACTTTGTTGAAGTTTCCAGTAGTTTATTCAGTTAAGCATGTAGATGGATGAGTGTTCTTGTTCTAATACATTACATTCAACAGGTGAGTTATTTAAAGGCAGTTACAGACAATGGTGGAAGGTTCCATGGGGACTGATTGGAGGAAAATCTGGGAGATGGAAAACAAGGAGCCAATCCCAAAGCTTAGAGGTTCATCCCTTATTTGAATTTTCCTGAAAGATCTGCAAGAGTTTACCAGCTCAACAGCCTGTGGAAACTCATTATTAATTAAAAGGTTGTATTTTAATTTTTATTTTTAACTGCTAACAAACAAAGCATGACAATACACTATCAGCTACAACTATAGAAATATATTTAAGAAAACACTTTCACCTGAGCTTCATCAGGATCATATAATAGAGTGGTTTCCACTTTGATAATTAAGAATGCCTGCTTTTACAAGGCTATCACCAGACTTTATTAGTCTGTTTTGTAACACATGTAAAAATGAGAGGTTGTATCTGTATCAGTGGAGCTCATATTCCTTGGAGCCAAGTATGAAAGCTTTACTACAGAACTTTTTCCAGTCTATCACATGTAAGATGAGAGACAACGTTTACGGGGGTCATTATCTCCAGACATATAATATGAAAGGCTAATATTCTCTTATATAACAAAAAAGGTTTACAGTGCCTGTTTATAAGAGTCTCATATATGTGATCAGTCCTCGTTCTTCTTCCCCTTGATAAAGACAGACCTTTCTATATGCAGGGGAGGTAGTAACGTAAAGCTATACTAGGTGATTCCTATTTTTGAACAGTACATGCATCCAGAGAAATAGCATGCAGTGGAAAACAACACATGCAGCAGTGACTGAAGGCAAAAAACAAGAACAGCAACAAACTGTCAGTAAAACTGTTTTTAAAAAGAAGGGAAGATTGTGAGAATAAGAACAAAAAATGACACTAATACAAGATATTATGTATGGGATAATTTGCTAACTGTTCTGTGTTTCAAAGCTCAGGAAATGCAAATATATTGGGATAGACACTTTTTGTGAAGTAACATTTGAAACTGAGGGACTGATCATGACATTATCTGTGGAACATTTTTTTTTGTTTATATTCTGGTAGTAACTAAAATGCTAAAAAATGTTACTTTTCGGTTTAGAAATGATGAACTGGAAGAAGATGATGTTAAAAAAGCATGCAGGGTCTGTGTGAAATGTTTGAAAATACTGTAAAAGTTAAGGACGACAGAAACTTATGAAATGGATGGTGGAGGTTGGGAGCTGTATTGAAATGAGAAAAAAATGTGATGAAACACTTGGCAAGTATTATTTTTGTGGCTGGTCATAGTGGGAAATTAAGATATGCTGGCCAGCCTAAATCACATTTTTTCTGTAGAGACTTTTCTCATCTAATTAATGATTGCAAGAAGGTACAATGTAACCAGTAAATGATAAAAAGTGGTAAAAGTTATTATTGCACGTGACTTTAATTGTGATTTAAGGGAAAATGTAAAAAGAAAAGAAAAGATGTAAAAAATGCAGGAAGTTATAAAATGTGTTAAATTAACTTTTAAGCAAAAGTCAAGGAACTTATAAAAGGGAAGTACTTGGATTTGAATTTGACTGTTTTGTATTATAGGGAGGTTTGGGATCACAGATGGTGATACAGCTGTGACATTTTTTCAGGCTATTTAGCAATATGGATGGAGGTGAAAGAAAGGGGATATATTAAAATAGGAAAGGGAATACAAAGAATAAATGAGAAATCATAGGATGAAATTCGAGAGTGGGAAGTACTGCAGATATGGAAGAATCATACAACCATTTAGGACTTCTATTATAAATGTTCTGAATGGTGGATTGAATTTAAAAAGAGCATCGATATAGAAAAATAGTTATATAAAATAAATAAAGAACACATTAAGGCATCACTGCTTAGGCAGAGATATTATTTACAAGGGAGGAGGTATCTGCTTATTAGGGTAAAATAGTAAAAGAGGATACTAGTATAATGAGGAAATGAAAAATATAAAAGGAGAGGTAAAAAGAAGAGAAGAGCAGATTTTGAGTATTGTAGTACATCATGTTAAAATATGGAGTAAGAAAAGAAAACTAAGAGAGAATGGGAAGTAAAAAAAATCCAGAAAGTGTTAAGAAAGAATTTGAAAAAGAAATTATTATCAGTGAGTTAGATTAAGTACTTAGGAACATAAATGTTGATTTAATTTAGAGCCCAGATGGTATAGCATATGGAATGTACAACAAAATTAATGGACTGGCATAGACAGTATTTTGTAATTGCACTGACAGAATGTTTGAAAGGAGTGTTTTATTTATGAAGAGTTACGCAGTGGGGTATTAAAATTTATATCAAAGAAGGATGAGAAGAACAAAATAAAAAACTGGAGACCCATCACACTAAATAATGTAGATCATAATTTTCTTATGAGAATAATACTGAGAGGGATGGAAGGAAGGGTGAGGGATAGCATGGAAGAAAGTATATATGATATAAAAGGAAAGGGATGTCAAGAATTGTTAATGGTTGTGAGAGAAATTGTGAATGATATAAGTAAACGGGAGGATGTAAAACTTATGGAAGGTGATATTAGCAAGGCATTTGATACAGTAGGACATGATGCTTTGTGGGATGTTACAGAGAAGTTTGGAATAGGCACTAGAATTAGGAGAGTGTGTATGTTAACTTATCAACATAATAGGGTGAGAGTGTTAGTGAATGGGTGGCTGAGAAAAGGAATATGCATGAAGTGTGGTATAAGACAAGGATGTCCAATGAATGGAGTGTTGTTTTCACTGGTAATGAATGGGAATGCAATAGTGAGTAAAGTCGCTTATAAAATGAATGGTACTAGTCTAGTTGTTTTGACATAATCAGACAATATAGTTGTGGTTGAAAAGATCAAAATATGGATGAGGGAAGTGTTGGTTTGTCTGAATGGATGTTTAAGAGAAATAGGAATGACCTTGAATAAAGATAAAACTAAGGGTTGTGGTGAAAAATGAGGGGGTGTTTTTCAATGAATGAAGTATATTTACTAGGAATACAATTTGGGAAAAGTGTGTAGTTATGATTCAATGGGAGGGCTTGATAAAAGAAATGAAAAAGTATGTCTTCTGTGTAGGATGTATAGATTAGCATTCAGGAAAAAGGCTTATATGGTGAATTTGGAATTAATGGTATAAACAGCATATATGGTAAATGTTTATATGATCTCAGAAAAACATGGAAAGGAAATTGTCTATCCATGTTTTCTTTCATATAGGGTTCAACATTAAACCCAGTGAAAAGAGATGTGTTGTATGTGAGTGAGGATGAAGGGGGTTTGGGGTTAGTAAATCCAGTTATAAACTTATATAAATACTAAAGTGGGTAAAAGAAGAGACTGAGAATTTAACAGTGAAAATGTTTAAATATAAGTACAAATTCTGGGAGATGATGAAAATAAGAAAAGGAGAAAAAAGAATATGTACAAGAAGAAATTAAAAATTATCAAGAAAAATAATGTTAACTAAATATAAGGAAATATATAAGGATGTGGTATAATAATATGATGAAATGATATTATTATATAAATCTATGGGGCAAATTACCACAAGAAGTGATTAAGCCCATTAAAGTAAGGAAAAAGTGGTGACTTCATATGGAGATTGGTAATAAACAAGTTACCAGCAAAGGTGAACATCCATATGAAAAGAAAGTTGAAAGAGTGGGTTTATTTTGGTGGGAGGAAGACACAACACAACATGTTTTTTTGAAATAAAAAGAGAGGTGAAACTCTAGAAAAAATTGTGTGAATAAATTTATTTTGAGAATGTTAATGTTATAAACAATATAGATACAATATGATTACGTATGGTTATTATGAGAATAATAAGAAGGAATATGTGAAATGGGTAGATAAGAATATATTTTATGTAATATTAGTTATTTTGAATTAAATTTTGCTTAAACGGAAATGGATTTTGACAAGATATATTGTGAAAAATTAGATTATGGTTGTGGAAGAAGGAGTGGAGGTCAGTTTTGTAAGAATAATAATGAGGATGTTTTAAGAAAAATGATGAATAGTAAAAGAATAGAAATGCACATGTATGTGCCTGTAAATATGTACATTTTGTAAATATATAAGTAATGTTTTTTATGTTGGGTTAACTAAAGGGCCCCTACTGTTTTTGATAGGTACAGTAGAATATTTTAAATCCATCTGAATTTCCACAAAATGGATCCTTGATTTAACATCCCATCTAAAAGGTGACATACTTAGGAGTGCAGCACCCTCCCCCCTTCTGCTACATTGCAGTGTTACTAATTGACCTTTCTCCATTGACATTGCTATGTGTCATATATACATTTAAAAGAGGGTACACACTGTTGGCAAGGTTCATAGAGGTGGCATGATGTGAATCAAGTCACTGTACAGGAAAAGCACTAGAAATGCATACACAAGATGTGTAGACATCAAAGTAGGCAACTGCGGAGGAAATATGTTAATATGCACCAAGACTCCAAAGACTGCAGGTATCACAGAACTTATGCTGATGAGCAGACTGGTGTGTAGCCTTGTGTGTGTGTGTGTGTGTGTGTGTGTGTGTGTGTGTGTGTGTGTGTGTGTGTGTGTGTGTGTGTGTGTGTGCATGCATGTACCTGTGTGCTTGTGCATAGATCTGTCAAATTCACAACATAAAGGCACTCTGTGTTGCATTCACTCTCCCAAAAGCATACTCTTCACTCATGACAATGCCCTGCTGCACAGGCTACAATGCTCTGCTCTTGTTATTGCCTTGTATGGTCCATTGGTCCACAATCGCAGTGCTTCTACACTGCTGGACACAAAGGCTATGATGTTGTGTGCTCCTTCTTTGGTGTGTCTACCTGTCACAGATCTTATTTGCCATGTACTAAAGGACACACAAACTATTGTATTGTGCACTATGCCTTGATGTGTCTACCTTGCATTTGGGATTTACTTGGCTTTGAAATCAAGCCCAAGACCCCTTAATAGCAAGTATATGATTCTGTCTTTCTAAAACATGCATCAGTCCATTGAATGTGGTGCCCACCACTTCTCATGTGTCACAAAGGGCAGGTGGTCTCTTGGAGTCTAGCCACCTATCCTTTTCATGCTCTGCCCTTCATACAGTAACCAACCACTTAGTCTTCATTTCGCTGCTCAACACCTGCTTTCTTTAGGCTAGCTTTTAGTGTAAAATCTGAAACTCTTACCATAACTTATATTATTTATATTTATTTATTTGTTAACTGGGTGAGTGGACTGGTAGAAGATAATTCCCTGCCCCTATGTGGGTCATAGGGCAGTTGCAACAAAGAGCAGAAAGAACCGTAGGACAGAATACATAAAACAGGATCCTGTATAGTTCAGCATGATAAATAGTAGCATATCAGTAAAGAAATCACTTACAATATGAATTGTCATAAGGTAATGCACATATAAGATGAACATACTTAATATACAAACTGTTAGAAGTAAAATGCAATAAGTTGATGATTGAAAAAATATATAACTAGCTTTTTTCCTTTTAACCTACAGAATTAAAACATATGCGTTTATATTCTTATATAGAAGTGACATCATTTTTTTAAAGAGTGAGAGATTGTCTAAACGATTGATTTGACGTGGTAGACCATTCTGTGAAGCAGGAACAAGCTTAAGAAAAAATTTTTCACATACCACTAGTGAGAAATGGGGTCTATTTAGTTTTATAGTGGTATTGCTATTGAAACAGTAGGAGGATTCTTATTTATTTATTTATTTATTTATTTATTTATTTATTTAACATTTGTTTACCGGGAAAGCCCGACTTGGAACAAAGCCAATTTTCAGAGGTAGCCCAGGGAGAAATGCTGTAGATGTATGACTTTGTAATATGGGAGGAAACCAGAGTACCTGGAGAAAACCCACATGAATGCAGGGTAGACATGCAGACTTCGCACAGAAGGCACTCCAGCCAAGAATCGAACCCAAGAACCCCTTGCTGTGAGATGACAATGCTACTGCTGCACCACTACACCATCCAATATACATACACATATTACATATACAGTAAGATTATTAGCTAGAGGTGAACAGTAACCATCTTTAAGTAGCTTAAGTATAAGAGTATTGAGGAGAAAGATGGACGATGCTGTGACTAGAAGCAATCTGGCTTTTGAATACAGGTACAATGGTGTTTTCTAGAGCAAACCAGATGAATAAAACATAGAATCTTATTCTTGGTAGTTTGTTATAGTGTTATATTGTGACCTGATAGATGAGCAGTGATAAGACACCACCAGTACATTTAAGGTAATGCAGTATATTCAATCCTGGGAATTAATACATTGATAGCAAAGACAACAATCTTCCATGGTAAGCAGATGTTATATATTGTAGGCCACTGTAAGTTAATGAGTTACTTTGACTACATAGTTATCAATATGACAGTGAAATTTGAAGACACAATCCAAAAGTATTCCTAACGTATTTTTGTTCTTTGATAAAAGGGAGTTGGTACCTACATGGGTTCTGCAGTGCAAGAAGTGAAAATGTTTGGTAGTTTTTTAACAGTAGTGAATATCATAACAATGGATTTAGAGAGTTTATATCACGCTATCGAAAGATGAAAATAGCAAATGCTATTTCATCGGCCCCAAATCATCTAAACATGAAAATATCAAACATTCAGAACAGTGAAATTTTTTCCCATGGAAAAAATTTGCTGCTCCGAAACACATACACACAACACAAGCACATCAAACAAACAGCAACCACATGCATATACTTAAATTCCTACATCTAACGCTACACTAAACTAAACATACACTACTATCTACCCACTTACCTTAACCCAAACCCTAACTCTAAGGTCCGTCACTATCGCACACTCACCTAACCTGCGCCCTAACCCTAACTCACTTAAACCGCTCCTAACCCTAAAGTCTGTTACAATCGCACACATGCCTAACCCGCGCCCTAACCCTAACTCACTTAACCCGCCCCTAACCCTAACGTACAAACAATCGCACACTTACCTGAACCCAACCCGCAACTTTCTACCACAGCGCTAAGAATAGCGAAGCCACAGAAACAGCCAACCAAATTCTTTCCAGAGGAAAGAATTCTGTGTTCTGCAGCTTCGCTATTCTTAGCATTCACTGAATAGTGTTTGATATCAGAACATTTAAAGTTTTAATACTTTGATGTTCTGATATAGACCTGATTTAGAGGTGCCATTTCCAAACAGAAGAGAAATTATTGTGTAACATAGCAAATAAATGAGCAGAAGATTTGTGTGCAGCTTTCAATATTATATCATCTGTATACGAGGTAATGAGGCAGGCCCAAGGCAGGCTATTAATGTAGAATAGAGGTGGGATTAAGACAGAGCCTGAGAAGAGAGGTGGGTTTAATAAAGAACCATGTGGGGCACCATTAGGGACCAAAGATGTAGCAGACTAAGTGTTTTGAGTCATACTAGACAAGGATCTTTTATATAACAATTCTTAAACCATGAGAATATTTCAGGGAAAAGCCAGTCAGTCAGCTGCTGCTGCTGTAGTAGGAGTTCATGACTTACACTTTCAAATGCTCTTTTAAAATCCAGAAAGATGGGCATGTTCCATGTCAGTGCAAATTTTTGAGGTTAATGAGAGGATTTCTGTCTGTTCATTATATTTAGTGCAGAAACAATGTTGTCAATCAGTCAAAAGTCATATTTTGGAGGCAGTCAAGCAATTGTTTGTATATTATTTTTCCGTAGTATTTTAGCTACTGGGCAAATATTGGCAATGGGTCTATACTGTGTGATGATTAAGGTGAGATAAGGTGAATGGAGAAAAGAGTGATTAGTACAAAAACAATCAAGATGAAAATATTACAGCACTGAAGAACAATTTGTTCTGTTAATTTTATCAAACAATGAAGTGCTTTCACCCGACATATATCAAGGCTTCATCCGGGTTGTTAAAACCACAGTACAAATTGCCTTAAATATCCAACATTGTTAGCATCAACCATACAAAATACAGAATTAGTAAAACAGTCAACCATCAATTGCTCAATAAACAATAATAATCAATGAATCGACCATCCCCATAGAACAATATAAATTTTTTACAACCTCGCTTTTTGAAAAAAAAATGCAACTTAAAATACATGTGTAAATACAAAACAAATTATTCTAAACTTTTCCTGCCCAGATGTCTTTCTGTATTCCAAAACACATTCATTATCACCCCCTCTGTCTCATTAACAGGAACCTTGGTCAATAATGAAAAATAATAACCTTTTGAAATCAACACAATCTGTAGAGTGCCTAAACAAAGCATTTGTAAGCTTTTTATTCTTGCCATCATGAATGTTTTGCCTGATATATCCTTTAACCATCTCACAGTTTTTTTATCTATAAACGGGTTGACATGATATACATGAGGCAAGGAAAACCACCATTTTGGTGTTACGATTGCATCTTCAGGGATGATTCTATGTGAGTTATTGGTTCATTGATTATTATTGTTTCTTGAACAATTGATGGTTGATTGTATAATTAATTAATTCTGTATTTTGTATGGATGATGCTAAGGATGTTGGGTATGTAAGGCAATTTGTCCTGTTGTTTTAACAACTCTAATGAAGCCTTGATATATGTTGGGCAAAAGTACTTAGTTGTTTAAGAAATTTAATAGAACATATCATTCTTCCATGTTGTATTTTTTCATCTTTTTTGTTTTAGTACTGTTTTTTTTTTTTTTTTTTTTTTTTTTTTTGAACAAAGCAGGAGGACAGTGCTTAAACCACACAAAGTGCAGCAACCAATAACCAAACACAAAAGCACTGCAGAGGAACCAGACTCAACTCCAGATAATCCAAAATAAATTTTAATATAAAAAATAAATAAATGCTTAATTAAATCACCATGTTTTGTCAAATTTCACATGGTTTCCTTACTGGGTGAGTTAACATTATTGTACAGCTCTCCATTTATATTCCCCACAGATTTAATTCTGGTACCCCAGTTACACAGTTGGAAATGGCCAGTTCAACTTTACACAATGGGGTTAACCACCAACAGAATGCTTATAATGAAACAGGGAGGTCTTATGTTATGGAGAAAGTTTTGATATTTTGAATTGGTTGCACTCTCACCTTTTGATTTTACTACACCATTAGAAGAGCCAATGCCCAGTTAAATCCCAACTGGAAACTCTGGAGTGTTTGACTAAGAAGTATAGGATGTTTCAAATGGACAACATTTTTTAAACAAGTGTATCATTAAAGCAAGTACCCAGAGGTCTCTGGTTTGGAAGTTCCCGGATGGCACTGTAAATGGCTCGTTAATGCATAATGAACTGCATGAGTTATTTGACCAAACTGGTATGGAACTTATGAAAATTTTAATATGTTTCAACAAATGTAAGTTGCTCAAACGAGACAGCAGTATCAAAGAATTGAACAATAGCATTGTAAATTACTTACTTTTTAACTCATTCAAGGCAGATTACAAAAGAGTGCTTAACAACTTGGATATTTTTGTCAAATGTAACTCAGACAAAAACAGAGTAAACCTTTAAGAGATGCCAGAGAATACACTGACAAGCATGCTTACCCTTCACCATCCACTTCGAAAAATTTAGATCCTTTTGTTGATTATGATACACTTAAGAATTTACCTTCGACACTTCAGACACTTTGGAAAACCCTGTTTATAATGATTTTTTAGACTCCTCCCTTGAGGTGGTCCAAGAGACTAACCCACCAGAAGAAAAATTGCCAGGGTCACTGGTGCAAATTGAATTCTTCTGGGAGACCAAAAGGGAAGGGTAGAAGGAGAAAAAACAAATGGAACAACAATGTGAGGAATAAACCCACAAATTGAGTTTGATGGACAGTTTCAATGACTAGAACTGTGAGTTTGGTATTTTTACTTCTTTCTTTAACACCATTGCACTATTCTTCACTAAGTAAAGGATTTACATTTGTACCTTTGTTTAAATTGGATATGCCAAGTTACTCGTCACCTTAAAGCTGTATACTAGGCTACTGAATTTGAAAATGTTTTTTGATTTTAACTTGAATGATGCTAAAATGTTGAGAAGGAAGAATACTTTTATTTCCCCCACCAATCACTTGGTGTCGACTTTTTAGCATTTTGTGAGAACGAATTTAGGAGCCCAAATAAGAACTATAGGGGTCCAAGGGATAATCTGACCCAGAATGAAAGGGCTTTATTACATGAATTATTTTCTAATTAAAAACATTTGAGTAATGAAACAGGACAAGGGTGGGGGAGTAATAATTATGAACAATTTTGATTACTTATGTGAAATGTTTGACATTTTAAATGATGGTATAACATACAAAAGGGTATCAAAGAATGAAATCAATGTAGCGTATGCTAAAGTAGATTGCTGTTTGATGCTGTCGGTCAGGGTGTTATTATGCAACAGGAGTTTGAATATTTGAAGGTTGAAAACCCAGTCATAACATCCATATTTGAATTCCAAAAATTTACAAAAATTAATTTGATCCCCCCCCCCCTTTGAAACCTGTTGTCACTGCTGGGGGTTGAAAACTGAATCAATAGCGGCCTACATTGATTTTTATTGTAAGCACATTTTGAATAATATTCCTTATATATTAAGTGATTCTTGGCATTTGTTGGAATTGCTCAGTTATTTAGAATATAATGAAAGCATGTGTTAAATAACAACTGATATTGTCAATTTGTTTCATGGTATACCTCTTCAAACTGGACTAGAATTTTTTAACGAACATTAGTTCAGGATGAACAGTAATCTAATTTCAAAGACAATTTATTAACAGAATTTATGGAGGTGGTACTACACGATAATTTTATTCATTTTGAAGGTGAACTGTTCTAACAAAACTCTGGTGTCACTATGAGTGCCAGGTGTGCACCAATTTAAGCAAATTTGGTATTAGCAGAATGGTAGAAGAGGTTGGTCTTTACGTTTTTTGTTTTTTATCATGTTGTCTCGTATTTTAGATTTTTAGATGACATTTTAATTATTTGGAAAGTAGAGTAACAGACAGTTCCTACTTTTATTGATTATTTATGTAGTGCCACCTCCTTTTTGAAATTTACTTATAGAATGCATTTCCATGAGATAGATTACATGGATGTTTATTTATACAAAAGCACTGTGGGGCGACAAGTTTTTAGCAACAATTTATCATAAGAAGGCATTTTCAAATCCATTTTTGCACTTTGACAGTTGTCACCCCTTGTTCCAGAAGAACGGCATTGTTAAGAGACAAATGGTTTGGTTGTCCAGGTTAGTTACCGGTGATAGTTTATTTTTTGTTTGAGATAGACAGCTTGATAAATATGTTTAAAAAAAGAGGTTATCCATGTAGTTTTTAAAGAAAAATTAGAAATGAGATTCGCAGAAAAAGATAAAATAGATTTGTCCCAATTTTAAGGCTCGGCCATGACACAAAGTTCCTCAAAGCATCCACAGAACATAGGCATGACAAAACATGTGCCATAACCATGCCTTTCAATCAAGATGCCCCTTATATTATAAGGATGCTTAGAAATGGCTTAGAATATGGCATTTCTCCTAAGGTCAAGGGGAAACTTGGTGGGGTTTCTCCAGTACAGGCAGGAATATTAAAGGATGGCTAGAGAACAATTCCGAACTTAATAAGAGTACATGTAAGTTACTAATGGCAAAGTCCACAGCACAAAAGAAGACCCAGCCCTCAATAAACAGGCAAAAAACTCACAGTACCAAAGGGTTGTAAGAAGTCACTGACACAAGGCTCGTTTCCACAAAGTTTAATCCACAAAAAAAAAGGGAAATGAAAAAAACGCTCTGTTTAAACACACTTTGGAATGTGCCCAGGCTAGATTTATATTTTTTGTGATAGAAACAGTGCCAAAGAATATTCGAGGGGGTTTATGGGAAGCTAAACTGGAATACAGGGAGGTCTATTGGTAGGTCACCTTGGATTCAGCAAGAACTCCTGGTCTAAATGAGTACGTATCCATTGCCCCTTTGTTAAAATTAAGGCAGCAAAATTATAAAATACAAAAATCTTTTATTCACTACACTTTTAAGTCTTTTTATATGTAATATTCACTTTGGCCACTAGATGGTAGTATTTATTTATTGATATTTGTTAACCGGGTTAGTCCAACTGGGATTTTGTCCCATTTTCAGTGGAGACCCGAGGAGAAAAGCTCCAGAAAGTACAATATATGATTACACTAAGAAAACAAGTACTACAAACAATAATAACAAACAATAGTAAGGAATAAACAACTATATGTGAAAATTATATAATTGAAAGAAAAAATAAATTGAAAAAAATTTTTTTTTTTTCCCTCAGAACAAATTCTTTGTTACTTTACAAGTGAGGGAGAGTCAAGAGTATGAGTAGGATCAACTGAGAGTGATGTGAGTGTGGGGGGAGTGGAGAGCTATATAGGGTCATAGCAGGGACAGGTTCTGGAGTTGAGTAAATGTGCCTTAAGTTCTTTTTTAAATAGTGAAGTGTGAGAGATAGAGCGTATGTCCAGGGGAAGTTTATTCCAAGCTTGGGCCACAGAGTGTTTATAGAGTTGCTTAACTACTGACTTATTGGGGTGGTAGATATCAAGCAATTGCTGATTAGAGGTGTGGAGAGATCGAGAAGGGGTATAGATAGAGACTAGGAGAGATAAAGATGGACAGCAGGAGGGTTTAAACAGCATAGAGTGCAGCATGTGAAATTGGTAGAGATGTAATAGTTGTGGGAGTTCCAGCCATTGTAGAGACTTTAAGGCAATGCAGTGGTGCGTGTTGTTTGGGGAGTTAGTGATGAATCTGGCTATTTTGTGGTAGGTTTGTTGGAGTTTGTTCAGGGTAGTTGTTTGAATATTTGTGAGAACTGAGGCGGCATAGAGGAGAGAGAGGGGAGGAGAAGTGCTTGTCCTAGGGTGAGTCTAGCCTCAGGAGTGAGATATTTTCTGTTCCGGTATAAGAGACCTAGTTTCTGATAGGTTTTCTTTATGCATTGCTGTATGTGTTGATTGAATTTTAGTTCATCGTCAATGATGACCCCTAAGAGTTTAGTGTAGGTGCAAGGGAGCCCGCAGGATTTTTTCCAGGGGGGTGCAAAACCCAGAGCCCCGCCCATGCAGCCCCGCCCACATAGCCCCACCCCCTACCCCCACTGCCCCTCCCCTACCCCACACAGCCCCGCCCCCACACAGTCCCTCACATACACACACACACAGTCATTCCAGCAGTGTCCCATTACTTGGTTATTTCTCACCATTTGCCACAGACACTGTTCAAATCTATCAGTATGCATACTGTCTTATGCTTTACTTCTACAATGATTACAGATATTTGGATTTAATTCACAACTTTTATTTCAAATTTTATAGCAGAAACACTGCAGCACGCATTTCACATTTACTAAACAAAGCAACAGTCTTGCAATGAAAACAGACTTAGCATTAAAACTTCTCTGCTTTTGATACTCACATTGATGGAAACAGCATTGAAACCCACATTCAAAGAGAATGCATCTGGGCAGTGGCAGGTTAAGTTTACCTTTGGGCCGTTTTCAAAGCATATCAAATGCACACATTTTTAGGCCCATGCAAAAGTATGGTGATTCATGTTCCTGATGGGAGATAGGAAATTCACCCCGGGAATCACTTCTGTGGCTATGCTTGACAGTGGCACAGAAAAATAATTTTCTTTGGTGGCGAAAGCCAGAGTACCTTTGGTTAGGCTTATATAGGCCCAATAGCCTAGTACCTACCTATGAAACTATAATTGAATTATATCCCTTGTACAGCACCTGCACCACCTGTTAGAGTGTATTTTAAATTTACAGTTTTGAACATTTTCCAGTAAGCAGTGAAACAATTCAAAACATATGAACCAGTAATGACAAACTGCCTAGTTCAGAACATTTCAAACATAAAAGGCCACTCAAACTTCTATCATTATAATCCACCAATATTACTCCATATGCACAATCTCTGCAGTCTGCAGAAGTCATCTGAATTCCACATTACAAAGATCTGAAACTAATGAAGAGATTGTTGCTATAAAACATACATTTCAGTGTGTCATCTATAAATGTAGTGCCCATTGCCCTAGAAGAATAAATTGCCTATGTTACATTAAAAGAAATGGTATGCTGGTATATTGCAACAGGGAATATGTAACAAGCTGAAAACTAGGTTCATAGTTACTAGGCACCAAAGGGACATACTCAGGACAGGACTGCAGCACCCCATCCCCTTAAAATACACATTTACATGCTGTGGGAGTAGAAGCTACAGCCCTCTGTAGCAAGATGCAAGTATGCTACCTGCTGTGCTACTAACACTGCTTTAAAATTCTATACTACAATGATACCATTTGCTAAACAAAAGAGTTGCACATTTGTACAAACCTAGCATGATGAGCAGCAGTAAACTTATCTTCCCTTGAAGCTCTCAATTCCTTGAAAATAAATTCCACCTGCTAACTCTAAGTAGGTCATTTCAGACACACACACACACAGACTAGAAATATAAAGCAGAAATCTGGGCACTGAAAATCTGTACATTTGACAGGTATGACACACATAAATCTCCCTACCTTAGAAAGTGGATAGAGCAAATCTTTTGGGTTTCTATCATCGTGACAGGAATGTACTGCATTCCTAAATCAAAGTATGATTAAAAGTTCACAAAATCAGTACAGTGTCATCAATCTTTGATGTCTGCCAAAGTGCTCTTCAGAGTACCTGCAATGAATGTGCACTGCCCAGTAATGACTCCTCAGTCCTCCTGCAATTGGTATGGAGTTACATTCATTGGTAACATGTCTAAATATGAATGTATATTCTTTTTTAATAAGACCCAATTGCTCCTACTACTACTGGAACTGCCTGGGTATCTTTCTTCCATACTGCTCTCATTTCTGCCTGCAAATCCTGATATAGTAGGAGTTTGACTTTGTGTCTCTCTGTACATAACACACTGTAGTCAGTGGGTGTGTAGAATTCAATCAATGCTACTTTTGTCTTCTTCTCTTGGACCACTAATATCTGGTTTTCTAGCATCTGTCTTTTGAGCTGTTGGTAATTGAGGATGATCCCATGTGATGTAGGCATTAGCATTTTCTATGATGCTTAAATTGCAGCTTATGTTTCCAGTGTTTTTAAGCCACTTCGGTACCATAATGTTTGCACAATGCCCAGTACAACAGTCTTGCCACATTATTATGCTTGTCAGTATACAGTGTCCTTCATACCTACTTCCATTTCAACTCATTATCTACCTGTGGAGTGTGGAGATATACATCCCAAAACACAATCCAGGACCACCACACCAAATTCAGCTTCCCATTTGCCAGCTCCACTACATCTGTCCACTCTTCCCAAAAAGATACTCTGGTTCATTTTCTTAAATGCAAATGTAAGGAGCCTCATCAGTAAAATTCAAGATACACATGCATCCATATGGACCATATCCCTATACTCTCCCTGACATAATCATCATTACAGAAATCTGGTTAACAAAATGTAGCAGATAAATAAATACTCCTCTCTGGCTGCAATATTCAGTCTTAGATTTAATACTAACAAGAACAACACACACCACTACCTCTGGCAGTCTACCTGATACCTAAATGTTAACTTACTTGCCCACAATTATCCAAACACATTAAATTAACAAATTAATTACAGTAAAGTTCACAACTTAACCTTTTCTGAAAAGATATAGTCAGTGAAACATTAAAAATTAAAAATGTAGTAGGACTCCCTTAAGAACTCTTCCTCTAAATGACACAAACACACGGTGTGTCCAATAACAAAACCTTGCCAAAAGGGAGAGAAACAGTGACTGAAAATGTATAAAGCAGTCTTACTGCTACAAAAACAAAGGGATAAATAAAATCATGGTTTCAGTGCTAAAGACTAAAAGCATATGGATGAACCCAGTACATCAAGGCAGCAGCAAATTAACCAATCACAGTAAGCTAAAAGATAAACAACACTAAAAGCTAAACCGAAACACAACAGTTTAAAAACAAAACAATAGCAATCATACATCTGTTCTAAATTTACAATGATATTCTACAATGTGCAAAATAGGAAAAGTCACAAATATAAACGGAGGGCTTTCTTGTTTATCATATAAATATAAAACGTGTAACAATGTTCAAAAGACATGAATTATCAAAGAAATAAAATATTAACACTGACATTTTAATAAACGATCTAAAAACAATAAGTGGAAAAATAAATAGTTATATCACAGTCACTTTCTTCAACTCAGCTTTTATAAATTATAGGCCACCTCATCCTCATGGCCATCTTTAGCCAGCCACTGCCAGGAAAGCACACAAGGAAAAGGAAAGCAAGATGACAGCTCATCACATCGTGATGATGCCTGGAGGGACGGTCGGTCGGACGTTGAATTGGTGCAGGATCCCTGCAGCAGGAATCAAAATAAAGTTTGCTTTTTAAAGTAGGGAAATGGGGTTTCAGTTTCAGACACGGAGGTGCAGTCCAGGTACAGGATATTCATGCATTTCTCCATTCCAGTTTGTGAGACATAGGTTCAACAAAGACCTCTTAATGCCCATGCCTTTTTTAATGTGCTCAAGAACATTCACTCATCCAATCTGTAATGTGTTCCCTGTATCTGTTTTGGATCTGAATGACATTCTTTGCATCAACTTGCAGAACCACAAAATTAATCCTCTCAAGGTGTGAACCAAAGATATTCACAGACAAACAATGCATCTTTTCTGATTGCAAAGTGAATAGAAATGTCAGTGCTTGCCTTTTTATAACTTATGTGCTCAACATGCACTTTCATAGCAGAATACAACTTTGAATTTCAAAAAGTGGAAAATGTGCTCTGTCACTACTATACCACTGGTATAACAATTACATCCATCTCTTCAGTTTGCATGGAACTTTTCAAGGGTAGCATGTATATCCAGCATATCTACGTAACGAATCCCTCTTCATGTGTATGTCTGCGTCTTGCATAAGTTCATGCTGCTCCCATGTTTAACTGATAAAAATACTACCCAACATTTGCCATTTTAATCCTTTCAAACTAAGTGCATTTTTAGTATAAAATGTATAATGCCTGAGGTTATCCACAATCAAAAGATATACTTAATTTTAAATGTACTTGAAAGACTTTAAAACAATATTAATATATTTTTTCATAACTACATACATACATTTGTAGAGAATGTGTTTTATAAGTATATTGTTTTTGAATGTTTTTATAAACTATAAGATTTATTGGTGGTTTTATTCAAGTGCTATATATGCATACCTTTACTTGTATTTTATATGTATATATATATATAAACAAAACCAGAAGATGGGTAGCAGGTAACTTCTTCAAATGTGAGGTACAGATTAAGAATAAATTCTATCCATGTTCCTTTCAGAGTTAAAGTAAACTGTTTACAGATCACAAAACACATGTGAGACAGGTGAGGAAAAATGAAAGCAAGATTAGGGAATGCTAGCCTGTTATTGTCCAGACAGAGTATAGAGAGGAAATAAGAGGAAATAATTAATGCTGTGTGACGTTGAAGGTAGAAAATAAGAGATACTAATATTATAACCCACCTGTGGATCAAAATAATGAGCAAAAGAGGGCTAAGTTACTTAATAAAATCTGCTTTACTTAGCGCCTTCATGCTGAGTGCCAGGTATAAGCCTATTGCTTTCTGTAATAAAGAGCCTAAGGGTAAAAAGCAACCTAAGCTCACCCTTGCTATGCTAAGCGACACTCCACTCTCCTACCTTACCTCTTCTTCCTGCCCACCTCACCTTAATCTACTATTTTGCTTTTAATGTATACTTATTACCAGTGACACCCAGTCTCTACACCTCCTGAAGCAAATTTACTATTATCATAGAATTACTCTTGTTTTTCATTCACCTATTCCCATCTTCTGTCTAGAATTTAGTATAATTCCAAAACAGCCTCTGTCCCTAATATTGCTTTGTACTAGATTGACTCCTACTTAGACCCTTTTAATACAGTACTTCTAATAAATTCATTAGCAAATCTCCTCTTCCATCCATGTCTGCAATCTTCTGTCATAAACTACAATCGCATTAATATTTATCTCTCATCTTTTCCTCTTTAAATATATTTCAGCTTTCTTGTCATCTCACTATACTGCTCATCCATGTCAATATTCCTCAAGCCTATACTGTTAAACACCCACACATCTCAAAATTACCTATAATCCTACAGATTCAACAAAATATATTATTCTACATTTCAATTTCTACCTTCCTCTAATAAACCCTCCCAACTTCCTATCTTAATTAAATCCTTACCCTGTATTCCTCATTCCATCTGTTTCTTATATTTCAGAAATGTTTCTCCTTCAATTCCTCATACTAATACCTCTTCTCTTACTTGTACACCTAGTGTTCTACCAACACCCATTACTCTCACATTTCCAGTAAAACTTCTACTTCTGGACCTCATCTCTCAATCACACCCCATATACAACACCTTATCTATATCAGCACGCATATATCCTACTGTTTAAGTATAATTATTCAAAGCAACAGCTATTTATTCAAAATTGGGTATTAAACATAAAATCAAACAAATATTCCTCTGCCTGTACCCTTACACATCCATAACCATAAACCTTAGAAGTGACAGCCACCCAAACCCAGACACAGCTCAACATATTCAGACACCAGACAGCATATCCCAGCAGCTTCCATATTGCTGCCACCTTACCCACAGTCCCAGCCTGGTCTTCATATATACCATTCTAACTTACAAAATATTTCTAACAGACTGCCTTAAGTGCATGCATGGATAGCCCTAAATAATCTAGATAGCTTAGTTACTACAAAAAAGTGTCCTTTCATGTTCTAACATTATTAGATTAAACAGAGAAAAAAGTTGTCATTGTCACTATTAATATAAAATCACTCTACATATCTTCCTTTGCAGCATACCCTGCCAACTTTCTTTATATCAGATATCCTACTAACCATATTAAAACTAAACACTGTCTAGAGCACCACTCACTCTCACACAATCAAGTGAAGTGTGCCACGCCAGTTTTGCGTTTTGGCGCCAAGTGTTCAGTCACCTTCAAAAGTACAAAAAAAACAACCTACCTTCTCTTCTTGTAATAATACCAACACCATACGCACCACCACCAGTCCAGTCCTTCCACCACTCACCACACGAAACACGATGGTTTGGTTTGCTCCTGAGCATGAAATCATCAAATTCCACTTCCAGCAATGTCCAGTTGCAACTACACGAACGCGAATAACGCGATTACTTAAGGAGGAGTTTGAGGCTTGTCGAGTTGTCGTCATGTCAGACTCGCGTCAGTCATGTGACTGCCTGGCACGCCATCTCCAGTAACAGTTCAGGCTACGGGGAAAAAACAAAGTAAGTGGGGGAAAAAAAGTCAGTACAGCGAAAAAAGAAAAAAAAAGTGTGTATAGCGCTAAGTGTGTATAGCGCTAAGAAAATCCAGGGGGGTGCAAGTGCACCCCCTTGCACCTGCCTGCGGGCGCCCTTGTGTAGGTGTCAGGTTGGATGGCTGTATTGTTACAAGACTTAATGACAAAGGAGGATCTATGATGAGCAAGAAAACGGGGCAGGAAGAGTAAGAGTTTGTTTTTTTTGGGATTGAGGATTAATATGTTTTTTGAAAGCCATTGTTCGATGGAAAGTAGAGCTTTTTGGGTTAGAGAGTGTAGGTCAGAGATGTTGGCTTTAGAAATAATAGTGGCATCATCGGTATATTGTATGAGAGATGACTGATTGCAAGAGGTGAAGAGGTCATTGGTGAAGATGTTGAATAAAAGGGGACCTAAGATGGAACCTTGTGGAACACCAGTAGAGATAGGCAGGAAAGGAAAAGAGGAGGAGAGCCATTGGACAGATTGTTCGCGTCCAGATAGATAACTAGCGAACCAGCTGAAGGTGAAGGAGGATAGGTGAAAGTTGGCAAGTTTAGATAGAAGTAAAGGATGGGATACTGTATCAAAAGCTTTGGAGAGGTCTAGAAAGAGACAGGAGGCAAGTTTATTATTGTCCAAGGATTCTGCAATGGTGTGAGTGAAGGAGAGTAGAGCAGTAGTTGTGCTGTGATAGGGGGCGAAAACTATGTTGGGTAGGGGTGAGTAAGTTGTGATTGAGAAGGTGATTGAGAAGCTGTGCGTGGATACATTTTTCTAGTATCTTAGATGGGGGGATAGAATGGCAATAGGTCGATAGTTGGAAGGGTCAGTGGAGTTACCTCCTTTATGGAGAGGGGTAGTGTAGAAAGATTTCCATAGGGTAGGAACAGTAGATTCTAGCATAGATCTATTTATTAATATAGTCACTGGGTAGGCAATAGAGTCAGCTGCAAGTTTGAGGAAGGTAGGAGGTAATTTGTCAGTAGAGGGAGAGCAGGGTTTGAGTTTGAGCAGTAGAGATTTGGTGTAAGAAGTGGGAACTGGCTTGAAGGAAAAAGAAGTAGTGTTGGAGGTGGGTGTTGGGTCTGGTAAAGAGGAGGAGTTAGGTTGAGACGGTAGGAGATTTTGGATGGAGGAAATAAAGTGGGAATTAAGTAGGGCAGCTGTTTCCTCAGGAGTTGTGTTTGGGTAGAGGGATGGGTTAGAGGGAGAGCCTGGGTAAAGGATGCTGTTAAGTTTGTTTGTGTCTTTCGGCTTTTCCCGGTTAGGGGTTGCCACAGTGGAACTCCGGTCCGCTAATGATTGATAGTTGATTTTTATGTGCCGAGTTACCAGCCCTGACGCACAACCTTCAACAAAGGTACACCCATTCATGCATGTCTCCATGCAGAAGACGCTCTAGCTGAGAATCGAACCAGACAGCATCTTACTGTGAGGTGACAAAAGCTACCGCAGCACCACCAGCGTGGGTATAAAGGATGCTGTTAAGTGTTGACCAGAATTTCTGGGGGTTAGATCTATGTTTATGCTGGCCTGAGCTATAAAATGATTTTTTGTCTATTATTGTCTGTTTTTTGGCAAGATTACGTAGTTGTCTGTATTTGAGAAGATGAGGTGTTTGTTTAGATTTGATCCAGGCTTTCCAGACACTGTCTCTTTGTTTCATGATGGACTTAGTTTCTTTTGAAAGCCAGGGGGCACGATTAGATTTCACTCTGATCTTCCTGGAGGGAGCTAGGGAGTCCAGAGTATTCAGGAAAATGCTATTAAAAGTGTCAACGGCATCATTCAGAGGGAGTTGTCTAAGGATGGACCAGTCAATGTTTTGTAGAATTGAGTTAAACTGAGAAGAATTAAATGTGGATAGTTTCCGGCAATCTTTAAAAAGGTGGGGTTTAGGAGTATGTGGGTCGTATCTCAGGATGGCGGTAGGGAGATGGTCACTGAGGGAGTCTGGTAGGGGTTTGGGCTGATGGCAGAGTTGAGGGGAGTTGGTAAGAATCCAGTCTATTGTGGAGCTGGAGGTTGAGTTTTTCTGGAAACGAGTGGGGTAGAAATGAGTTGGTGGAAACCATGAAGGTGAATACTAAGTAAGGGAGAGTCAGTAGAAAGTTTTGACCAGTCTATACTGACATCACCAAGGATGAGTGTTTTATAAGGTATGTTGAGAGAGAACCAGGATAATATGTTTTCTAGAATGGGTACATTGTTGCCAGGAGGAAGATAGATGGAAGCAATAGCAAGTTTTTTGTAAGGTTTCAGATGAAAATTTAGAATGATGAGTTCAGCAGGATGGAAGTTAGGAATAGGTGTGGGGTATGGTGAAAGGTTAAGGCTGTTAGAGTACAGGATGGCTACACCACCTCCTTTCTTTGAAGTCCTACCAGAACGGTAGATGTTGTAGCCAGGAGGGAGTATTTCAGTGTTAGAAGTATGTGGCTTGAGCCATGTTTCTGATAGGGATAAGATGTGAGGGGTGTTTTAAGCTATCCAAGAGTGCAGTTCAGTAATTTTATTTGCTAGGCTTTGAATATTTAGTGAATAAAAGGTTAGGTGTTTGCATGGGATTGAGTTGTGGGACTGAGGTTGTATATCTGGTAGGCTGTTGGAAGAGGGTTGTGAGGAGGAGGTAGTTAAGGTAGATAAGGGGGGGAGGAGAGGTGTAGAGGGGCCTGGGTTGGGGTGGATGCCCCCTGAGGAGAGTAGTTGTTTATAGAGAAGAGCACTTGATGTGAAAAGTTGATAGTATTTGGGTAGTCTAGATTTAGTCCTATTAGAAGGTTTGAGAATTTGTAATATGTGTATTTTGTACAGAGTTAAGGTAGAAGAGTTAAATAGGTATGGAGAGATGGCAAAAGAAGATGAAGTAGGAAAGCTGTAGTGTGAATGAGAGGTAGGAGAACAGAGAAATGGATTTGTGAGGTAGTAGTGATAGGAGGTAGCAATAGAGAACATAGTGAGTAATGTTGCAGATATAAGTAGATGCAGCATGATGAGTAGTCTGGTTAAGGAGGGGAAGAGGGGAAGTGTAAGAAAGTATATAAAATAGGGGAATATGCTAAGTGTGATTCTATGTTGGATTGTGGGAGTGGTAATAAGCATGAAGTGGAATTGTAGTGGATGGCTGGGCAGGAAGGGGAGGAATGGTTAAGTATAAAGGAAACTGTACAGGGGGGTGGGTGGGAATGGGGGTAAGGTAGAGTAGCGGAGTGAGCCCTCAGGGTGAATGGAGCAGGTAGAGCCAAGCAGATGGAAGAGCAAGTCAGTGAGGAACAATCAGTAAGATGGATAGCAAGCACAAGGTAAGAAAGGTACAGGGGTGAGGCACTAATTTGCTAAGTGAGGCTAGGAGGAAGGCAGGGAGGTTGACAGAGGTTAGATAAGGGCAATAGGGCTAAACTAGGACAGACAAATTTTAAGTAGCTTATTTAGACTACAGTGGGAAATTCTGTATATTTCTGTATATGTTGAATTTGTAGAGTAGTTTTTTAATATAATTTTTTATAACATTTTATAATATATATGCTTTTTTAAAGTTTTTTTAAAAAAGTCTTATATTGGAAATACTTTACCTGCAATGTCATCAAACTATTTATGTAGTTATTTATATATTTTTATGCATATGACTGAGATTATATTTATACACTTGTATGTACTTTTAAGAACGGGCTACTAAGAGTTATGTGGTCTAATGGACTTTAAATGTTATTTATATGTTATTATTGGCTGATCAATTATCTTAAATATATTTAAGTCCTATTGGCTGTATTTGTACATCTTTGTCTGAAGAAGTCTGTTGATGGATGAAAATGTACATGTAGTGTTGGACGTTAATTTTTTGTGGATTAAACTTTGTAGAAACGAACCTTGTGTCAGTGACTCCTTGCAGCCCTTTGGTACTGTGAGTTTTTTGAGACTAATGGCAAAGTGCGTAATGTGTACATTTTGTAAATATACTAACAAGAGAACGTATGTGAATGTGAATAGTTACAATCATACTATTAGTTGCCCCAGAAGATGTAATTGTAACAACAAAATGGTGGTTTACCTTACCTCGTGTATATCATGTCAAGCCTTCTACATAAGAAAAACTGTGAGAAGGTTAAAGGATAATATCGGGGAACACATCAATGATGTTAAAAGTAAAAAGGTTACAAACACTGTTTTTAGGCACTCTACAGAATGTGTTGATTTTAAAAGGTCTTTATTTTTCATTATTGACAAGGTTCCTGTTAATGAGAGAAAGGGGGTGATAGTGAAAGTGTTTTAGAATACAGAGAGACACTATGGCAATTGGGGTTGGACGCTGCAAAGAGACCAGGTATCAATGATCATTGTCCTATCTCTGGCATTCTTAAAATCCAAGCAGGAGTAGTTTATGGATAATTTGTTTTGTATTTACACATATATTTTAAATTTGTATTTTTTTTTCAAAAAGGGAGGTTGTAAAAAAATTAATATTGATTCTTTGGGGGTGGTTGATTCATTGATTATTATTGTTTATTGAACATTGATAGTTGATTATTTAATTAATTCTGTACTTTGTATGGTTCATGTTAAGGATGTTGGGTGTTTAAGGCAATTTGTGCTGTAGTTTTAATAACTCTGATGAAGCTTTGATATATGTTGAGTGAAAGCACTTAGTTGTTTAATAAATTTAACAGAACATGCTGTTCTTCTGTGCTGTAACTTTTTCTTCTTTGTTGTTTTAGTGCCATTTATTTTTGGTTAAAAGAGTGATTAGTGCATAGTTAAAACAAGGGGGTAATGTCCCTGTTGTGACAAATAAGTTCAAATTTTCTGCTGAGGGTTTGGATAAGTAGGCAGCACTGTTATTCACTATTTTGGGTAAAAGAAATTAAAGGGGGATTAAATTTGTAATCATTCATTTCAAGGACTGCATCGATCCTCTTGTAAGATGTAGATTTGAAATAGAAGTGAGGGTAATTATTAATATTGTGCAGTGGCTCAGAAGGGTTACCAGTATTGTGATTATCAAAATACTAATTAACAGCTGTAGGAACAATAGACTGATGAACTCATTTGTTTTCTGTCATGTCTGGAGACAAGCTGGCAGCTTTATGAGATTTAGGAGATTTAGGCAAGGTCTTGCTAAAACTAAGAAACTTAATGATATTTCCAAATTCTGGGGGAGTTAACAAGATGAATGTTTTAAAGGTCACTATAATACAGGGTTGTGACTTCATTGTAGTGAATCCAAAATAGTGAATACTTTCTTCCTTACCTCTCTTTAAACAAAACCTCAAAAGACACCTATTAACATATTGGTTATGCCCTTGCAATAACCCTGACTAATCCTCAAATTTCTCCTCCCATATCTCTTTCACCACACTTACTCCTACTTTACTGCTTACCCCTAGAAGCAGGCCTGATACTAGCAAACACAACTTAACTTACATTCCACACCTTACCTTGATGAAGTACTACAATTTTCTTTTATCTCGCTGTATAATAACTTCTCTTTAATGTATCTAAATTCTATAATGTAACTGACTTGCTGACTTGTATGTGTTGTAATTTTTTTGCAAATATTCATTAGTTATGTAACAATTGTGATCTATTTGCTCTCATAATTTGTAATGTTTATTTTAAGATTTTTAACATTGTAAACATTTGGAGCTTTTCTCCCCGGGCCTCTACTGAAAATGGAAATAAATCCAGTTAGACTAGCCCAGTCAACAAATGTAAAATAAATAAATAATAATAAAATTGTACATATGTTGCTTCATTGTGGTGCATTTTGAACACATTTTTTCATTCTTTCCATGCTACCTTCCAATTATTATTCCTTAAACGTGTAACCCAAGGACCATGGTTAGGTTTAGTGCCTCCTTTTCTAGTGCACAGGAACCTTTCCTGAATTGCAGTGAGTAGAATATAAATTGTAGGTAAGGCTGGGGTGGGACCTTGACAATTACTGATACCTGGCCAGTCTGTTGGCTGTAATTCTCTTTCTAACAAGCTAGCTGGTTGCCTATGTGTTTGCAGTTAATATACTATTGGGGGCTTATGAGTGCTTCTAACTGAGACACTTATTACAAATGCTACAAATTACTATCTAAACGTCAGTCTGGTGTTTAGGATTACTGGTGTGAGGAAGAGGTCTAAGGTTCAAAAGTGATGTCTCCAGATAGAAGCACTGAGGTAGCAACTAGAAGATCTATGTTTTTTTTTTCTTCGTGTGTGTGTGTGTGTGTGTGTGTGTGTGTGTGTGTGTGTGTGTGTGTGTGTGTGTGTGTGTGTGTGTGTGTGTTTCAAACAGTTTTTAATGGGATGTGTTTGTGAAATATTGTGACAGTACAAGTGAGATATTTTTAATTGTGATATCAAATGCTTTGTAGAAAGGTCACCACTCATATGATATGATACTTATTGTCATTGTCTTATGAATGTCACAACTGCATGTAACAATTATGAGAGATTTAGGGTATGGATAAATAGATGCTTTCAACTACATGCAAAGATGATGTGTGCCACTAGCCCAAGAAAATGTGACCAACTGTATATTTAACATCCAATATATGTGTCCAGAAATGAGTTAGGCAGTCAACCAAAACCACAGCTGAACTGCAATTAAGACTGTCATGGCTCTTTAAAGTAGTTCCTGGGTACTGCTTAAAATGGCAGAACTATCAAGCACCAGTAATTTGTGTTATTGGGTGCAAAGACACAAGTGTTGAACAGAAGAAATTTCAACGGTGTCATTAGCAAAGCTACAGGCAAATTCAAACATACTCTTTAAGGAGATGTTAAAATGACTAAGTGCAGGCACTGTCTCACCACTGTACTACCAAATAAAATATTCCATTCAAATGAATCCCAATGACTGAGGCAGGCAAAACATCAAACCTGTGACCAGTCAGTATTCAAAGCTTGTTGCTTAACCACTGTAGGAACATAGTGGCAGTATCTTCTTTTAGTTCACTGATGCACTTTATTATGTTTGGAGGGACGCTAACAGTATTATCCTAGCTGACTTACAGCGGTATCTTATTAACCCTGAAAAAAAACCACAAAGAACCCTCAAAACCTTTCAGAACTGCCATCAAAATGCAAACAGCATATAGTGAAGCATAATTCTAGATGTAATACCAAATATTACAATCTGGTACACTTCAGTAATACTAAAGCTAGCATGATCCAATTCAGTTTTACATAGCAGAAAACTGTAATAGCCAACTCACAATAATAATAGAACTTAAATGAATTCTTACTACAATTAGAATGGCATATGCATGATATAAAAAATAGGCTTATAATAACATATTGCAACATATGCATGTGCATCAGTCAGTTAGCTTGCCTGACATCAATTAATGATCTGAGCAGATGAGGACTCGGCAAGCAAAGGTGTAAAAATTAATGTCTTATGCCAGTTCAGCCATCTAAGGCATAGGGACTGTTACACATCCTGATGCAGAAGTCATACCTATAGGTCTCCTGACAAGTATGTGTAGCATGTGAAAGGGTGGAATATGGGTGGCTAAGGATGCCAAGAAGAGACTCTAGATAGGCATGCCATCTATGCAGAAATATGTAGTCACATTGTGCCTAGCATAGCAGACATTGATGGAATAAATTAGGAGCAGAAGAGGTCTCTAGGTTCCCAGCAACAAAATAACCTGTAAACCTGAGTCTTTCCTCCTGTGCTACATTTCCTTTTAATTCAAAGAAGTGCAGAGGAAACATGGATCAGTAAGGGACAATGACTAAGTAGATGTTTTTTGATGTTTGGGGAGGCTAACAGTAGCATAAAAGATTTTTCTTTTAACACTGCTACTAAAAAAGCATGGTCCCCTTTCAAACTTCACTTTATAACATCATTCTGGTCAATAAAATTGAATACATCATAGTGTATGGCATATGCACTTACATATGGAGAACAAAGAACTCCTAATTTTTGACTTAATCCCAAACATTTTCTTGTTAACGGATATTAGAAAAGTCCACAAACGGAGAAACTCAATTTCTGCAACTTAACTGCAAGTACCTTCCTCAGTGCAATGAATGTGGCATGCAATATTTGTGGTGGACAAATAAAGTATAAAACTGAATGGAAATGAAGTGCCTTTCCAGTTTACCATGAGTAATTTTAGGTAGATACAAAGCATCTAATAGCTTTCTCTTCATGTCCAACTTTTTACCTTTTTTCTAGTCCTGTGGTATTGAGAGCCACTATGTAGCTTTCAGTATTATGAATATCAACCTAATTAAAGATTTAATTGCATATATAGCCATCAAGTTAGGTTTTAAATACCATTAAGCATTCTGAACTCCTGATCCATAAAGGGAGCTTGCTCCAATAAATAACAAAATGAATGGGGACTGACAAGCTCCTGTTTTTGTTATGTTGATCAGAAATGGGATCCTTAGTCACTGTTTTCATTATTTGGTGTATATAATTCTAAGTAATATACTTTCAAAAGTGCTGTGTTCTGGACAGCTTGGAAGCATAGCTCTAAGCTATCCCTGACTTTGTAGAATGTTTTTGATTTTTAGGTCGCATTTTTCCTCTCTTTTTGTAAAATGTTTGATTTTCCTATAGGTTACTGCAGATTACACTCGGTCAATATGGCAATAGTCAGACATTACAGTTTCATGCTTCTTATTCGCCAGAAAATGCATTTTGATGCAAAACCTGCTGTTCTAGTAATGTTTTAAGTGATTAGAGTAATATATAGTAATCCTCACTGATATGGGGGTTTTGCCTCCTATTATGTTTTTGGCTTTGTCTCTGATGCTTGAGCAAAGAAGTTGACAGGTATGCTTGGGAAACCTTGCATAGACTACCTTTTAAAAAGATATTTCAGAGAATCCAACGATCAAACCTGCAATGCAGCTTTTAAGATTTATTTCTCTAATTTCATGAGAAAAGAATCACTTAACCCTTTAAAATCTTTCCAAGTGAAGTTTTGTGAAGAACAAAAATGTTATTGTTTTCCAATATTAGCCTAACCAGTACTGAGATATAGCAGAGCAAACACTGAGCTAATTGTAGAAGGGCAAGTCTCAAAATTATGCAAATAATCCATAGGTCTCTTTAAGCAAAAAAAAAAAGCAGGTTTTGAAGCTTCCAAAATGCATTAACAGCTGGCTTACCCTAACTAATTCTTAAATTTGTTCATGCCATTTCACAAAATAGCACAGAGCATGTTGAAATTTAAGCAGGTTCTCTGCATTTGTACATAGTAATGTCTTCCCCAACTTAGATGACTTTATACAACTAATAGAAATTATGTGTAATATTCAAGAATAATACAGTTAATAATAGTGGGCCTAAGACTGAGTCCTGCAGTAACCTTGCATAAATCTTCCTCTGAAAAGGATGACTGTCATTTTGTTGTGTTTCTGAACTCCCCTATAAAGAAGCCAGTTATTAATTCTTTATGTAAAGGTTATTACTCAGGTTTTTCATTAAATTCATTATCTAGATAGAAGAAATAAAGTCAAATGTCTTGGCCAAGGCTTTATAAATTTCTAAGTACTAGAGACTGTCATCAAGGCCTGAATGACAGAGGAAGGCAGAACTTAAATGCACGTGTTCAATGTGGAAAGTGTGAATACCAAAATGCAGACATTTTTTCTGCATGCTAATTTCAAGATTGCAGTATCTTGCATAAGTCCCTTTACAGAGATCTTGGCATTAATATGTATAAGTAATGTATGGACGGCATAGGCCACCCATGGGGATGCAGAGGTACAAAGCCCCCTACAAAATATGATTTACAAGAGTGGCAGCAACTTTCAATTTACTCTGGTTTGTTTGACAGTCACACGTGATTGACAATCCACGATGCTTTGCCACAGATGGCCTGCACCTGTCTCCCTTGGGTTTCAGGCTCCTGGCAAATGCTCTTGCCTCCCCCATGGTGCCTTTTTTAGGCAATGCCATGAGGTCAAAACTACCAACATGAAAATTTCATCAAAACATAAATTAAAGGTCATGCTGATAAACACTAGGAGTCTAAACATGAAACTGCACTCATTGCAAGCATTCTTAACCCTGGAAGAAGCTGACATTTGTGCAGTCACAGAAACCTAGTTCAAAGCTGCGGAGAACACCATACCAGGTTGCTCATCCTATCATTCATTCAGACCCCAAGCTGCGGTCAGCGAAACAAAAGGAGGTGGAGTTGCAATATATATATAAAAGACATACACACCTCTAGACTGGTCAAACAGTATGAGGCTCAGGAAATACTCCAGGTGCGGTTAACAACTGACAAGACCCCTATTCAAATCATAGCTAGCTACAGGCCTCCAACTCAGACTCAAGATGCCCACTCCACCTATCTGGACCTCTTTGAATCTATCAAAATTCAACCCTTTACCCTGATCCTGGGTGACTTTAACTATCCAACCATACTTTGGAAGGAAAACTCATGCCAAAACACAAATGCCCACAGATTCCTTGATTTCATCAGTGCAAATGCCTTGGACCAGTTGGTTGGCACCCTCACAAGAGGTGAAAGTATCTTGGACTTGGTATTAACCAACATGAGTAACCACTGCAGTATCCCTACAGTATCATCATCCCTGGTAAGATCCAACCACAAAGCAGTCACTTCCAAAGTCACCATCTCCCCCAACCCTCACCTACCAGCTAGGGTCAAACAAAAAAACGTCTCTAAAGCTAATTACAGCCTCCTGAGGGAAGGTATAAACAACTTCACAGCCCCCTTTCCCTCCCCCAGAAACTGGCACATATGTCCAAACTTATACCAAAGTACTATATGAGCATTTATATAGCTGCATGGAATCAGGAGTACCAGACAGGACAACTCATCCGCCTCAAGGAAGAGTAAACCTGTCTGGTGGACATCTACAATAAATAAACTCTATAATAAAAGTAAAAATTGCTGGCCAGGACCAGGAAGGAGCAGGTGTCTAACTGGAAGCAATCTCTCCATAGCCTGAACATGCAAATAAGAGCACTAGTGAAATACTCCAATGCAAACTTTGAGTCCAAACTGGCCACATCCACTAAAGACAGTCATAAGGCTTTCTTCACATATGTCCGCAATCTCAAGGGAAGCACCCAGATCTGCTCAGAACTGATGGTTAAGGACACCACATACACAAACCCTGTAGATATACCCAACCTTCTGGCAGACAGGTTCAGTGAAAACTTCACTCCCCTGCCCCCGCCAATCAGTAAAACAGGACATCCCTAGTACCTACCTCCCTCTCCTTATCTCTAGGGAGCAAGTCATCAGTGCCCTCTCAAAGGCAAAAAATACAGACTTTATGAGACCCAATAACATCCCAGGCTGCATCCTACATGAACTCAGGCAGGAACTTGCAGCACCATTAGGCACCCTATTCAACCAAAGCCTGAGTACCAGCTTTGTTCCAGCCAAGTGGAAGACAGCTACTGTCATCCCTTTGCACATAGGTGGAGCATCCACCGATCCAGGAAATTATAGACCCATCAGCCTAACTAGCCTGATCTGCAAGGCCATGGAGTGGATTATCAAGGACCTCATTAACAAAGACATTGGAAACCTCCAGACACTTAATCCCACACAGCTTGGTTTTGTCAAGGGGCGGTCATGCCTTTTAAATTTGATTGACTTCTTTGAGACAGTCACCAAGGCCATAGACACGGGTAAGACAAGGCACACCGCCTACATTGACCTGGCCAAGGCCTTTGATACTATTCCCCACTCAAGTATAATAGATAAACTCTCTCAACTAGGCATCAATCCATATGTTAGCAGATGGGTAGCAAACTGTCTCACTGATAGAACCTACCTAGTCAAAATAGGGAAAGCCACCTCAATTAGTAGACCCGCAACAAGTGGTGCATCCCAGGGATCAGTCTTGGGGCCTCTGCTGCTTGGGATATACTTCTCAGAGGTGCAGGCTAAATCTAGTGGGCTATGGCTGACCAAGTTTGTAGATGACTGCAAGCTGGGTGCTGTCATCAATTCCCCTGGTGATGTGGACATCTTTATTTATTTATTTTATTTATTTATTTAACATTTGTTAACCAGGAAAGTCCAACTTGGAACAAAGCCAATTTTCAGCGGAGGCCTGGGGAGAAATACTCCAGATGCATGTCTTTGTAACTTGGGAGGAAACCGGATCACCTGGAGGAAACCCACGTGAACGCAGGGAGGACATGCAGACTCCACACAGAAGCCACCCCAGCAGAGAATCGAACCGGAGAACCTCTTGCTGTGAGGCAACAATGCTACCGCTACACCACTGCCCCGTCTTCCAAGAGGATCTCACCCAAGCAAATGACTAGTGCCAGAAACATGGCTTCAAATTAAATACTAAAAATTGCATCATCATCCCTTTTGGGGAGAATGAGATTCCCACAAATTATCACATTGATAATAAGGCACTAAGTATGCAATCAGTCATAAGGGACTTAGGAACCCTGGTTGACAGCAAACTGACTTTTGACCACCATATTGCCTCCATTGTACAGAAAGCTTTCTACATGGCTCACCTCATTAGTAAGGGTATCTCACTATGCTAGAATACAAGACAATGAAATTATCCCACCAGGATATAACATATTGAGACTTGACCATAAAAAGAGAAAGGGAGGGGGAGTAGCACTTCTTTTTAAGGATGGACTACAAGTCACCTCTTTACCGTATAACCCACCAAAGGACAACAGTGCTGAAGTCCTTATTTCCAAATTACAGCTTAACTCTAGTAAATCCTTATATATCTTCTATATCTATCTACCTCCTGGAAACAATATCAGTACACTGGAGGATATTCTTAGCTGGGTCTCATCAACCTTCCCACAAGAAACTATCATGCTAGCGGACTTCAATATAGACTGGAAGTGTATCAATGCTGAACATCCTACCTCTCATATTAACCTTCATGGCTTCTCTCAGACCATTACCTCCCCAACAAGAATTAACAAACCAAATAAAAGAGAGCACTTTGGATTGGATCCTTATTAATAATTACCAACAAACATAAAGTTGGTATCCTCCCTGACAATGTAAGTGACCACTCCTTGACCTACATAATCAGGCAAAAGTTTGATACCTCTCACCTAGCATCATATAGGACTATACGGACAAACAAGCAATTTAACCAAGGGCTATTCCAGAGTGAACTCAGTGCCTCTGATTGGTCTCAACTAAAAACCCTCCCACTTGAAGAGGCTGTCAATTACTTTAACTCCAAGTTTTTAGAAATCCTGGACCAGCATGCACCTAAACGTACTATCAGAACTAGGTCCAGACCTGCCCCCTGGCTTACTAATGAAACCAGGAAAAAGATCCTCCTCAGAAATAAAGCCTGGACTAGGTGGCAAACTTCCAAAAATACATCAGATCAACAAATCTTTAGACAAATGAGAAACATGACAAAAAAAGCAATACTCTTAGACAAAATAAATTTTTACTGTAAAATGCAGCAAACACACTAAAACAATCCTCAAAGATTCTGGGCAAGTATCAATAGACTCCTACACCCAGGTCACTCCAATACACCAACCCCAACAGGTGCAACACATGAGACTCCTATCCAAACTGCCAGTTCCTTCAATTCCTTCTTCAGAGAGGCTATCCAATCACTAGCCAGTCAGCTATCTCCTAACAGATCCAGTCTTCTTAACTCTTCTCCCAGCTCTCTTCCTACCTTCTGATTACAACCCACCTCAACTAAATGTATCTACAAACTCATTCTAAAACTTAAGCCTTGTACTCCTTCTGCCGACCAGATCCCAGCCGAATACCTGCAAAAAGCAGCTAAAGAAGTAGCTTACCCAATATCCATCCTGATTAATAGAACCACTAACGAGGGAAGCATCCCTGACATCTGGAAAATCTCACATATTATCCCCCTACACAAAGGTGGCAGCTCGAATGAATATTCTATCGACCTATAGCCCTACTATCCCCCTTAGCAAAAATAATGGAAAAATGTATTCACCATCAGCTTCTAAACCATTTAATTCAACATAACATACTAGCTGAAAGACAACATGGCTTTAGGCCATTCCACAGTACTACTACTGCTCTCTTATCTTTTACTGATACTATTAACAGAAACTGCAATAACAATGTTCTCTCTTCCACTCTATTTATTGATCTCTCAAAAGCATTTGATATGGTGAACCACTCATAAATATTCTGAAATCACTCTCTCTTAATACTCTAGCTGTACAATGGTTTAGTTCCTACCTCAGCAATAGGCAACAGGCTGTGCTCTGGGAGAATAAACTATCATCCCACCTGCCAGTCTCACTGGGCGTCCCTCAGGGCTCCATTCTAGGTCCTCTCTTATTCTCTGTATTCATCAATGATCTCTACTTAGCTATTCCTCAAGCAACCTGTATACAATATGCAGACGATTCAACTTTAATCTGCACAGCTAAATCTTCATCTGAACTACAATCCCTATCTCAGAAGATGTTTAACATAGTAGAGACTTGGTTCCTAAAACGTTGCCTCCTCTTAAATCTCCAAAAAACAAAGCTCCTTCTCTTTACTCCTACCCGTAAATCCATGCCTTTAGATTTCTCTGTTATTTCTAACAATGGTACCCTCATATCCCCTGACTCTACCACCAAGCTACTAGGAATTACAATAGATAATAACCTTAATTTCGATACCCATATTAATAACACTATAAAAACAGTCAACAGAAAAATGGGCTCCCTATACAGGATCAAACACTTTCTCACTCCAATAGCCAGAACTGCTATTGCCCACTCCCATCTAATCTCAACACTTCTCTATGCCTCACCAATATACATCAACTTATCAAAGCATAATCTTCTCAAACTAACTACCTCTTATAATAACATTGCCAGATTTGCAACTGGTAATCCCTTTAGAACTCATCACTGTCTGAATCTAAAACAGCTAGGATGGCTTGAACTGCAAAATCAGCTTCATTTTAACCAACTTACCATTGCCCATAAGATCCTCAACCAGCCTAACAGCACTCCAATACTCTCAAACCTCATAACTCCTTATAAAAATCTTAATACCTTACGTTCAGCTAATAAACTTCTACTTAGCATTAGTAAGTCTAACAACATGGCAGGTAACTCTCTTTTCTCAAACACAACTGGGAAAAACTGGAACCTTCTACCTAGTGAACTTACTTCACTTCCTTCCCTACCCCACTTCAAACAAAAACTCAAAATATACCTTAAAACACTGGTTATGCCCTTGCACCAACCCTGACTAACCTACCACCTCTGTTACTAATTTTTCTCCTAACTCCACTCTGACTTTTGATTCAATGTTCTTTACTGCAAGCATTGCAGGAATTGTAAACCTGCATACAGTTATGATGTACCTCACGTGGATATCTTGTTCTATATGTTGTATATATTCTTATGCAACCATTCTCGGGAATTGTAAACCTGGAAAAGTTCAATCGACCTCATGTGAATATCTTGTGCTATATTTTTGTAAATATTTTTCTGCAATGTACTGTAAAATGTTTTGAAATATCTGCTATGTTAACTTGGTTGTTTCTTTATATATACTGTTTTAAATTGTAACCTTATACATTTGGTATAATGTATCTGTCTTGGAGCTTTTCTCCCCAGGCCTCTACTGAAAATGGACATATATCCAGTTGGACTAGCCCGGTCAACAAATGTAAAATAAAATAAATAAAATAAAAATCTCATCCAGGGACAAGGTGGTCATAACATCCATATATTCTTCCCTTATAAGACCAATTATTGAATACAATGCCCCTTTCAGCAAGTACCTCACAAAGCACATGCAGCAGCTGGAGAGACCACAGAGATTCCTCACCCAGAGAATCCAGGGCCACAAACATCTACCCTACACAGACAGGCTAAAACCCCTGTCCCTCTGCTCAGTCTCCTACAGACTCCTCAGAGGTGACCTCTGTCTGGCATACAAAGCAATCTCAGACCCCATCTTGATGGGACTGCTGAATATCCACAAGTCAAGATCCACTCGAGTAACCCACATGCAAGACCTCAACCTAGTCTGTGAGATCAATAGGACTTGTTGGCGGGAAAAATTTGTGTCCCAGAGGCTCCCTGTTTTGTAGAATAGACTCCCTCTCTACATAAAGCAGAGTACCTCATTAAACCTTTTTAAGCCCAACCTGGATAACTGGATGGGGAACAGAAAATACACCCCTGGAATTCCATCTATGTCCCTGCTGGACAGTGGCATAGGGTGCTGACTTGTTGGAACATGGGCTGAATTCTTGGTTAGGCTTGTAAGGGCCTCAGGGCCAATAGCCTAGTAACTTTCTATGATCCTATGATCCAACAGCATGTTTATATCTTCTGGTGTCAAACATCACATTTCAAAGTTTATTCATGTAGCTATAGATTAATATGATAATTGAACACTACAAAATTAAAGAAATGTGAACAATTAGGGACAAATCCATACTGACATAAGTTTGCATTTTTCAAACCCAGAACAGGAGATTGAAATGAACTCGTCTATATCATAACATTGGAAGGCGCAAAATGTCCAACGCTCATAACAGCGAAAATGCCAAAACTCAAATTCGGCACACCCTGCTCTAAATATATATTCCAACTCTGAGATCGCACTACAGTGAGGAAAATATCCCAATCTTCACTGTACTGCAATCTCAAAAATGGACCTTCGAGATTTCGGCACTTTCGCTGTTGTACTGTTTGACATTTTGATTTTTTGATAACATAATATAGATACAAATGAAAAGATAGGCAAAACCTTTTTAAGCATTTGCACAAAATAGTTATGTTGCCAAATTTTAATTAGCAAGGCAGGTACAATCTTCTCCTTGGTAAAGTACAAAAAAATTATTTTTTTACTCCAAGATAAGGAAATAAAGGAACACGTAAGCAATAAATTGAACATGTAACAGAATTTTTATTAAATCTTCTTTTATGAGGAATAGAATTTAGCCTAAAATCTCAGCATCTCCCATACTGTTTTTTTATTTATTTATTTTGTTATTGTTTTTTATAAATTTGCACATTTTGTGGCGAACTTCAGCTTAGAGAGTAATGGACAAGTTCCCATGAAAGAGCAAACAGATGCAGATGAAGTAAAAATCATCACTTTGCAAAATTCTACCACTTAGGTTTAAGTGCAGACTTCAGCCCATTTTAACATGACTCAGCAGAAGATTGTTTATATTAATTCATAGGCTTTATTAGAGGGTTGTGAACAGGCAGTGAACAATGTATGCTACAGTTGGTGACACGCCAAGACTGTTCCATGATCTGCAGTCATGGCAGTGAATGATTTGTATAGGTTTTACCCTCCGTTACTATAGCGGTTGATACGGTAATATGGGGTTGTTGTGTAAGTGCTTACATTGGTTGCAACACTGCTGCATTGTTAGTGTGGACAGGGAGTTGTCATAGTTCTGGTAGCAGGTTAGTGTGCACCACAAAGGACTCTTTTACCAGTATTTTTGAGGGGGTTTATGATGATCTGTCAACAACTATTATTCTGAATGCTGATGGATTGAAAAAATACTGAAGCAATTTTCTGTTAGAAGTAGAGGTAAGGTTTTTTTTTGTTTTTTGCTTTTTTGGGTTTTTTTGCAGTGGACAAGTCCCCCTTTATTTCCTATGTGGGGAAACACCCCCCCCATACTTATATATACCTACTCTGAGGTCACACCAGCAGTGGAGTAAAGAGAAAGCTCAACTGTCACTGGATGTTGTATCTACAATACTACTTCAAACTACCAGCATTGCACAAATGGCTGTTGATTAGCTATAACAATCATATTTTTTCTATTTTTTAATATAATGGGGAGATCAGTGCACATACAAGCACAACTATAAATATATGCACGCATTTCAGGTCCCAAATAATACCCCCTTGAGACCAAATGATATTAGTTATAGTGTTTGTAGACTACAAAAGTGCCTAAGTTGGGGTTTATTTACAGTCCATTCATGGAGTATTGTGTTTCTACAATAGGACTAAAGTTGTGTTTGTGTGCAATATATTACCTCTATTGTGTAAGAACTTCAATGAATTTCTATGGTGTACAACCCCTGTTTCATGGCATATAATGGTTATAAGTAGCGTTCTAAGAGTACCTTCTCATACATTTTACACTATGATTATCTGGTGAATCAACAGGGGGATAATTAAAATCTCCAAAAACTAGTGCATCATTGTTTGATGTAGAATGTGGCAGATCATCAAAAAACACCTTAGTTCAGTTGGTTGTGTCACTGGGGATATGAAGCAAGCAGTAGAAGTCAATGCAGCAGAGATGCTTCAAAATTAGTTGAATAATTTTCCTAAACACCTGTAAAATGTATCACTTTTACTATAATGTTATTATAGAAACACTAACACCACTGCAACCACCTTAATTAATCCCACATTTAAATAAAAGCTATAATAACCTTGTATATCCCAAGAACTGCCTGTTGAATTAAATCAAGTCTCAGTAGCAGTACAGACATGAACTGTATGTCATGAATATAACATCTCATTGATTTGGTTATACTCACTTTGGCATTAAGTCACATTATTTTATTAACATGGGGAAACTTTAAGCAGTCCATTTTTTAGATGAACATCAGACAAAAACAAGAATATTGCATCCTTCAAAGTGCAGAAATGATACTTCAATCTATAGGGAAAAGGTTAAGTCCATCTGAGATAAGCACTTAAATTTCCTTACTGTAGACTCGCAAAAAATGAAAACACTTCTTATTGAAATTGAAAACACAGATGCCTCAGGTGCTTATTAAATTTCAGTGCTTTGTATGACTGGGTATATCCCAGCCCAGAAAATGACAGTCCCATATTCCATAATAATATTATGAAATCCCATAAATCTTTTTTGTTGAGTTCTAGTAAGCTTGAGTTCCAGAAGTCATTTATACCCAGCTATTTTTTTAGTTTTACACAGAGATATACGGGTATTTGTGAAGTTCTAGATCTTAGCTCTAGGCAGACGTAACAGAAACCAAAATGTGGCTTATAATAGCCATTTCCCATATAAATATGTGATCGTGGAATCTTCAATCAAAATCTCATTAGCCTGTATAGATGGAATATTTACAAGTATACACTCTACAACTATCTGGACAGTGGGCATTAATTTTGTTAATAAAATGCATTTTGCACTCAGTATTAACTGGGGGGTGAGTTGTTTCCTGTGAATCAGTCCTCAAAGTGATTGGGGAATTATTTACTAAAATTTTAACTACTTCTGAACTTTTATAATGAATTTGCTTAAAACAGGTTATATCAGGTATTTAGAAATAATTACCAAAAAGCAACATTTCTTCAAACAACTGAATAATGTTACCTAAAGAAGGAGAATGTTCTGGAATATATCATAGATTAGGTATAACCAAGTGCAGTATATTGTGAGAGGGAATATTGTTAATGGCCATAGCCTTCCTAAACTTGTTGCTGATAAACATGGTTCCTGTTGCTTATAACTTGTTAAGGTTTCTTTAAAATTATTTTTCAACTATGAAGCCAAAACACATTGACTTTGCTGAACACTCACCTAAAATTCTGAGAAAATGTTCATCAACAAATACAAGTAGTTGAGTTTGTGTCCATGCAACCCAAGAAACAATGAACCAAGGGCCATTGTAACAATACATTTTGATTATTTTAATTTACATTTGTGTTTGTTTGGACTACCTGGATTCCCCTATTCACTTGAGGCTATGTGAGCAGTTTCCTTGGTTCTTAATCAAGGAACATCCTAAACATTATTTCCACTAGTCATAAGTCGGTAGTTAACCTTTTAGGAAAAATGAATTCATATACTCTATGGTGAGAGCAGCTAGATATCCAATAGTAATCACAGAACAAAGTAATTAGAAACACTAGACAAACATTCCAACTATAGGGGACACACTTTGACCTTGAACAGTTGCCAAATGTGCCTTGTCCCACATATTCACTAAATTGGTATATAATCTGGCACTATTGTTTAATGCCCTCCGCGGTTCCCTTGCTTTCTTTCCTTATTTCTTTCACGGCAGTCTGATAGGCTCAGAACCTGTATTTCTTTTTTTATTTCCCTCCGTCTTCTTCCACACTGCAATTTCACATCTCTTCTAAGAGAGTTACCAATCAGTGCTAGACATTCCCATAATCAGGAACTCAAGCACTTATCTATTTCTCTGTTTTCACAGGGATATCACACCTTATTTGTTTTGTTTTGTCTCCTACATAATCTGGTCAACTATACACCCCTATTTAAATCCTAATATCTCTTTGTCCTCCAACTTAAGTGCACTTTGCCAATGGAGCCATAGTGACCTATCAGCAGAAGTCCAGATAATTCTGAGATTGCAGTTCTCTCTTTCTCCCCTACCCCCTTCTCTGATTGTGTGCTTTTTAAGAGGTGGAAAGGTAAATACTTGTCATAATCTTCCTGCACATAAGAAGGGGTGATAGAGGAAAACAGGCTGTAAGTAAGTAATAAAAAATAAGGAATAGTTCTATGCATCAGATTAATTCTGAACATCTATGCTACTGGGATTCCATTTTGTTAAACCCACAAGCCACCCCTATGATGCAGGAATACAAACAAAATATAATAGTTTATTCTACTCTTAGCAACTTTTGTCTTTGAAGCTCAGGGCAATAACACTGTGCATTAGGTTATGACAGAACTAGAGACAGATAGACCACAAAATTAGAGTACATTATTAAAGGTAAGATAGCAAGCAAAGTGGGCAGAATAAAAATGTTGCTCTATGAATAGTCTGTGTAGAACATTCCATGTATTATTGTCTACAGCAGGTATTAACCTTCTTGTCTTGTTGATTAAATACAAACTACAGGA
This sequence comes from Protopterus annectens, assembly GCF_019279795.1. NCBI lineage: Eukaryota > Metazoa > Chordata > Ceratodontiformes > Protopteridae > Protopterus > Protopterus annectens. Next base: position 373,150,631 of record NC_056746.1, on the reverse strand, counting down.
GCATTTTACAACTGTGGTGTTCATGCTGTGGTAGCATTGTCACCTCACAGTAAGACGTTGTCCTGTTCGATTCTCAGCTAGAGCATCTTCTGTGTGGAGACATGCGTGAATGGGCGTACCTTCATTGAAGGTTGTACGTCAGAGCTGGCAACTCGGCACGTAAAAATCTACTGCCAATCATTAGTGGACCGGAGTTCCGCTGTGGTGACCCCTAACCGGGAAAAGCCAAAAGACACCACAACAAGGAACATTTTACATATTCTGTAAAGTATTGTGTTCAGCAGCTTTGACTGGAGTCTGATTTCCTTGTCTGCTACAGCTGATTCCATTATCTGCATAATATACTTAAGCAATAACCGACGACATGGTGTGGTATATTGAAGATTGACCCATGGTTGTTGTGGTTTAATCGTGAGGGTAAAGCTCGAAAGTATTTTGCTTGGATGCAATATAAGTTTTATTTGAATTGTGAGGGTAGTGGATGATGGATGGATGCAAGCAGGGTAAGAGGTACTAATATTTAAAATGATAAAAGAAAAGGGTAGAGGGTGAGGATGTAGATAAGATATAAAGTATGGAGGGTTTATTTGGGAAAAGTAGAAATTGAAATGTAGAATAATATATTGTGTTTAGTCTGTGGACTTATAAGGGATTTGAGATGTGTGGGTGTTTAAGAGTGTAGGTGTGGGTAATATTGGTATGAATAATGTTGGTGAGGGATCTGCTAACAGTGTAGAATAGGAATGGGTAAGGAAAGGTAGTAAAGCAAAAAGTACATGAATGTAGAGAGATTGAGAGTAGAGGGATGCCAGCAGGATAGGGAGGTAAGGGGAAGGCTGACAGATACTATAGAGAAGAGGTGAGCGAGAAGTATTAGTCTGATTATAGTATATGAGCTAAGATGGCTGCCCAATAATTGGCAAGGAAGCACAAACTAAAACAGGTTATCTCTCATGTACTGAATGCAGACAACAAGAAGCTAGAGTTACAAAGTAACTGGCTTATACTGTGTAATCTAATGTTCAAGGGAAAGGCGAATAGGCTAAGTGGCCCTTAGAGTGCAGGGACTACTCCTTTGGGAGGAATTTCACAGTCACTTTCCAGCGTAGGGCAGGCACATACCTGACCAGTTAATATACAGCAAGGCTTTTCGCATTCATATTGCATAGTGAAGGCAATCACAGAAGTGTGCCTTGCAGCAGAGCTCCTGCTACTTAATGGACAGGGACTGATGTAATGTCCACAGGCTCTGAAAAGAAAGGAAAGGGAAAAACACTACCATACTGAAATATTAGGGTCTATATTAGATTGTCAAATGCTGACAACTTTGAAGCTTCAAACTTCGAACTTGAAAGTTCAAAGTCTAAAAACGTCGAATTTCAAAAAAAAAAAAAAACACTGAAAACCTAAAACAAAAAAAAAATGCTCTATGCAGGGGGGCAAGCCCCCTGCGCCCCCAACCCCCTGCTACTTAAATATATCAACTCCGAGATCGCACTACAGTGCAGTAAAGGGAAATCTTCCCTTCACGCACTCTATGGCGATCTCCATTATACGTTTTGACATTTTTACACTTCGAACTTTCAAGTTCGAAGTCTAGTACTTCAAACTTGTCAGCACTCAACATTATGATATAGACCCAAATATTATATGGAAGCAGTACAGTTAATACATAGCTTATTCATATAGATGGAGGTAAGAACACAATAAATCAAAGCAAGAGAAGATGGGCTGTTCTAAGAAGAGAGAGAAGGAAACACCCTAATATATAGACATATTATCATCAGCCTCCTTTTTTCCAATTTTTTCTACATGGAGTTTGGCTGTCATGTCAGATGCCACCATCTCTCTTGGTTCAGTGTCACTCTCATATCTTTTTCAACAGCCATGCCTATATATATATATATATATATATATATATATATATATATATATATATATATATATATATACGGGTCCACTTCTAAATCTTGAAAACTCAAAATCTTGAATTTCAAAAGACTGAGTCCAAAATCTCAAAAGCTCAAAATACCGAAAACTCAAAATAATGAATTGCAGAATATCGAAAAAACATAGGACACCAACACTTACTATATTCCAGCACAATTACATACAGAAACGTATTACTCTACTCCAACTATAAGCAGGGGGGCAAGCCCCACTGCACCCCCACATCCCCTGCTACTTAAATATATCAACTCCAAGATCGCACTCTACAGATGAAAATGGGCAAACATACCATTATGTGCTTCATGACTACCTGCTGTAACCTTAGTCATGTTCCTTTTTAATTTGCTATACTACAACATAACTCATCTTAGTGTAGTGAAGTGTGATCTTGGAGTTGATATATTTAAGTAGCAGGTGGTGCAGGGGGGCTTGCCCCCTTGCTTGTAGCTAGAGTAGACTAATATGGTTTGTCTTTTATTTGTTTCTGTATGTACTTGTGCTGGAGGGTTTACTATCAATACTCCAAATGACAACCTGTCGCCATGTATGCTGCCGAAAATCAGATTGTCGTTCACAGAATGTAAAGTGTATAGGATAGTTGAACACACTTATGCGAATGCAGTAGTATATTCACCTTAGTGTGCTCGACAAACTGTATGGAGGTCATGGTACAGTGAGGATTGGAAATTCATCCATTTCCCCACTATAGTGCGATCTCGGAGTTGGAATATATTATTAGCAGGGGGCTTGCCCCCTTACAAAATACGTGATATGTCATTTAGAAGTTTGATTTACATCAGCTCCTATACAGGTATCACATGATGTTTTCGATGACAGTGTCGACTCAAATGTGTCGATCATTTGGGACGACATTGTGATGCAGATGAGATTCTGATTTTTGATGGTTTACTTCGATATTGCGAATGGAAATTATTTAGCCTTTTGCAATATTGATAGTAAACTGTGCTGGAGTATAGTAAGTGTTGGTGTCCTGTATTTTTTCAATATTATGAGATTCAGTATTTTGAATTTTCAGTCTTTTGAGCTTTAGAAAATTTGGACTCAGTCTTTTGACATTCGAGATTTTGAGCTTTTGAGATTTAGAAGTGGACCCATACATACACATATAGAGGTTCATAGGTAGGTACTAGGCTACCTGACTTTGCAGGACATTCCAGTTTCCCTCCAAAGATAAGAATCAAACCGTGTACTTTATATTTGCAAGGTAAACACCTTAACCATTAGGCCAACCTGCCATAAGTCTAGCCAATAACCACAGGTTAAAATCAAACACAGTAAGTTTGTATATGTGAGATTACGACCTTAACCATTAGGCCAACTTTCCATATGCACATAGTTACACAGATAGAAGATGTCTCACACACATAAGAGTGTTGTTATTTCTGCAAATGCAATAAGCCTTTTTCACACCAAATTTTTATTAATTTGAGTAAAGTATCTATTTTTTGGAATTGGCAGTATGAACATTGGCTTTAGATGATTGTCACTGCTAAATGACACCCTGACCTCATGTATAAAAATGGAAAAAGGGGGTTGTAGATGATGGATAACAAACAACAGCTGTTACTATCTGCGATGTGGCCCACAGAAATGCCTGTGCTGCAGGTTTGCACCTTTGCTACAAGTATTTTTCCACTAAAGTTTAAGCATATCATTCCATACCATTCTTATAACCCCACTTTACAATGTAATGTTCAAATCCTGCCAGAAAAGCATTTTTTGACTTGAGTAAAACTTAGATTTGATATAAAACTATGCAGTGACATTTAGCATAATTCACATAGTTAGGTCTCTTGATAATAAGCTAAAAGTAGAACTTGTTCCTGTAACACCATATGTGGTTTCATGGCACAGTATATTTTTTTCACTACAGGGTCTGAAACTGATGGACTAAGACATCTGATATTGAAAAACATATCACTTCTAATGTCATAGTATGTTAGATGGTGTAATCAGCAGGAAGCACAGTGAGCAGAAGTAGCATATTTAACCTTTACACTTTCCTTTGTTTCCATGTAAAGTGTACATACAACTTTGAAGACACATTCTAATGTAATGGAATGAACTGTAATGTCAGTTAAGCGTGTTGCTACTGAAAAAATACACATCAAAAAGTCTTCATGTCATAATATATACTACTGTGGTTTCACTTTACAGTTCTGAAATACTGAAATATCGAAATCCAGTATCTCGAGACTGTAAAGCCAAAAACTAAAAAACTCAAAACCCCAAAAGCGCAAAATTCAAATTCGCGACTACCCACATAAGCACTCCACACACAAACAAGCACACGTACACCTTCCACCCTACATTATAAACCAACAAAACACACACAAACACAACAAAACAAACACACACGCTGACCCTGCATATAAGCCGGGTGAGCAAGTCCCCCTGCACTCCCCATGTGGGGCCTGCCCCCCCAGTCTCCTGCTACTTATATATATACTAACTCCAAGGTCGCAGTAAAAACACAAACACACAAAAACCACCACTACATATTCTATACTCCCCTTGCACAAACACACATCACATACGTACAAATACCACCACTTGAAACACTTACACACTCACAATCTTACCTACCTACCCTAACCCACACCTCAAAACTCCAAACACACTCACAAACACTAAAATCCCTACCCAAAACCCCTAATAAAACATCACTTACCTGAATCTGCAGCTACATCCAGACGGCTGATTCGACATTTCCTCATTCGACATTTCAGCACTCGATATTCTGCACTTTCACGCAAGTGCAGTTTCAACACTTCGGTCTCGAGCTACTGAAGTTTGATATTTCAGTAGTTCAAGATTCTGAAGTGAAACCAATACTGCATATCCTATATGGGGGGGTTGAATGACCACTAAATTGTGAATCTGTGGTACATTGTTTACATGTCCTGCGTAACCCATACTCCTATACCTCTTAAGGTTGTCTTTCTGCTAATGTGCAAAGCAACTTAAAATGTATGCAATGGAGTCACAACTGTCTGTAAAACAAACATTGTAAAGTAAGGTCACAAATGTATGTAAAACGGGGAAAGAGCTCAAAGCCTGCCTTGGCTTTTATGAAAAAATTACATTATTTTAGTTCTTCTGAAGGAAGTAAAAATCTTCAGGAGGATACTGTACAGCAAAAGGAGGCACTAATACTCATCCTGTTAGAATTAATAGCTGCCTTGACAATTATAGAACCGTCACAAGAAATAAGCCATTACATACAAATTCTCTGCTATTTAGCAGTATCAAATCCTCACTGCAAAATAATTAACTAACAGTTGGCATTTGTAAATCTGATGTATGGCAATCTCCACAATAACTACTTTTGCTAGAAGAGTGAATACTACACTACTCCAAAATTATCAGGGACATAGAATGTGATTCCAAGTATTCTTATAGAGACAAACTTTCAGACAAAAATATTTACAATATGGGAACATTTCTAAAAATTGGCAACAAAAATGGTTACAAATATATAGCACAATCTGTTGTGTACGGATAAAATTAAATGAAGCATTTTAACACTAGAGAAAAATATGTGGTTGAGGGGGTGGTCCACTAATGTGGTAATACAATGCAAATTATTAAGGCTGCAAGCTGTTAGCAAAGATGCATCCTGTAAGTATGACCTTGACTCACTCAAATGAAAATGCATACAGTGTGAGTAAGCCAATCACTTACCCAGTACGTTATTAAAACAGCAAGGCTCTCATGTCCATCCTGAAATCAGACTGTTGTACAATCTGGGTCTTCCATAGTTATAAACAGATACAGAAAATAAGAGAAAATTTATCTAGTTTGATAATGGAAAATATATAGCAATGCAAGATACCTATCTGAGAATTCAGAATAAATAAATGGCTTAGAATATTTGAAGAAATGCAGTTCACAATATCAAAAACAGTGAAAGATAATTTTAAATCAAACAGTAGCTAGATTTCAGACTGTAACATCTAATCACAATGTGCCAATTAACCAAATCAGCATCTAGCAAAATTACAATAGTGACTTGCACATACTAGAAGACAAAAAGACTAGTTATACTTTTCGAGTTGAACAGAACTAGTACTTCATTTTATTTTACAGTCATGTCATCCAAAGTACAAGTTTGTTCTAATGTTAACATTTGATTGCATTTCTAGCGGTTGTGTTAAAAGGGTCAGTTTCTAAGCTTGCCCAGCAGAATGAAACAATTTCTTAACTCCAGATTCAGGTACAGATAACCATTCTCATTACTGGCCTCTATTGTAACGGCAAACTCAGTCTGCCGATGGCTGAGGTAATGGGGCATTCATTACATCTGAAGACAATGTATTTTCTTGGCATGTTAAACTGAAAGATTGATTGCCTGAATGCACTTTAAGTGGCTGAAGCAGAAAATAATGCCTGACATTTTAAATGACTCAAAACAGTATTTTCTTCTTGGAAGGAAAATAAAGAAACAAGCTGAGCTGAGATGTTATAGATAGTACATTTAGTTCTATATTTGGCAAATGTTCTGCACCAGTTAAACACCTGTTTCTGCAAGAAAATTCAGTGCTATTAAGGTTATGTTAATGCTTTGTCTTCTCTGCCAGAAGCTCATAGGATGAACAAAAAAAAAAGCAGATAATATGGTGGACTCAGGGAACAGAAAACAAAAATACAGCATAAATTAAGGTAGTTTAACAAATATTATCTTTCCTATGAGCCATTAAAGGATAAAACTGCAATGTTCCCACATTTTTGCATCTCTGAGACATGGCAGAGCACATCTACCAAGAAATTAAAACAGCCCTTAAAACCTCACTGTCCTCTAAATGGGGTGTAAAAGACTGTCCCTGAAAATCAATAAACTCTGTGTGGGCTCCACGAGAAGCATACATGGAGTCTACATGTTTCTGCATAGGCGTACTGCGAGCAGTAGTGTGCAATGCATATTAATTGCAAGTGGCACATCTAAGCTAGGTTTCATGGCTTGCAACAGTAAGCATAATAGCAAACCATGTAAGCGAATGCAGATATCAATTCTGTGTAAAGCAGAGGACCTACGGTCTATGAATTTAAACAGAAAGCCACAATAATCACTAGGGCTTCATAGATAGCTGTCACTCTATTTGTGCAACACATCTGCACAAAGGCCAACATAATGAGTTGGCAAATAACCAGAAACAGGGACACATCTGACATAGATGTTGCATAGAAATGTGTTAGAATGAAAACTCTCTCAACCTCTTAGAGTAAGAAATCTGGACAAAGCCATAAATAATGTGGGAACAAAGTTCAGAAACTACAGACAGATGTTTAATATTGTCTTACAAACTTAGAATGTTGAAGGAATAATAGGTTGTACAGTACCATGAACTTTCTGAAGAACATGAAGTTTAAACTCAAATCTCTGCCATTCTAACTTCAATCTGCAGTGACATAACAATGAATTGCCAGAAAACCAAATTGTTATTATGAAAGATCAAAAATATGAGACAAAAGTAGACATTCTTCACAAATCAGGAACAGTTGAGAGGTATGATAAATGTATGTAATATTGTCTCACATCAGTTCTGAGATCATCCCAGGGATTTGGCAGAAAGCCACAAATTTGATAAGGATAACATCTGGACATCCTGGGAATATCTGGACAGTTGAGAGGTATGAATGTGAAGTATATGGTCCAAACACAGTAAAAGACAGTATACCTACAGTGCAAAGTATTGTGATATCCCATTCCTGGCACTGTGTACTGAAGCTGTGTAAATGACCTGTAATGGGACATGGACTGCCATGTAAAATGAACACTCAGGGGAAGTTTGGTATATTGAATAGGGACACACACATGAACTGTAGGAAAGAACACAGGGAAAGAGGAAAGGTGAAACTACCTAGGGTACAGCAGAGGAGAGCATGTCAATGGAAGATGATTGTAGCAGCAAAACCAGGCACATATCTATATGGTACAGTATGGAATGTACAGTGAAACTGTGTTATCTGTGACTGTCACATAAAGAGATATAACAATGGGGAGGATGTCTGTGTGAGCTAAGCATCCTTACATGAAGAATGCAGAGGACCTTTGTCAGGGATCTGATATACAATTAGGGTAGGGTGCATATTTTGATGTTGTACAAACTGATATGCCAAATATGAGTGCACATCATACTTCACACCACCACAATCAGATCTTATGGTTGTATGACAGCACCTTAGTTAAACCAAATCAGAACAGTAACAGAGTATAATGTTCTCTTTTACATGTACCTCACCAGACACATGCAGCAGCTGGAGAGACTACAGGACTTCCTTTGCAAGATAGCACAGGGCCTACCAAACATGCCATGATGTATGTGGATAGAGTTAAAGCCATGTCACTGTAATCTGTCTGGTATTGGATGAGGTGACATCTGCCTGGCCTCCAGGCCAGTGTCTGACCCTGGTCTGGTGGAAGTTCTGCAGATCCAAAAAGCTGATATAGCTGATGACATCACCAGTACTTCCTGAGGGGAATATGTTAATAGCAGTGCCCCACATGCTGGTGTAAAAGGCTCTCTGTAATGTCAAGCAAGAGCTCACACACACCCAACCACAGTTGTTAGTGAGAATAGAACCCCTACCTATCTAAGTACACACACCACATAACTCAGTACTTTACCCAAGCAAAATGGCACAGGTCTGGCTTGGAGTGTGTCAGACCGCACTTTATAGCTTATGACATCAACAGTGTCTGTTGAGGAGAAGATAAGTGTCCCACATGCTGGTGTAAAATGCTCTTTGTAATGTCAAGCAAGAGCTCACACACACACACACACACACACACACACACACACACACACACACACACACACACACATACACACACATACAGTTGGCTGCATTGAGAATAGAACCTCTACCTATCTAAATGCACAGACTAGAGAACTCAGTACTTTACACAAGTGCCACGGCACAAGCCTGGCTTGGAGTTTGTCACACAACACTTTTATAGCTGATGACATCAGCAGTGTCTGTTCAGGAGAAGATAACAGTGCCCCACATGCTGATGAAGAATGCTCTCTGCAATGTCAACCAAGAGCTCACACACACACACACACACACACAAACACACAGTTGAATACAGTACGAACAAAACCGCTACCTATCTAAGGTACACAGACTACAGAACTCAGTACTTTATGCAAATGCCACAGTGCAAGTCTGACTTGGGGTGTGTCAGACAACACTTTATATAGCTGATGACATCAGCAGTGTCTGCAGAGAAGAATATAACAGTGTCCCACATGCTGGTGTAAATTCTCTCTGTAATGTAATGCAAGATCCCCCCCCCACACATACACACACACACACACACACACACACACACACACACACACACACACACACACACACACACACACACACACACACACACACACACACTCACACTTGAGTCTAGCGAGAATAGAACCCCTACCTATCTAAGTACACAGACTACAGAAAACAGTACTTTACATAAGTGCCACAGCACAATTATTTTATAAGAGTGTGGGTGGATTTATAGTAGATGACATCAGCAGGCCATGTGGGAGACAACATGTTGAGTGGGATGCATGAAATAGATGTTTAGACATCTGCAAAATCAAAATACTGTCATCCCATGGTATTGGACCAGTAACTGTGGGATACACACTTCTGGTCTTCTGTCTAGACACACACACACCAAGTTGACTGCAATGAGAATAGAATCCCTACCTGTCTAGGTACACAGACTATATAACACAGTACTTTACACAAGTACCATGGCACAGGTCTGATTTATACAAGAGTGCAGGCCATCTTATAGTAAAAGACATCAGCAGTCCATGTTGGAGACAAGAGGTTGTGAGGCCTGCTTGAAATGGATGTGTATGCATGTGAAAGTATCAAAATACTGGCAATCCATGGCATTGGACCAGTAACAGTAGGATATAAATTTCTGCTCTTCTGCCTACACATACACACTAGGGTGACTGCAGTGAGAACATAACTCCTACCTATCTAAGTACACAGACTACAGAGCACAGTACTTTACGCAAGCACCATAGCACAAATCTGACTTTTATAAGACTGCGGGCAAATTTATACTAGATGACATCAGCAGGCCATGCGAGACAAGTGGTTGGGAGGCCTGCATGAAATGGTTGTATAGGCATGTGCAAGTATCAAAATGCTGGCAACCCATGGTATTGGACCAGTAACTGTAGGATACACACTTCTGCTCTTCTGTCTAGACAGGCACACACACATACACATGCACCAACACACACACACACACACACACACACACACACACACACACACACAAACTCTCTCACACACACACACACACACACACACACACACACACACACACACACACACACACGCACACCAAGTTGACTATAGTAAGAATAGAACCTCTTCCTATCTAAGTACACAGACTACAGAACATAGTACTTTATGCAAGTGCCATGGCACAATCCTGGCTTTTATAAGAGTGCCGGTGAACTTATACTGGATGAGATCAGCAGGCCATGTCAGAGTCAAGATGTTGGAATGCCTTCATAGGCTCATAGATTCATAGATTCATAGGGGGCTACTGGTCTAATGCCACTATGGTGTTTAAAAGCCTAGCTAAGTAAAAACACAAGTGCCTTTATTGAGCATAGTTGGATGGTCATTATTTGCAGAGCAATTTTGTGAACAGCACCAAATAGCCATGTCCATGAGGGACATAGGTGTCACTCTGGAGGTGACTTTACAATCATCCAACCAGTATTTCAGGTTGTGCTTGAAGAGGATCATTAAGGAACACTGCTTCATATGCAGTGGGAGCCTGTTACAGAGGAATGTGAATCACAGGGGGATACATCTGTCTCCCCAGCATGTTCTGTTTATGTCACAGGCTAGGGTGAGAACAATGGGGCAAGTTATTCTTTTCCCATTTGATTTGCAGATGTCCATCATTTCCAGAAGGGCAGAGTCTAAGACTGCCCTGTAGGGCAGGCATATGTCACCTCTCAGCAGCCCGCATGACACTGAGTACAGTGACAGGTATTTCGGTCTTTCCATGTATTTCATGTTTGGAGGCCCTGGCGTCTCCCAGGCACAAATCTGTGTTTTCTCCAATTGCTGCAGGTGTCAGTTGAGGTACAGACAGATGGGAACATTGTACTGAATTATTTGTCTGATAAGAGTAGAGTACAGCAGAAGTATGACCACCCTGGTCTTGGATGTGATGTCCAATTGTATGATGTGTGCAATGCAGAATGTGTGTGTCACCACTATGGATACATAATTATGAAAGTGTAGATTGCTATCAACATATATTCCCAAGTCTCACAACATTGTGCTTGAGCTTAGAAGAGTGCTATGTATATCACAGTTAGTATGGGGTATTTCATTGCCAAAGGGAAAATGAGGCATTGAATGCTTTAAGTTGCAGTCTGTGAGTCTGGCAGCAATCATTTGTGTGTGTCAGCCCCTTCCCCAATATGTTATCATCATTGGGGTACTCTATATTAGTGCATCCAGTTACCAGTCATCTGCAACATTGGAAAACCACAGGCCATCTTCCATTGCCTGCACTTCAGGGAAGTAGATTGCCAACAGATGAGGGCCCAGCATAGATCCTCATGGCATTCTAATGGTAAGTGACTAGTGGTGGAGACGCAGTCCCCAACTTTGAGAGTGTGTCTTCTACCAGTGAGCCATTTACCTTTCCCTCTACTACTGTATTGCTTAATTCCCACATGGGAGATCTTCACTATGGGACATAAATGGAGGATAGTGTCAAAGGCCTTGGATAATTCAACATAGGTGGTATGTCACATTACCCCTCATCTAGGTCTTTGGGGTCAGTATCCAAAAAGTCCACAAGGTTCAATACACAAGATCTACCCTTGACAAAAACAAAATAGGTCAGGTCCAGTGTGTTGAAGGTCACCTATGTCCCTCTGGATGTGGGTTCCATGATGATTCCTTTCCTAGCCCTGCAGATAAGGCTTTTTAAGTGTATGGTACATATTTGAGCATAGTTAAGCAGTGCACAAATGCGAGCCCCATTTTAAATGTCTGACAGTTAATATTGAGTCTATGAAATACACCTACTTCTTAATTGACTCTGTGGCAGAATGTGTTAATGCACTGATACATTCCATTTTGGGGCAAAATGGTACTGGGTTTGAATACAGACGTATCTAATACTATTAAATAATTTTCATTGCAGAGTGATAATGCAATGACCAGAATTGTTTATACAAGATGTGTTGCTGTGTGTTGGCATAGTGCTGCAGTGTTAAGTGACATTAAGAGTGGGTAACCACACCTGTTCACCATCACTCACCATTGGTGCACGATTCGCACCTCACCACAAACATGGAGCCCAAAAAGTGAGGGGATCCATTGCGCATGTGCAAGTATCAAAATATTGGCAATCAATGGTATTGGACCAGTAACTGCAGGATATAAACTTCTGCTCTTCTCTCTAGACATGCACACGCACATACACACACACACACACACACACACACACACACACACACACACACACACACACACACACAGACTCTCACACACACACACACACACACACCAAGTTGACTACAGTAAGAATAGAACCTCTTCCTATCAAAGTACACAGACTACAGAACATAGTACTTTATGCAAGTGCCATGGCACAATCCTGGCTTTTATAAGAGTGCAGGTGAACTTATACTGGATGAGATCAGCAGGCCATGTCAGAGTCAAGATGTTGAAATGCCTGCATAGGCTCATAGTTTCATGGGTTCATAGAGGGCTACCAGTCTAATGGCCCTATGGTGTTTAAAAACCTATCTGAGTAAAAACACAAGTGCCTCTATTGAACATAGTTGGATGGTAATTTTTTGCAGAGCAGTTTTGTGAACAGCACCAAATAGCCATGTCCATGAGGGACATAGGTGCCACTCTGGAAGTGACTTTACAATCACCCAACTAGTATTTCAGGTTGCGCTTGAAGAGGATCATTGAGGAGCACTGCTTCACATGAAGTGAGAGCCTGTTATGGAGGAATGTGAATCACTGGGGGATACATGTCTCCCCAGCATGTTCTGTTTATGTCAAAGGCTAGGGTGAGAACAATGGGGCAAGTTATTCTTTTCCCATTTGCTTTGCAGATGTCCATCATTTCCAGAAGGGCAGGGTCTAAGACTGCCCTGTAGGGCAGGCATATGTCACCTCTCAGCAGTCTGCATGATACTGAGTACAGTGACAGGAATTTCGGTCTTTCCATGTATGTCATGTTTGGAGGCCCTGGCATCTCCCAGGCACAAACCTGTGTTTTCTCCAATTTCTGCAGGTGTCGGATGAGGTACAGACAGATGGGAACATTGTACTGAATTATTTGTCTGATAAGGATAGAGTACAGCAAAGGTATGATCACCCTGGTCTTGGATGTGATGTCCAATTGTATGATGTGTGCAATGCAGAATGTGTGTGTCACCACTATGGATACATAATTATGAAAGTGTAGAGTGCTATCAACATATATTCCCAAGTCTCACAACATTGTGTTCGAGCTTAGATGAGTGCTATGTATATCACAGTTAGTAGGGGTATTTCATTGCCAAAGGGGGAAATGAGGCATTGTATGCTTTAAGTTGGAGTCTGTGAGTCTGGCAGCAATCATTTGTGTGTGTCAGCCCCTTCCCCAATATGTTATCATCACTGGGGTACTCTATATTAGTGCATCCAGTTACCAGTCATCTGCAACATTGGAAAACCTTAGGCCATCTTCCACTGCCTGCACTTCAGGGAAGTAGATTGCCAACAGATGAGGGCCCAGCATAAATCCTCATGGTATTCTAATGGTAAGTGACTAGTGGCCAGATGCAGTCCCCAACTTTGAGAGTGTGTCTTCTGTCAGTGAGCCATTTTCCTTTCCTTCTACTACTGTATTGCTTAATTCCCACATGGGAGATCTTCACTATGAGACATGAATGGAGGATAGTGTCAAAGGCCTTGGATAACTCAACATAGGTGGTATGTCTCATTACCCCTCATATAGGTCTTTGGGGTCAGTATCCAAAAAGTCCACAAGGTTCAGTACACAAGATTTTCCCTTGACAAAAACAAAATAGGTCAGGTCCAGTGTGTTGAAGGTCACCTATGTCCCTGTGGATGTGGGGTCCATGAAGATTCCTTCCCTAGCCCTGCAGATAAGGCTTTTTAAGTGTATGGTACATATTTGAGCATAGATAAGCAGTGCGCAAATGTGAGCCGCATTTCTAAAGTCTGACAGTATTGAGTCTATGAAATACACCTACTTCTTAATTGACTCTGTGGCAGCATGTGTTAATGCACTGATACATTCCTTTTTGGGGCAAAATGGTACTGGGTTTGAATACAGATGTATCTAATACTTTTAAATACTTTTCATTACAGAGTGATAATGCAATGACCAGAATTGTTTATACAAGATGTGTTGCTGTGTGTTGGTATAGTGCAGTAGTGTTAAGTGGCATTAAGAGGGGGTAACCACACCTGTTCACCATCACTCACCATTGGTGCACAATGTGCACCTCACCGCAAACATGGAGCCCAAAATGTGAGGGGATCCATTGCTTCTCCAGCAACTTATATATGATGTGTGTGATTCTATTTTTTGACCATATTAAAGGTGTTAAAATGAAATAGATAGTAAAGTGGTGAAATGGGGAGCAAGCAGGGGGGGGGTAAAGCAGGATAGGAACGTGCATGATGGAGGTAGGAAAGAACCATAACTATCTATTTCTTTAACAGTGTAAACTGAATACATGTGCAAAATATTAACTGAATTTGGACTGTCATCTCCAGAGAGAGTTGTGACCACAACACAGACATGTTGTATAGCCAATTGGCCCAAATCAAGTGCATCAAGAAGACATGTGTGTGAAATGGAAAGCTATGTATGGGATGTTTGTGGGACAGGTGCCCATTTATTTTTTATTTCAGAGAGAGAGGAATGTTGGGTGATAGGTGAGGAAGGAATTGCAGACAGACAAGATAAACAAGATGAGACAGGGATGGTGATGGACACAAAAGGTTGGGGGACAACATGATTGGGGTGAGAGTATGAACACCCTGAATCCACGGTCATCAAGTTGAGTGACAGTGAGAATCAACTCCTCAAACACTGGACTGTCATCTCTGTCACCTCAGTCCACCACTGTCTGAACTGCTTGATGTCTCCTTCTCCTCCTCCTAGTACCACACAAAATGAGGGAGAGCAGCCTCTCCAGCTGGCATAGGTGTGCACCAGTGGTGCGGCGCACAACCCTATGCACCATCCCTGGCAACTTGATGCAGGTGATAAAATTACCATCTCCACCACTGCTGCCAGAGGTTACCAATGGACCAGCCTCCAGGGCAGGACTACCTGAGGGGGGCTGGTACTGCAGGGGCAGCAGAGGTAGTAATGCCAGGCTGGCTTCCAGACATGTTGGACATCGGTGCTGGAGCTGGTGGAGGGGTGGGCAGGTGGATCTTTTGGGGCAGGCATTTAGTGATGTGGTACATATGGATGACATGGAGATATTTAGATGACACAATGAAGTTAAAAAAATAAAATAAAATAAAAATAAAATAAAGATTAATTTCTACAATAAAATAGAATAACATAAACATTAAATAAAAACATTTATAAAAGAGAGTAAAATAAAATAAAAAATACACAAAATATTGTTTATAAATAATATGAAATAACATAAAAATAAAATAAAAAGATAGAGAAGGGTTGGGGTGAAAGAAAAAAAGAGAGATAAGATGATAACCTTCATATATGATATACAGTACATTAATACAATTATTTGACTCTATAAGTTTTACATTTAAGACTACCACCTCCTAATGCATGCACACTCTACTACAAATTGCAGCAAGTAATACTTGACATGTGGATATATTGCACATATGTGTGTTCCAATTATACAGATTACAGTTTATAGCAGGGCATTTTTGCCACTGGTATAGAGGTTTTAATTTATTTTAAATATTATTGAAAAAATTAACAGTATTGTATAGTTGGGAAGTGTGATATTTGAACCCACAACCTTAGACTAAAGTGTAATATTGTGCTGTTGGTTTGTGCTACAGACTAATGCATGCATACTTGTTTTTACAGTTGAGATATGCATCCTCATTTTGATACAACTCTATAAAATACCAAAAAAGCTATTTTTACCTTTTAATGCTAAAATAACACTACTCTTCTGCTGAATACATAACACATGCTTCCCTCACCCTCACCAATTTAGCTCCGTGGGTTCAGGCATTGCACTCTCGATGACTAGCAGGTGTGGAAAAAGCAGAACAGAACAGAAGACCATTATGAATACCAGTCTTGCCTACCTTCACCTTTCTAAGTCTTACAAGTACTCTCTGTAGATGGTACTTACACAGGTGTGACATGTCCTCAATCCTAAATTCCTCAATCCAGTGGTCGATCATACCCCTCTTCCTCCTTTGTAGGTCATTATAATGATGCCTTCATTGCTGTCCAGTGAGCAGGATATTGGCGGCACTGGATACAGGCTGGGCTAAAGTATCCTAAGCCTCAGACTTATACTGGGAGCCAAAATACTCCCCTCACAGAAGCCTCTTGCTATGGTTCTTAACTAAGAGTTCAATAAAAATCTTGGACTCATTAACACCCCACTTCTGTGACCTAATCCTGGCACCTTCCCCACAAATGTCTGCCATGTCTGCCACTGATCTGGAGCAAAGGAGACTGATGCTTTCCCACGAATTCCAGTCATGGCATTTACTGGAGTATGTACACTGTTTGAAACAGTTGTACTCCACTTACCATCACACAAACATATTGCTTGGCAGTGTGCATCACCAAGCAATGTATTTGCACAGTGGTAAGTGGAGAGCAGCAGTGAGGCATTACATAATTGCAATTAAAATTTAAAGGTTATTGGATGTACAGGGAATTGTGTATGAGTGTTAGGCAAATGTGAAGGCATGCCAGTCCAGATTGCCGAATTACACTTACAGGAATATAATACACAGGATACCCACAGTCATACATTTGGTAATAAATGTCATAATATGTAGATTAATAAATAACTGACACAATACTAGTGTCTCAGCCATCATACATATAATTAATATCAGCTCCACTATCTCAAGTGTTATAAATGAGAATGGCTATAATGGGAAGTGGAACAACAGTAAAACTGTATGGAATCTCCTGTATTTGAACCCAGAACCATGTGTATGACAGTCCTGCACTTATACTTATTGCTACAAGTAGGTTGAAATAATACTTGTCTATCTTTCAGTTCACTGCTATAAACTGCAATGTTGCAACAGTGAAAAAAGATTGCAAACCCTGTACTAGACCCCAGGAACATCTGTAATCCAGCCCTCCACTTACACCTGCTGCCACTGGACTAGTTACAGGCCATTCTCTATTTTACTAATCATTCTTAAGGATTCGCTGTTAATCTCCACACACACACACACACACACACACACACACACACACACACACACACACACACACACACACACACACACACACACACACACACACACAGACACACACACACACATACACACACACAGACACAGACACAGACACACAGACACACACACACACACACACACACACACACACACACACACACACACACACACACACACACACACAGTGCACTTAGCAGGTTTGTGTGATGCCCAATAGCATTAATTGAATGTATCCAGTTTCTATTTTTGGCTGTCTGGGTCCTGCCTACTTCCTGGGGGGGTCTAGTTGTCCAGTTTGCACACTGCTGTACTTCGCACAAATGAGATAAACACAGCCAAACATGGCATTAATTTCCTTCATTCCCATGTTTGCGCTATGCACAGCATCACACAAATACTGGCCACCCAAAAAAATTAGACAAAGACAGAAAAAGAGGGAAAAAAAGGGGTAAGTAGATGAAATTAGGAAAATCAATGTATGACATACACACAAGAAAATGATGGCTTACATTAGATATGTTTACATATATCTGGATTTGAACTCTCACTCCAATGCACGTTCAGAATACAGGATGGGTGCCTTATCACTCTTTGCCACACAAACAGCTTTGCAGCAAAGGACTGTACTCAATCTGCACACAGCCAACTGCAACAGCATCTATAGTGATAGCAAACCATACAAGTGTTATTTGTACATTTATTATTAGTGGATGTAGTGCACCTAGTGATCACACAGCCTGTCATGATTATTGCTTGCAAATATATAGCTCTGTCTTACATTTCTGTGATTGTAGGTCATTTTTCATTTATCTGACAAGTAATCTGAGACATGCAGTCTGTAAGCCATTCTATATCATTGGCCATAAAACTTGTGAGGATATTAAGTGGAAATAATATCATATGCAGTTGCCAACAAATGAAGAGCAGGTTGGATGTTAAGGAACACAACCTTTGCATTGTGTGTTGCTTGCTTGCATTTCCAACCTTACCTCTAACCCTTTGTAGATCTGACCTGACATACACAGTAGAAGTAAGGCAGCCTGCAGTGCTGTTGTGTTTTCCTTCTCCCAATCAGTAATCATTCATAATTGCAATCCATTAAAATCAAACACTGAGGGGAGGACTGCACTATGTTTACATCTCCTACACGGATACAAGTATTTGAGATTCAGCAATTATAATGAGTTCACACCTCATTTGCATCTTCACCATGCTAATAGCCATGAATCTACACCATATAAAAAGGCAACCATGTAGTTAGGCAAACTGATGGTAAGGAGACTTGTTTATGCTGAGAAAACTGTACCTATACTATTTCTTCAGGACATATCTGTGCATAGGAGTACTGAACTTCAGAAGGTATGCTTCCATTTTGTCAGTTATATTCTGAATATGCCTTAACATGTTTAAGAAAAATCTGGCTTTTACACTTTTATTTGTATACATTAGGTAGAGGTGCACTGATGGCATGAGCATGTGTGTCAAGCCATTTCAGAGGTATACATAATTGCCAATACAAGACAATGAAATGCTTTGTGATAAATATGTACTAATGTTTCAGGGACAGTTCCTTTTATAGCACTTTTAGCATTTTAAAGATGGTTTGTTAGAAAAATGTGTTATTTTCCTGTTCTTTTGTTGGGGGAGCAAAGGTGAGTTACTGTTATGGCACAAACAATGATAGATTGTTCTTTTATTGGGGAGCAAAGGTGAGTTATTGTTATGACACAACTAAGGATATGCTTCTCTGGTTACTCTCCTTGTTTTGCATCCTGCCTGTTGTTCATATTTCACATCTGTAGACTGTTGTATGTTTCTCCAGAGGGTAATACTGAGTGACTACCTTTTCTGCTTTATCTGGAAACAATTATTTTGTAGTTATGTGATACTTATGTGTATTATCCTTCTGTTGTCTTTTAGGACACCTAGAAGTATACTACCCAGGCATGTTGATCCTCGGAGACCCCCTCCCTTCACCGATGCTGAGAATCAGGTGATAGTGGATGCCTTTAGGCAACATGGTGCTTTTCTGCTAGAAAGAGGATGGTGAGATGTGGCACATAGGATGCAAATTTGGCAACAGTTGATTATGTGAATGCCATTGGTGGCCAAGGTTGGACATACGAGCAGGTGCACCACAGGGGCACTAACATGGTCATATCTGCACTGAGGAGAGCAACTGGAGTGGGTCATGACCAGATGGTTACCAGGGAGATCCTGCTAGGGAACCACTACTAAAACCCAGTGATGAGTTTCTAGCCAATATCAGGGATCCAGACAGCTCCCAGGAGAGTGCAGTACAGTACGTTCTGAATGTCAGAGCAACAGTTTCAGAAACAGCAAGCACATCACAGGAGGAACTTCCAGGTAGGCTTTGGTATCTCAACAATTGAATACTGTTTCATAGTAAAACAATTAAAATCAATATGTTACTTCTGTGTCACATGTATTTTTTGTTGGGTGGGGGACTGAATATTGCTACAGTTATTAGCTGAGGTTTGAGTTGACAGCCACATTCTTGTTGAAAGTATAGTTAATGGACATATAAAGGGGTAAAAGTATTACCCCTGTATTACTGTTAATTGTCATGATGCTGGCCTTACCTCTTGCATAACGTATTCCAGGGCCATCTGGATTGCAGAGAAGAATCTCATCTGCAGATGGTAAGCCAACATTTTTATGTCAGTACTGTTGAGCAATTTAAAGAGATATTTTCGTGTGTGCTGTTGATGTCAGGCCTGTTGTGTATATTGCTGTACTGTCTGTAATACTATAGTAGTGTGCGTATTAATTTTTTCCTCTGTCTGTTGCTTTTTATCACAGGTGATTGTGACAGTGGGAGTGTGGGCCCTCTGCCACCTGATGTCAGTGTATCAGCAGACTCTGATGATGATGGTGGCCAAGCTGAGGCACAGTCAAGAGGTGCAGAGGTTGAATCTGATATTGAGGCTGACATACCACCATCCCCTGCAATTCCATCTGACACATGCAGTAGGCCTACGCCTACCCATTCCAGTGACCCCTCAGATATTGGACAGGTGGAGGGTGAGGCCATTAATCAGAGAAGTGTGGCTATTGTGGCTTCAGTGCCTGTTGACTCTGGTCATAGCCAAAGTGTGGGCAAGGTGCATTGCAGGAGAGCTGACAGGGGTGTTCAGAGGGGGTCTTCTGTCCCTCCTCCACCTGGTGTAGCTGTCTCTTCCCATGCCACTCAATGTATGCTTAGGATCATCATGGAGGCACAGGCATTTCCCCATAGGTGCTCCAGATAAATGCTCTGGGTTGTAGATGTGGCACAGACTGACGTGCATGACTGCCTCCACTGCGTTGCCATTTCAATGGATTGGGTGCATGACACATTGGAACAAGGGGTGTCTGATGGAACAAGGGGTGTCTGTCATGGAATGAGCATTGTCTTATGCTGGGAGGGGAATGGCATCTTCATGGGCATAGGTCAGCCACATCATCTGCTGTCAGCCAATGTGGTGGTGACCAATCACACTCCCATAGTGGCAGAACTTCCACTTCTCCATCAGTAAGTGTGCTGTCCACACCCAGGCATGGCAGGCCATGGAGTCATGGTCCTGGGCATCCTTGTAGGGGAGCTCATCCACCAGACATCAGTCATGTTCTTGTAGCAGCAGTGCATCTGCTCATGGGCATGGATGTGCCAGTGCAACTCCTGGCAGAGCCAGTTCTCTTGGCTAGGAATGGCAACAATGAACTGTCACCTCTACCATGCATGGCTCGCACCTGTCTGACATACCAAGATGTAGAGCCAGCACAGACCTTGACTATGTTCATGCAGATTCTCACACACCAGTTTTACCTGGAGGACCCTACAGACAGACACACACACACACACACACACACACACACACACACACACACACACACACACACACACACAAAAAACAGTTACTCATTTTGTCTCACTGGCCATTTGTTGGTTAATCCAAATATCTGCCTGCTTCTCTTTCTTACTCATACATACTCACCGACTTTTTATGTCAGCCTAGGCTTCCTCCCACCCCCCACCCCCCACACAACACCCTGTGCAAATGATGATAACTATGCCATATCCCTGTTTTCTATCTTTTGGATTCAGGGATACATAAGCTCTGTTTCTGTAGCTCAGGGTGCATAGCTAACTTTGTGCTTAGTATATCTGCATTTGTGGTGTTGAGCTGGTAATTGTACCTTTGACTTATATTGGCCTTAGAAAGTTAGACAGTTGACAGCATAGAAATTTCCCAACTTTATAGTGAATGATCTTGTGAGGGTTGTGAAGTCACAAACTGCAATGTGTATCATTACTTTCTAACTTCTCTCTTTAATGATTTTCTAGTACAAACATATGGTGTAAACTGACGACATGCAGTGATGATCAGTACTTTTGAGAGGTATGACTGTGTGAATTTTTGATGCTTGAGGCCTACTACTTAGTAATAGACACATATAAGTTAAATAAGTCTCTGCTGTCACATGTTAAGGTAATTTCTGTAGACATCTCTCATACCAACTAATGAAATACAAGGATATGCCACACTCATATTATTATACAATACAGTGCAGACTCAGGACTTACCTTGTAAATTTAGCAGTTGCCACAGATTTAGTTCAGGGCTGACTCTGTCTGATGCAAGTAGTACACAGCCAGTGCATGGGAAGGTAATGGTTGTGTGAGTTGCCTGGCATCAATTTTACTATACCTCTGTGAGTTGAAAGAAGATTTTAGGCCCCTAGATGGTGAGTGAGTGAGTGTGTTATGCTTTGTCTCTTAGCCAATGCAAGGGAATACTGAGCACACCTATATCTGCCTATACCCACAGCCACTGGTGGTTCCCCCTCATAGGTTCATAGGTTCATAGGTTGGTACTAGGCTATCAGCCTTAGGGCCTATACAAGCCTAGCCATAACAATTCCCTGGCTATTTCTTCCCACACTATTTACTTCCCCGGACCCCTGTCTAGCAGGGCGACTGACGCCATCCCCGGCGTGAATTTCCTTTCTCCCATCCGATCATCAAGGTTCCTTTTGAAGAGAGCCAAAGAGGCACTCTGCTTGACATGTATGGGCAATCTATTCCAGAGTCTGGGGAGTCTCTGGGTCAGGAACCTATCCCTCCAGCATGTTTTGTTTATTGTGATGACAAGGTTTAGATCCTTGGAGCGTGTGGCTCTGAGGGATTGGGATTTCTTTAAGTGCAGCATGGGTTTGACATGGCCTTGTATGTTAAGCAGAGATCACTTCTGAGTAGACGATATGCGACAGAGTATAGCTGGAGTTTTTTAAGGCGGTCAGCGTAGGGCATCTACTTTAGGCCTGTGATTCTTTTAGTGTGATATTTCTGCGGCCTTTCCAGTTGTTGCAGATGTCTTGAGAGGTACATACCAAACGGGGCATTGTATTCTATAATGGGTCTAATGAGGGATGAGTACAGTGGGACAATGACCTCCTTTTTTCTGGATGAAAAGCCCTTAGTGATGAGGTGTGCCACATAGAAGGATTGTCTGACTGTTGTGATGATGTGGTTATCGAAGGTGAGACCACTGTCCACCTGTGTCCCTAAGTCTCTTATCACACTTTCGGTGTTTAGTGTACTGCCACCTATTTGATAATTCATGGATACATGTTTTTTTCCCAAAGGGGATAACTATACATTTCTTGGCATTGAGCTTGAGCCCATGGCTCTGGCACCAAGCATCTGTTTCTGTAAGGCCCTTTTGTAGAGTATCCACATAATTTGGGGATGATGCCAAACAAGAGCGGTCCCAGGACTGAACCCTGAGGTACTCCACTTGTCACTTGTCTGGAGCTGGATTTGGAGTCAGCTACTTTTACAGTGTGGGTTCTATCAGTAAGCCAGTTAGCAACCTATTGGGTGATGTAGGGATTAATGCCCAGCTTAGTAAGTTTATCTATGATTCCAGAGTGGAGGATGGTGTCAAAGGCCTTGGCAAGGTCTAGATGTGTGGACCACCTTACCCTTGTCCATGGCTCTGGAGACTGATTTGAAGAAGTCAACCAGGTTCAGGAGACAAGATCGGCCCTTAACAAAACCAAACTGGGTGGGGTCCAGTGTTTGAAGGTTGCCAATGTCTTTGTTTATAAGTTCCATGATAATACGCTCCATGGCCTTGCAGATAAGGCTCGTCAGACTAATGGGACGGTAGTTTCCAGGATCCAAGGTGGATCCCCCCTTGTGGAGTGGTATAACTGTAGTTCTGCGCCACTCAGTGGGCACAAAACCTGAGGTGAGGCTATGATTAAACATGACACTTAGGTGAGGTGCCAGTTCATATTGTAGTTCATGTAGTACACAGCCCGGGATGTCATCTGGTCCCATGGATGCTGTATTCTTAGCTTTGGAGAGTGCATTTTTTACCTGTGTGGCCGTTATTACTGGAATTTGGCAATCTTCCGGTATTCAGATGGGACATTTAGGGGGTGAGAGGGGGGTGAAGTTGGCACTGAATCGATCTGCCAGGATATTGGCAATATCCTTGGGATCAGTATATTTAATGCCATTCTGTTTTAGCTCAGAGCAGATCTGAGCATTGCCATTTAGATTCTTGACATAGCTATAAAATGCCTTGTGGTTGTCTTTGGAATCTTTGGCAATTTTATTTTCATAACTAGCTTTGGAGGATTTTATGAGGGATCTCAGCTTCTTACTGAGGCTGGTAAGGGAGTTTTTTGCATCCTGGGATTTTCCTCTTTTCTGCAACAGTTTCTTCCTTTTGTTGTAAAGTTTGTTTATGGCACAGGACCAACAGACTGGCTTCCTTTTTTTGGAGGAGAGCATCTTGGTTCTATTTGGGATGGCACGATTCATACATGAGTGGATGTGCTCGTACAGTGCCTTAGTGTAGGATTCAGCAGTTGAACTTTCAGTTCCTGTCTGCATGGGTGTCATGAAGTTTGTCACTTCTGACTTGAGTAGCATGAAGTTGGCTTTGGAGAAGTTTTTTATGGAGGTTTCCTTACTGGGGTGGGGGTGGGATGTGGATGTCAAGGGTGATTAGCTTATGGTCAGACCTGACTAACGAGGGGGTGATCATAGGTGTGGAGCATTGATTTCCCATGTTGGTAATGACCAGGTCTAAGATATTGGAGCCCCTGGTGGAACTATGGATTAGCTGATCCAGGGCATTGGAATTTATGAATTCCAAGAACAGTTGGGCAAAGGTGTTGGTACATGAGTAGTTTTCCTAGTTAATGACAGGGTAGTTAAAATCACCCAGTATTAGGGTGTTTGGTTCTATCTTAATATTTCCAGTATGTTTAGAAAGGTGTAGTGAGAATATTGGGGTATGGTGTGGGATCTGTAGCAAGCTACAATTTGGATTGCAATCTTACCTAGTGTTAGTTGCACCTGGAGAATTTCAGATGCATTGTGTGGGCAACTAGCCTGGTGGTGTGAATATCCTTGGTAAATATTGATACTCCTCTGACTCCTCATCTATGTGTGGCTGTGGTGATCTTGGCATTGGTGGTGGGATGTATGCCCCTTCCTCTTGCTGATCTTGCTGAAGCTGTTTCCTCGGGATTATGTTGTGTGGCATGGCATATACTGTGAATATTTCTGTACATGTCTTTGAATTGTACTGCAGGTCTCCCCCCAGATGTATCTAGGCACCAGAATTATGACTTCAGCAGCCTAAATACATGCTCTCTGATATTTCTGGTTTGAGTGTGTGCCCCATTATGGCATTCTTCCATGGGTGTGTGGGCATTTCTGATGGGTGCCATCAGCCATGGTGCCAGTGCATAATCTGCATTCCCCAGTAAATGATCCTGTAGGATATCCCCTTAGTAAGCATTTGATACAGTTGTGAGGTGTGCCACATATATGGGTTGTGGTAACTCCCAGGGTTGCCAGCACACATTATACAATAATTCCCTTGGCATTACACATGGCTTGGCAGTTGATAGAGTGGTTTCCCTTTCTGTTTATGTAGACCCTATTCTGTTCCCTGGGTGGTGCCTTCATTTCTATATGTGTGCAATCTACGGCAGCCAGTACTTCAGAGTAGTGCAGTACACAGTAGAACTCCTGCATATTTCTGGCTCTCTCCTCGGAACTACAGGGAAAGTATATGTGGCCACTGGCATACCATTCAGGAATTGGTAAAGGAAGTTATGCCTGTGACACCCCAGCATGTCCCCTTTTGGTTTCTGAAAGGTACCTGTAGCTATGATTCTAAGGGGTATACATACCTTTGTCTCCACTAGGATGGGTTCCTCTCGGTTGGCTCTGACTCTGAGTTGAGGACAGCAGAGGTCACAGAGTTCCTGTAGTGTGTCCCTATCCACCCTGTAGTGCTCTACAATTTCCATATCTTATAGGAAGTGAAAAGTTAAATAGGACCTGAAAATTCTTTTCCTTCTCAGCCTATGCCTATTAGCAGTAGCAGCAGCAGCATTAGCATCAGCCTGTAGCACATACAAATGAATTAAAGCAACAGCAACTCCTAACATTCTGTCTGTCTAGACTTCTTTCTATGGCTGTATTCCAAACATTTTTGGAATTCACAGGAAAAAACAGCACGGAGTCTACACAGATGCTTTATAGCTTGTTGAATAGATCCACCATATTGGATTAGTTGATTCGCATGCAGTTCAGCTGCTTATGCTGTAATTAGCATACCACAGTGTTTACAGTGTTTGGCGGGAGTGCGTGCCTCTACATGACACTTACTGAATCTGAATTTTATTGCTGCCATGTAGGGTTTATTGAATCCCCCCATGTATATTAGTTTATTACAGGAAAAAGAGATAAAAAAGTAAAGAGCTTTGGAAAATACTCAGCTATCAGAGGAAAAATTACTGTCAGCATAGACAGAAAATGTTTTGGGTGGCCGCCGTGGTGCAGCAGTTAGCGTTGCCACCTCACAGCAAGAGGTTCTCTGGTTCGATCCTCAGCTGGGGTTCCTTCTGTGTGGAGTCTGCATGTCCTCCCTGTGGTCGCATGGGTTTCCTCCGGGTGCTCCGGTTTCCTCCCACATCCCAAATACATGCTGTAGGTGGATTGGATACCCTAAATTGGCCCTAGGCATGAATGTGTGTGTGTGTGTGTGTGTGTGTGTGTGTGTGTGTGTGTGTGTGTGTGTGTGTGTGTGTGTGCCTCCCGTAGAAGGTTGGGTGCCGGGCTGGCAACTCGACACTGTAAAACTCCACTGCCAATCATGAGCAGACAGGTGATCCGCTGTGGAAACCCCTAACTGGGAAAAAAACGAAAGAAGAAGAAGATAGACAGAAAATGTTTTGTCCAAACCTGAAAAAAGAGATCTAAGTCTACTAGTATAATTTTTTTACAAATGTTTAGATCTGGTTCATGTAAAATAGACCTCATTCTTAAATCAGTGTGCATATATTTATTTATTTATTTATTAATTATTACATTTGTTGACCGGGTATGTCTGACTGGGCCAGAGGCCCGTTTTCAGCAGAGACCTGGGGAGAAAAGCTCCACAGAAATACATACAACAAACAAAAAAAAATTGCTATTGTTTGATGTGCTCCAGTGAGTTTTTTGTTGCTTATTTTATGTGTTAGAAATAAGGTAATTTAGCATAACGTTGCCCATCACACATACTGTACTGTATCGATGTAGCAGCAAACGTTAATACAATAGAATTATTTACAGCATCCAGAGACAGTACAATGCAGGATCCTGTTACATATTGAAGACCCACGGAGAAAAAAAAAAGGTCCAGAGTAGTACAAGACAGTCAGTAGTACAAAACACATATCAAATAGCAGTAGATATAATACAAACAGTAAAACTGAACAATTATTGTAGCAATAGCCAGTGGCAGAAGATACAATGCAAAGTGTAGGTCTGTGCAATTAATGTACAGATAAGCAAAAACACTAGATAGTATGTAGGATAAAGTTAGAGGGCAAGGTGAGAGAGGTAAAAATGGGTGGGGAAAAAAGACTAATCTGGGGAATGGCAGGAGCACAAGCAGTGTTTTATAAGGTGTTCTTTTAAGAGTGATTTGAATTGATCATGTACTGGGTTTTGTGTTATAGTGTCTGGAAGGGTGTTCCAGAGTATGGCTATTTTATATGACTAGAGGGGGTCACTGTGTTGGTTATGGGAGTTGGAAACCTTTATTAGAAGTTTGTTGGAAGATCTGAGGGATCTGCTATTACTATTAGGCTGAACTAAAGAAGAAATATCAGGGCACTTGTTGGGATGGTAGATTATATTATGGGCTAAGGATAGTTGATTGAAGGATAAAAGGTTGGGGAGCTCTAGCCAGTTTAATATAGAAAGAGCTGAGCAGTGGTGGGATCTGTGTGGGTGATTAGTGTCAAATTTAGCAATCTCATTGTAACAAGATTCTAGATTGTTGAGGTCAGATTTTCAAACGTTAGTATATATGAGAAAGCCACAGAGAAGGGTAGATAGAAGGTGTTTGCGAGCAGTGGCTGACCTGGCGTTGGGAGTTAGAAATGGTTTGGCCCTGTAAAGGGTACCTAGTTTGATATGGACTTTTCTGCTGGATTGGGCAATATGTATGTTGAATTTGAGGTTGTCATCTATGGTCACACCTAAAAGTTTTGTGTGTTTAGTGGGGGTGATATTGGTACCATTAGCAGAGATGATTGATAGAGGGGGTGGGAAAGTCTTGGGATTTATATTACTGAAAACTAAGATTTTGGTTTTTGTTGGGATTTAAAATGAGTTGGTGTTGGGAGAGGTAGGATTCAATGTCCTGGAAAGAAGATTGCATTTTTAATTGGAGTTCTTGGGGTGATAGGGCTGAACAGATAAGGGTAGCATCATCTGCATACTGTACTATGGAGGCATGTTGGGTTGCTGTACTGAGGTTGTTTGTGAATATGATGAAGAGGAGTGGAATGAGAATGGACCCTTGGGGTACACCCACGGAGATGGGGAGTAGGGGGGAAAGAGAGTTTTCCCACTTTGTAGCCTGTTGACAGTTTGAAAGATAGCTGTGGAACCAGGTTAGTGAGGGTAAGCTAAGGCTGTAGGAAGATAGTTTATTTAGTAGAAGTTGGTAGGATACGGTGTCAAAGGCTTTGGACATGTCTAGGAATATTGAGGAGACATGCAGGCGTTTGTTCATGAGGTGGTGGATGGTGTTACTGAAGGTTAGGAGGGCAGTGCTGGTACTGTGCTTAGGTCTGAAACCATGCTAAGAGTTGGAAAGGATTTTGTTGTTAAGGAAGTAGTTTATGAGCTGGTCGTGGATGCATTTTTCTAACATTTTTGCAAGGAGAGAAAGTATAACTATGGGACGATAGTTGCTATTTATTTATAATAATTGCTAGTTGTTGTTGATAGTTGCTATAGTTGATAGTAGATAGATTTAATATTCACAATATCTGTATTGCACCCGTATGTGCTGCTTGCCATGACTACATTTCTCAGAACACATAACATACTCAGCATTGCCTCCTTCACTAGTTCATTGGGGGGGTTACCTCTACACGTACTACACTAAACTATGTTTGGAAGTTCTTTTTTTATTAGCTAATTTGTTCCCAGGATTATTGGAACTATGTGTGACGTTGTCCACACTGCCCTGGTTTCTGCTTGCATGCATGATATTTAATAACTTTATGTTATCAGTACACAACATACTTGTTATTAATAGATGTAGCTATTTTGATGAGAAAGACTACCGCCATCATTTTTTCTCACTTATATTTTCTTAACAGTTAACATTTTATGATCTGGCGTGTTCCTTGTTTGTATATTTTTAGTAATTCTTTGTGTTTTCTGTCTCCAGTGTATCTCAAACACTTCTGTATTGTACTGCTTGAGTAATTCCCAGTTTGTCTGTCTTCTCAAATTGTTGTGTCTTTTAGTACTCAAACCATTGGCTGTAAAAATGTCACAGAAAGCAAAGATAAAAAAAAGTTTTAAGTGTGAATTACAGAACCTGCGTTTGTCTGTATATGACACGTTTTCTATATGTTTTATATGAACCATTTTGTTCACCATCCACTATCCTCAGCTATCCTTATTAGTCATTCATCTTTTCAGTTTAGTTCACTTTTCTTTAATCTATATTCTTATATCTTGATAAACATACTGACTGTCTTATTACTTTTCTAGAGCTTTCCCTGCAATCATGGCCTTTTCAGTTTTCTTTTCCTGTCCTCTAAATCTGATTTCAATCCTCCTTTATGCCATTTTCCATTGTTACCTGTTTCTTGTCTATGCGTGGTTTAATTTCCACATCTCTTCACTTGTCTGACTAATCTGAGAATGAATTGAGAATGGAAGCCATTTTGTATTTGTTTCCCTCATAACTCAAAGCTTTCACCATGTTTGTGTCTTACGATATCTTCAAGTATGAACTGTAAACCTATACATGTAAATCAATGTTGAGGAAGCCCACACCTGCTTCACAACATCAAATGTATAATCTTAGCATGCACTGATTTTTGCAAATCAAAAAGCACAGAAGTAAATATTTAAGCCAATTCTTTTTCTGGTCTCTGCTCTAACTGCAAAGAGATTAAGGCTATGTGATGTGTGGGAGAATCTGAAAAGTAGCAGTTATTATTTAAGACTGAGATAACAAAACGGTCTTTATCTTTTGGAGTTGCCACTGATCAGCCGTTGTTGTGAGACTAAGTTTCCCAGCCCCCCCCCCCCCACACACACACACACACACACACACACACACACACACACTCTTTCTCTGTTGTTCTATTAAACTTAGTGGCTCTTGAGTGGTCCACTCCATTTGTGCATTTAACTATGGAAGCTCCTCTCAGTCTCACCTTGTCCAGCCATACTAATGAACCCTAAAAGTTCAAACTACAAAGTTCCTTCCCTCAGACTATTAAAACTTCATTTTCCCTCCCTTTCGTGTATTCCCACTGTTCAGTACACACTGCAATATAAGGAGTATTACTCCATTTTGTTCTGTCCTACTTTTAAAATCACATACATCTGAGTAGGCCTTCCAACCGGTGGTAGCCTGCTAATCACATATCAAGAATCAGCATGGGATTAGTGCTTCTGTTTTTCACCCAGTGAGAGAAGGAGCACATGGACATTCGTTTCTAACCTTACTAGAGACTACCAATCACTGGAAATCCTGAAAACTGCTTCTTAGAAAGCAGCTTGTGATTAGTGCTACTGTTTTGCTCCTGGAGAGAGAAAGAGTGCAGAGAGATTGATTCCTGGTTGTTTTTGATTGGCCAGAATGCATGGGACTTTCCTGAGAATCTAGGTCAATTGATCAATGAATGACATTGTCAAAACCCACATGGTTGAGAGCACATGATTGACAATGCAGTTTGTTGATCAATGGAAACAACACAAAAACAATCCACACCCCCTGCTAATTATATGCCAACAGTGACAGTGAAATCACACTACAGTGGGGAAAAGGGTACAATCCCCAATCCCCATTGTACCACAATCTCAATCAAAAAGGTCAATGAACTGCATTATTGATCATGTGGTCTTGGCCATGTGGGTTTTGACAATGTTGTTCATTGATCAACTTAAATAGACCCCTTTCCTGAGTGGACTAGTTTAGGACATTTGTGCAGCTAAGCTTTTTTTGCACTGAGAAGTTGTATGTGCTGTCCAAGGCGTCTACCAGGAAAAAGTTACAATGAGCCTACAGACCAATAGGACATTTGAAACAAGACTGTTGATTGTCAAAGAAACTGTCCCCTGCTTCTTAAGAACCAGCCTGTAATTAGTGCTACCGTCTTGCTTCTTGTGAGAGAAGGATCAATTGACATTGATTTCTAGCTGAGTGTACCTGTGGTGAGACCACCACTAGTAGTAGACAGGCAGTAGCCAATAGGAGAATCACCACTATTTATCATTCCTGGCTAATTTAGTAAGTGGCTAAATTAGTGAGTTTTTGCTCAAATTAATTTACTGATTCTTTCTGGTAGAAGAAGAAAGTTCCTTGGCTAGTTATGGATATTACTTGCTACTAAAGCTAAATTCACATATCTTGCTATTGGTTGATGTCCTCCACTGAGCTGGCTAAATTACTGAGTTTTTGCTCAAATTAATTTACTGATTCCTTCTGGTAGGACATTACTTGTTTATTATGTCTTTCGGCTTTTCCCGGTTAGGGGTTGCCATAGCGGAACTACAGTCCGCTAATGATTGGCAGTGGATTTTTACGGTGCAGAGTTGCCAGCCCGATGCCCAGCCTTCAAAGAAGGCACACCATTCACGCACGCACCTACCTGCATGTCTTTAACGTCACTCGACCGCGGGGAGGATACGCAGACTCCACACAGAAGGCGCTCCAGCCGAGAATCGAACTGTACTGAAGCTAAATTCAAGTATCTTACTATTGTTTGATGTGCTCCAGTGAGTTTTTTGTTGCTTATTTTATGTGTTAGAAATAAGGTAATTTAGCATAGCGTTGCCCATCACACATACTGTACTGTATCGATGTAGGCGTTCAGAGCTTTTACTTTCTCTAATCAACCTACTCCCCAGATTCCTTTTGTAATTTAAATAGTCAGTTGTTGCACAAAGAGGCTCTGGTCTGTGCTAGGTGGCACAGTGCTCTTTGTATGTAGGCTTAGATTGTTTGTTTTAGACAGATAGCACCTCCAGTAAATCAACTCCAAATCTCAAAGGTGCAACTCCCTCTACAGCCCACATTAATAAGCACCTGGCACCATGGATTTGCAATTTCCAACAGTCTCTTTAACCAGTCTGGTTGAAATGGGCATCTTGAGACAATATACCAATTACCTCATGTTTATTGACAACCACCTAACTGCGGTGGTGGTGCTGCGGTAGCGTTGTCGCCTCACAGTAAGACGTTGTCCTGTTCGATTCTCAGCTAGAGCATCTTCTGTGTGGAGACATGCGTGAATGGGCGTACCTTCGTTGAAGGTTGTGCGTCAGGACCGGCAACTCAGCATGTAAAAATCTACTGCCAATCATTAGTGGACCGGAGTTCCGCTGTGGCGACTCCTAACGAGGAAAAGCCGAAAGACACAACAACAACAACCTATTACTTAACACAGCAGACAGAGTGTGTGAGAGATGTAGTTATACTATGTTATTGGAGGCAAAGCTGTTGCATGAAGCCATGATAAATAACAAGTAGATCGCCAGTACCACACAACACACTAAACAATGCATACAAAGCTCATACTAAACACATAAACCTTTATATGTCGAGGCTCTTAAACATAACCTGCCTAAATGAAAAAGGTCTCCTAAAAGTAACCTAAGAAAAAAGTACTCTCAACAACCTCAAAAAGATGCAACACAGGCAGCACCCACCATGAAACTGACATCTAAGAGTCACACTGCCACAGTTCAAAAGCCCATAAGGCAAGCCTTCACTCAATCCAATATCCTAGAAGAGGGTTACAACCATTGCCTATCAGGTGCCAGGATTCTAAACATTGCATAAGCACTCAAGTCCTTGCACCATGAGTACAGATATGACACAGTCATAATACATGTGGGTGTAAATGTACCTCGCTGGATTGCACAAAGACAGACATGATGGAGCTTTCAGACTATGTGTCTGAGACCGATATCAACATAGCCATGAGAAACATTCCACCATCATAAAGAATGATACCACAATATGAACAAACAATGCATTGTTTTCGACAATTGGCTTAGCTTCTGGTGTCATTCAAAGGGGGTGCAATATATATATCAATCTGGGAGGAGGTGGTAGACAGTCCTTATTGCTTTGCTAAGGATGGCCTGCAGCACTCCCCAGAGACTTTTGTTTATTGGCTAAATCTTTGTCCATCCTTCCATGCCTTTTTAGGCAATGTCAGTCTTCGTTAGCTTCCAGCATAACAAGACAGAAACCAGATGACATTAAGATACTGCCGCTCAATGCTAAGAGACAAAGGAAAATCTCAACTCCCTATAAGCACTCCTTACCTTGGAAAATATTGATATATGACTCATCACTGAGACCTGGTTCAAAACCAACAAAAGCAGTTCATCAATGCAGGGTTTCAATACCTATCACATGTTCAGGCCCACTGCATTAACTGAAGGCACTGAAGGCAGCAGGGTTCCATATTCTTAAAACATTTCGCCTCCAGACTTGTCTGACAAGATAGCTACCTGGACCTCCTCTACACCTAACATACCATTAACAGCTCCCCTTGTTATATTACAGCTAACTATAGGACCCCCCCCCCCCATGTCTTCATTGGCCCACAGCTCTTATCTATGTGTTAAGCCAAATATCACTACCCTGGGAAAGTTAAACTACCCCTCTATAAGCTGGGGGATTTGCACATCCTCAAACATGTATTCCCAGAAATTTCTTCAATACAGACTGTCAAGACCAGTTAATCTGCACCCCAACCAGGGTGACAAAATTCTGGATTTGGTCCTTACTAATAAGGGAAAGCTTTGCTCCCCACCAATTATAACTTCCTCCCTAGTCAAATTAGACCATTAAGCAGTCAAATTTACCTTAAGACTCAACCTGAAACAGATTCCAATACCTCAGTATTCAGAGATTATGTGAAGGTTAAAATAATAAAACTGAGTGATGTCCTGGCTAAATTCAAAACCCCTTCCATTTTGGCAACCCCATTGCTTATCCAGAATCCTTTACTACCAAATTCAGTACACATGTAAATAGCTGCATAGACAAATCTGTCCCCTTCAGAAATAAATACAATGCCAAATTCAAAAACAAACCCCTGTGGTGGAACCCTAATATAAACAGGCACTATAATAAAAGAAAAACCTCACTGCATACCTAAATAAATTGAACTCTCACAATGCCAAAAACACTCTTGCTAATCTAAACAAAGAAAACCCTGATCAAATCAACCAAAACAACCTATAAAGTAAAAATAGTCACCCAAGTGAAGGATAACTACAAACCTTCTTTAACTATGTTAGAAACCTCAGAAACAATGCCAAGCACTGAGCAGTCCTAATTGTAAATTGTATTGCTTAATCAGACCTAGAACACATTGCTAATCTGCTAGAAGAAATTTTAACTCAAACTTTATCCTTCTTTCTTCTAATATTCTCAGATCACATACCTAAATATACACTCATTAAAATCTCCCAAAGCAGGTCATCAAGGCACTAAGGCCAAGAACGTTACTTCTTTGGGTATGGAAACATACCAGACTGCCTGCTGGTCAGCCTGAAACATGACTTGTCAGACACCCTACAGAGGCTATTCACTATCAACCTCAAAACAGGCTTCATGGCAGATGAATGGATGACAGTAACAATCATTCCCTTACACAAAGGTGGGGCTTCAATAGACTCAGGTAATTATACACTCATAAGCCTCATCTGCAAGGCTATGGAATGGATTGTTATGGAATTCATAAATAAGGACACAGATAACCTGCAGACTTTTGACCCAAGCCATTTCAGATTCCCCAAGGGCATATCCTGCCTTCTTAACCTGACTGACTTCTTCAAAACAGTTACTGTAGCAATGGATGAGGGCAAATCAGTGCACACCACATGTCTAGACCTTGCAAAGGTGTTCAACACCATCCCACACTCAGATATCAGATAAACTCTCCAAGCTAAATTTAAATCCCTGTGTGACTCATTGAATAACAAATTATCAAACAAATAGAACTCAGGAAAAAAAGCCGGATGGCTCTACCTCCTCCAAACAACTTGTCATTAGCGATGTACCCTGGAATTCAGTCCTTGTGCCATTTCTGTTTGAATTTTACTTCTCAGAGGTCAAAGGTAATATGCAGGATTTTGGCTGACCAAGTTTGCAGATAACTCCCCAGAGAACACCATAATCCTCCAAGAAGGCCTGCCCCAAACAAATAACTGTTGTCAAAACCATGAACTAAAACTAATTGCTAAGAAGTTATATAACTGTATCCATCAGCAGGCATGACTCCCTTTGTAACTATCATATTCACAACACACTCCTGAAATTTGATAATGTAGTCAAGGATCCTGGAATCAATGTTGACAATGAATCTGGCCACCATTTTTCCAGTATTGTAAGAAGTCCTTTTTTATTGCATAACATGTATCTAAAAGTATGGCATTCATGTCCAGGGATGGAATCATTCCACTGTACTCAGCAATGATTAGGCTAATCACTGAGAATAATGCCCCTTTCAGTATGTATTTGCCCAAAATGCTGCCATTGCTGCAACAACCACAATGCTTCCTCACTAAGAAAATCAAGGGCCTAAATCATAAAAACTATGCAGACTGTCTCAAAGCATTGCTACCATTCTTGGTATCATACAGGCTACTAAGGGGCAACCTCTGCCTCATGTATAGAGGCTCATTAGACCATAGCCTGTCAGACTTATTACACATTTACAGGTCCAATGGTGGCATAAACACCTGCTCAAAGGATCCCACTCTCTTCTGTAACATAAACAGAACAGTTTTGCAAGATACATATATAGGAATGCTACTTCTACAGAACCATCTTCCACCCCATATAAAGCAAAGTATTTTTCTTACTCTGTTTAAATGTAATTTGGATTAAT
This sequence comes from Protopterus annectens, assembly GCF_019279795.1. Lineage (NCBI taxonomy): Eukaryota > Metazoa > Chordata > Ceratodontiformes > Protopteridae > Protopterus > Protopterus annectens. Next base: position 373,114,721 of record NC_056746.1, on the reverse strand, counting down.
GGATGAGTAGCTGCAAATTCAACCACTGGTTTAACACCCTTATCTCACATAGACAGAGGCAACGTGTAACTGTCCCATCTTATTTTTCTTCTGCTTAAATGTAAATTATGTGCACACAAAATATAAGGGCTAAAAACTACCATGCAAATGTAAGGCTAGACATCTTTAAGATCTTCACACATCAACAGCCTAGTAAGTACCTGTGAACCTATGAACCACTTAGGCATGAAGCAATTTTCATATTTTTGTTTTTAGCTCAGTAAGATAGATAGGGCCAGGTGAGAGGGGCAATAGCTCTGGACGCAAAAAGTTGGGGGGGGCACGATCAGCTGATCCCAATCATTCTGTAATATAATGCAGACTTTTTAAGCTGTTATTGCATTTCGGTCAAACCTGAGCACTGTAGTGCTTCATGTGTGGTCTAAACTTTAGCAATTGATTGCTGCATTGTAGCAAACAGTTTGCTATAGTTTAAAAGTAAAAGCTTTTTTTTTATTTTTTACTAAAATCTGTAGACCTCCATGCAAGCAGGGTATAAACTGTAGTTACTGTTTGTTGCATTGGCTACAGTTTAAAAAGAATTAAAAAAAAACTAAAACATGAGCACGGAAGTGCTGTGTGCAGGCAAGTATAAACTGTAGCAACTGTCTGCAGCATTTGTAGCTAACAGCTTGCTACAGTAATGCTTTTTTTTTTTTTAATAAAATATGATTGTGGATGGATGGATGTTAAATGAGAGTTGGGGAAATGGCACAGAGATAGGACATGAATAGCTAGGGCTGGAGGAGGGGGGTGTCATGCATCTGGCCACCTGTTTGGTGTGCCAGTAGAAGGAACGTCTATATCTTTTTTTTTTTTTTTTTTGCTGGGAGGGGGTTGCATAGATCTAACTGTAATAAGCCAATCACTTATTACAGTGAAGTGCTTTTATTTACTTTTTTTTTTTTTTTGCTCTTCACTTGAAGGGCTGAGGGGTGGGTCATTGGTTCATGGTTCATAGCACCAGCACAGGGCACTAATTGAATCAGCTATGCTTCTGATTTAGCTGATCCAAACTACACTGTATATTTTATATGAAGATAAATCATTAGCAGTGAGGAATGCATGAATTATCCAATAATTTACATGCAGCTACCTATCCACTGAAAGATGTCAAAAGATGGAGCTTGTCATGAAACCTTCAACCAATATCCAAAACAAACCTCCTGCACGAGGACTATTGCACGGCTCCAGATTCAAATAGGATCCAAAAAAACATGTTGAGCCAGCAAACTGTGACCTGACATTTATTAATTGTTATAGCATAAAAACAAGTAACCAGACCAGTTTCGGCTGGTAAAAAACACAGCCTTCATCAGTGTAAACCAGAAAAATCAAATGCTACTGTTTAAATACATTCAAGTGCAACTCCATTGGTTCATTTTCAAAATTGCTCATTAAGGCCAGGTGGGAATAATCCACCTAACTTTACAATCCATTTCTTTTCTTTAGAATCTAGAATAGAATGCCATACAGTTTTGTTAAATTTGTTACCCTTAATAATATCAATGATCATGAAAGAAAATTTTGCAGTTTTATGTGCCAAACAATGTTTATACAAAGCATGGTTAACTTTTTTATTTTTGATGTTACTTATGTTCAGAGATTATCAGCCTGAGAGGACGAGATGTTTGTCCAATGTAAAATGACCCGCAGGTGCATGTTGCCAAATAGACTAACCAGTCGCTGCTGCAATTAGCAAAAAATTGGATGTCATAAACCATGGCACAATTTTTACTCGTAAATTGTTTAGATTTGGTTATTTTATCACAATTAATGCAGTGGCCACATGGGAAGCAGCCAATCAGAGGTTCACCAGTCAAGGTGGTTTGTTGTGAGTGAGCATGCCCAGTGTCATGAGTATGTTTATAATGGTTAAAGCAAGATGCCAAGTTCTTACCTTTACGAAATGAAAACAGGCATCTGTTTGGTATTATGTTGGCTAGTTCTTGATCACATTGTAATATGTTCCAGTGTCTATGTATGCTGCTGATTAATAAATCAGAATTCCTGGCATAAGTGGTTACAAACCTGATTGGTTGGCGTTCCTCCCTGTTCCGTGGTTTATAAAGCAAAAAACAAAGTGGAACACTGCTATGTTGAGTCTTTTAATATCCAAAACAGTTGAAAAAACAGATAAAAAACAGGATGAGCGCTTTCGGGATGTACCCTTCATCAGATAAAGTGGAAACATTAAACACATATTTTTATATATTCTAACAGCCAATCAAAATCAGTAGAAAGCCCGCCTATTTTGTAGGACAGGTTTAATAGGTATAACTTCATTTAAACCTGGCTTCCTGTTTGCCATCAAATCAACAATCCACCTAGTTTCCACCAATTCTGTTTTTAACTTGATGTCACCACCTCTGCTATTCAATCTAACATTTACAATAGCCCGAAACTTAAAAATATGAGTTGGAAATTCTTTTACATGCCTGCTTAATGCATTTCTATCATCACCATTCCTAATACATGAAAGATGTTGCAATATTCTTACTTTTAGCATATTGTTAGTCTTCCCAACATAGAAACAAGGGCAGTGGCAGCATTCGGCTAAGTAAACTATATCTGTAGTACGACATGTAGCCTTGGCCTTAAAAGAGAAGACCCTATTGGTAACAGGATGTTTGAAATCTGTGTCCTTATTTATGTTAGAACAAGCTTTGCACATACCACAAGGCCTTGTTCCTGTGCTGTGCAAGGCCTGATGCTTATGGGTGGTATCAAATTTTTCTTTACATAAAAGGTCCTTTAAATTCTTATTCCTCCTGTATTTAAAAGTGGGCTGAGAACCCACAATATCTCTTAAACTACTGTCACTCGTAAGGATGTTCCAATTTTTTCGAACAATGTCACAGGCATCTTTTATGTTACTACAATAAGTGAACATTAGTTGCGGCCCCATATGTCTATTGCTCTTATCAGAGTCACTTACTGTATTCTTAGTTCTTTTTATCCATGGTCTATATTTGTTCTCTCTTAGGCTTTTGTTTTTATCTATGACGTCATCTACCATTTTGGATTTGTAGCCCCTATCTATTAAACAATCTTTGAGATGGTTAACCTCTTCAGTAAAGGAAGAATCATCCATACAGATCCTTGAGGCCCTGCTCACTTGCCCTTGTACTATGTTGGGATGTGTATATCTCGGGTGCATACTATCGTACGATAGAAGTGTATTCTTCCAACAGTCCTTTTTAAAAAGCTTGGAGTTAAAACCTAACTCATCCTGACCTACCCTAACATCTAAAGAATCTATAGAATCAAAAGAGTGCCTAACCGTAAATCTAAAAAACTGGTGGTAGAATGTAGGAAATTTACAAATTCTCCTAATTTAGACACAGACCCTTCCCACAAAAGGAAAACATCATCTACAAAACGCAGATAAAGTTTTATATGATTTTTCCAAATTTCATTATTTAGAACAAAAGTGTTCTCCCAATGCGAGAGTACCAAGTTTGCATAGGTATTTGCGCAGGGGGTGCCCATGGCTACCCCCTGCGCTTGTCTGTAAAATGAATTGGCACCCATAAAGACATTATTCTCTAACACCAGAGTTAATAAAATCTTAATTAAAACTATTTTCTCTTTTAAAACACCTAATTTCTCCAAAAGTACACCAATGGTATGTATACCATAATCATTATTAATCACGGTAAACAGGTTTTGTATATCCATTGTAACCATAAGAAGTTTTTCTGAGCCTACCTTATTATTCATTTCTCCCAGGGATACTAAAAAATGCCCCGTATCTTTTAAAATATTATCCATCATACTCAAATACGGTTTTAATGTATGTTCAACCCAAATGGAGATGTTCTCAGTAACCCACCCCCTCCCAGATACAATTGGTCGCAAGGGTGGGTCAATGAGAGACTTATGAATTTTAGGGAGTGCTTTAAAAATTGGAATAACAGGCTTTTCCACCAACAGAAAATGGTATGTTTCATCAGATATGAGCATATCATCCAACAATTTTTGTAAACAAAAATGTACCCTATCTGTAACTTGTTTTACCCCTAATGGATTAATCTGAGTATAGGTGTTCCTATCCAATAGCAATTCGTTTAGCTTTTCATTGTATCTTGTGGTATCAAGTAAAACCACTGCTCCTCCTTTATCAGCCTTTTTAATAATAATATTCTTGTTCTCACTGAGGCTTTTTAAGGCTGTCCTCTGCTTAAAAGTTAAATTATTATATTTACTAAATTCAGCTTCTTCAAAGTACTGAATGAGATCTTGCTCACAAGCATTTAAAAATAAATGCAGTGCTGGTGTCAGTGGGGGTACATAACCACTAGGTTTTTTTAGGGTGTTAACACTCATTTCATTTTTACCAAATAAAACCTTCAAGGCTACATTTCTGCAGAAAAGCATAACATCCATCAACATATCATTATATGTGCCACATTTACCTGGAACAAAAGTTAACCCCTTATTTAGGACGGCTAGCTCATCTTCATTCAAAATATAGGAAGAAAGATTAAACACAATGCTATCAGAGTTACCAATAGTCAGTGCAAAGTCCTCCTCCTTTTGTCCGCCCCTCTGTCTTCGCTCAATGACCTTTTCCACGAACTTTTCTTTTTTACCGGTGCTGGTAGGAAGTCCAGAAAATTCTGTCTCCCCATACGATTTAATTAATGTTTCCACTTTATCTGATGAAGGGTACATCCCGAAAGCGCTCATCCTGTTTTTTATCTGTTTTTTCAACTGTTTTGGATATTAAAAGACTCAACATAGCAGTGTTCCACTTTGTTTTTTGCTTTATGGACTATTGGTTTACTGCTTGGTGGACTTTAGCACAGCACTAGATATTTTCTTGGACTGTTTGTTTTTTTTTTTATATAGTGCTGTGCATGCTATGGAAATGAATATGAATACTGAAGATAACTCACGGTCTGGTGCCAAAAAAGCATGGTGCTCAAAAAGTTTTCTTAACAAGGAAAATCCTCTTTTAAATCTGGGCTTTGCAATGCAAAGTCTGGGCTCCAGGGAAAGCCCAAAACCTGTAGCCATGGATAAAAGCTTTGAGGACTTGCTACGGGACCTTAATTATAAAGTAAGTAAATTACAGCAACTTCAATGGCAGTTTTATCATCTGGAAGCCTGTATTGACTATGGGATAGTTCCGAGGGGGATGAGGATCCTTTGCATGCCTGCACAAGGAGACCGCCACCCGGAACTTTTGGCAAAATGGCAATCTCTGAATATCAGTACTAGCTTTAAGTATATGGAACTCCTTAATGAGTTCTTTACTCCTGAACTAGAGTCTCTTAAAAAAGATGTGACATTTTTACAAAATAAGCTAGAGTCCGAGTACACTGATGTACGGAGTATCGAACGCCTGGATGCGTCTCTGGCCGAAAATGATGAAAAAATAAAAAAACAAAAATTGAATAAATTACATAGGGACTATGAAGATTTTTCAAAGGGAAACATTTCTGTTTGGCCGAGAACAAATGTTTCCAAGTCTTCTGGCCATGTCGGTAGGAGATGGGCTGATTTATCTTCAGAAAGGAACAGTCGGAGAGGCAGTACCAACGCTGAGAAGGTATTTCCGTTATCGGAAGGAAATAATAAGAAGGGGAACCTTAATGCTGTGACGCATGATACGAATAGGATTTCGTTTCACACGCCCGTTCAAGAGCCAGTGAGATCGGCTGACGAGAAGAGTGTATTAGGAACGAATAATATCGTAATGACAGTAAGTTGCCCCGAGCATATGGAAGAAGCAAGCAAGGTTGTCGATTTAAATGTTAGTACAACAGTGGCGAGTGATAGCTGCATTTTGCCGTTGACTCCTGCCTCACAAGTAAATAACACTGGGATCCTTGACTCTGAAGGTGAAGTTAATGGCTTTCCGGCATGTGATATAGGATGTCAGCAAGGCCCTAATGAGAGAGGTTTAGGTGCACGACCTAAAAATCGTATGGGGAGACAGAATTTTCTGGACTTCCTACCAGCACCGGTAAAAAAGAAAAGTTTGTGGAAAAGGTCATTGAGCGAAGACAGAGGGGCGGACAAAAGGAGGAGGACTTTGCACTGACTATTGGTAACTCTGATAGCATTGTGTTTAATCTTTCTTCCTATATTTTGAATGAAGATGAGCTAGCCGTCCTAAATAAGGGGTTAACTTTTGTTCCAGGTAAATGTGGCACATATAATGATATGTTGATGGATGTTATGCTTTTCTGCAGAAATGTAGCCTTGAAGGTTTTATTTGGTAAAAATGAAATGAGTGTTAACACCCTAAAAAAACCTAGTGGTTATGTACCCCCACTGACACCAGCACTGCATTTATTTTTAAATGCATGTGAGCAAGATCTCATTCAGTACTTTGAAGAAGCTGAATTTAGTAAATATTATAATTTAACTTTTAAGCAGAGGACAGCCTTAAAAAGCCTCAGTGAGAACAAGAATATTATTATTAAAAAGGCTGATAAAGGAGGAGCAGTGGTTTTACTTGATACCACAAGATACAATGAAAAGCTAAACGAATTGCTATTGGATAGGAACACCTATACTCAGATTAATCCATTAGGGGTAAAACAAGTTACAGATAGGGTACATTTTTGTTTACAAAAATTGTTGGATGATATGCTCATATCTGATGAAACATACCATTTTCTGTTGGTGGAAAAGCCTGTTATTCCAATTTTTAAAGCACTCCCTAAAATTCATAAGTCTCTCATTGACCCACCCTTGCGACCAATTGTATCTGGGAGGGGGTGGGTTACTGAGAACATCTCCATTTGGGTTGAACATACATTAAAACCGTATTTGAGTATGATGGATAATATTTTAAAAGATATGGGGCATTTTTTAGTATCCCTGGGAGAAATGAATAATAAGGTAGGCTCAGAAAAACTTCTTATGGTTACAATGGATATACAAAACCTGTTTACCGTGATTAATAATGATTATGGTATACATACCATTGGTGTACTTTTGGAGAAATTAGGTGTTTTAAAAGAGAAAATAGTTTTAATTAAGATTTTATTAACTCTGGTGTTAGAGAATAATGTCTTTATGGGTGCCAATTCATTTTACAGACAAGCGCAGGGGGTAGCCATGGGCACCCCCTGCGCAAATACCTATGCTAACTTGGTACTCTCGCATTGGGAGAACACTTTTGTTCTAAATAATGAAATTTGGAAAAATCATATAAAACTTTATCTGCGTTTTGTAGATGATGTTTTCCTTTTGTGGGAAGGGTCTGTGTCTAAATTAGGAGAATTTGTAAATTTCCTACATTCTACCACCAGTTTTTTTAGATTTACGGTTAGGCACTCTTTTGATTCTATAGATTTTTTAGATGTTAGGGTAGGTCAGGATGAGTTAGGTTTTAACTCCAAGCTTTTTAAAAAGGACTGTTGGAAGAATACACTTCTATCGTACGATAGTATGCACCCGAGATATACACATCCCAACATAGTACAAGGGCAAGTGAGCAGGGCCTCAAGGATCTGTATGGATGATTCTTCCTTTACTGAAGAGGTTAACCATCTCAAAGATTGTTTAATAGATAGGGGCTACAAATCCAAAATGGTAGATGACGTCATAGATAAAAACAAAAGCCTAAGAGAGAACAAATATAGACCATGGATAAAAAGAACTAAGAATACAGTAAGTGACTCTGATAAGAGTAATAGACATATGGGGCCGCAATTAATGTTCACTTATTGTAGTAACATAAAAGATGCCTGTGACATTGTTCAAAAATTGGAACATCCTTACGAGTGACAGTAGTTTAAGAGATATTGTGGGTTCTCAGCCCACTTTTAAATACAGGAGGAATAAGAATTTAAAGGACCTTTTATGTAAAGAAAAATTTGATACCACCCATAAGCATCAGGCCTTGCACAGCACAGGAACAAGGCCTTGTGGTATGTGCAAAGCTTGTTCTAACATAAATAAGGACACAGATTTCAAACATCCTGTTACCAATAGGGTCTTCTCTTTTAAGGCCAAGGCTACATGTCGTACTACAGATATAGTTTACTTAGCCGAATGCTGCCACTGCCCTTGTTTCTATGTTGGGAAGACTAACAATATGCTAAAAGTAAGAATATTGCAACATCTTTCATGTATTAGGAATGGTGATGATAGAAATGCATTAAGCAGGCATGTAAAAGAATTTCCAACTCATATTTTTAAGTTTCGGGCTATTGTAAATGTTAGATTGAATAGCAGAGGTGGTGACATCAAGTTAAAAACAGAATTGGTGGAAAATAGGTGGATTGTTGATTTGATGGCAAACAGGAAGCCAGGTTTAAATGAAGTTATACCTATTAAACCTGTCCTACAAAATAGGCGGGCTTTCTACTGATTTTGATTGGCTGTTAGAATATATAAAAATGTGTGTTTAATGTTTCCACTTTATCTGATGAAGGGTACATCCCGAAAGTGCTCATCCTGTTTTTTATCTGTTTTTTCAACTGTTTTGGATATTAAAAGACTCAACATAGCAGTGTTCCACTTTGTTTTTTGCTTTATGGACTATTGGTTTACTGCTTGGTGGACTTTAGCACAGCACTAGATATTTTTTTGGACTGTTCCGTGGTTTGTAGGTTAACAAATCCTCCCTGTGAAGTGTGTTGGCCCAATTGCTGGCTTGCAGAACATGTCCCATTTGATATCCCCTGGATCTGAATCTGTTGGTCAGGTCCTGTCTGTGTTTCTGAAAAAATGGGTCATCTAATTGGTGACCTGTAATTGTTCTGCTTTCTATGTTGGAAAGACTTCTAGGTCTTTTCGTCTTAGAATATGCGAACACTTGAGTGATATCAAAAATAAACATATCAGTAACGCACTCTATAAACATAGCTTGAAACATGCATCTGCATGTTTCAAATTTGTTACTATTGACTGTATAAAAGGAAAATGCAAAGACAAACTTTATTGGAATGAATTGCTTAGTTTAAAGGAGAGAAAATGGATCATTAAACTGGGAGCTTTGTTTTCACCTGGTCTTAATGACCAATTGTAAATGTAATGTTTTGATTGGTTCTTTTGTGTGGTTGAACCATATATATATGTATGTATACTGATACCTAAAAGTTTTTTTCTTTTTTGTATCATTGAAGAAGGCTCTTAGGAGCCGAAACCGGTCTGAAGGTTTTGTAAATTGTTTGTTACAATTTTCATACATAGGGGAATTTATTTTCCCTACGGTAATAAATAATTTTTGGATGTGGCATTTGCCAACACTTGCTGGCTTTTTCGTTTTTTCAGGTTGTCTGTTGACCAGAACATCAAGAAAGGTGATAGTACTTACATGATAGTTTGCTGTAAATTGTAGACCCCATTTGTTGTCATTCAGGTAAGATATAAATTCAGCTAGATACTTTACATCTGCCCTCCATACCATCCAGCAATCATCCAAATAACGTCTCCAGATGTCGATTTCATCCAAATAGATATTGTGGCTGTTATCATAAATGATTTGATCTTCAATGAAGGCCATGAATAGGTCAGCATAGATGGGGGCAAAGGATGCCCCCATCGCTGTACCCTTAGTTTGCCAGTAGCAAGTGTCCTGATAAAAGAAGACGTTATTGGTAAGGACATGTTCTGCAAGACCTACCAGGAAAGAATTGAAGTCTGGTTCATATAAACCAGCCACATTTGGCCAATGGGCCAGAGCTTCCAAACCTACCTTATGAGGAATGTTGGTATACAGAGCACTCACATCAAGTGTGCACATGAGCCAACCTGGTTCTAACTGTGTATCAGAAATGATTTGTAGAAATTCAGTAGTGTCCTGTAAATGGGAACGTACCCATGATAATAAAGGATTCAAATATTTGGTGAGGAATATAGATAGTGGTTCCGTGATGTATCCCCTGCCTGACACAATAGGTCTACCTGGTGGATTAACTGGATCCTTGTGTATCTTGGGTAGAAAATAGATGTACTGACTGACAGAGTCCTGAATTGTTAGCTGCTGCAGCACATTTGTTGTAATGATACCTTCGTCCATGGCAATAGATAGAAAGTTATCAATCTGTTTCTTAAATCTAAACATGGGGTTGATTGGCATTTCTGAATAGTAGCGTCTGTCCGAAAGTTGTCTCTTGGCCTCCTTGTCATAATTAGACCAATTCATGACTACTACCGCCCCACCTTTGTCAGCAGAAATGATGACTATATCCTTGTTGTTCTGTAATTCGATGATTGCCTGTTTCTCACTCAGTGACAGATTATTGGGTTTGAAGCGAGTATTAGAGCCAGAATAATGCAGATCTTTGAGAATACTGCTCTGAAACTGGTGTACAATGGGCTGCATGGGAGGAAGGTATCTTGATTTATGATATAAAAATTTATCATGATTATAATTACCATCCAAATCACCAAACTGCAGCTTAAGGTTTAAGATTCTGCAAAAAGACATAACATCTTGTGCCAGGACATCCTCAGATACCACAAAACCAGGGATAAAAGTAAGACCTTTATTGAGAATGGACAGGTGTGTGGGTGACAAAACCAAGTCTGATAAATTTAAAACATTTATATTTGCATTCTTGTTTATTTCTGCATTACTAATTTCAACAGTCTTTGAATGTTGTGGATTTTTCCTGTGTTTCCTCCCCCCTCATTTATATCTTGTCCTAAAGGGACAAATCCCTGCATCCTTTTGAGGGTCGGTGAATCTGATGCTAAGTGTATATCGCTGTCTGTGCAGGATGATGGGTCATCAGTGGATGAAACATTGTCTGTGTTTCGTTTCCTAAGAATGGACCTGGGCCTTTTTCTTTTTGGAGTTCTGGGTTGATTTGGTGTAAATCTAACGTTTGTTAGAGTTGCTAAAAGGGCTGGCACCCTGGTAATCAAGCTGATCACACTGAAATTTTTTATTTTTTCTGGTCTTAAGTTGCTCCTCAAGGTTGCTGAGATCAGTTGCCAACTTATTCAAGTGTTTAGTAAAAGAACTGTCTCCCTTAAATTGTTGTACATCATTGCACAATTCAATGACTATATTGATTTCACGGTCAATTACTCTATCATGGTACTTGGCCAAAGTCTCAACAAAAGACATGGTGGCCTGTTGTTGTATAGCTGCCCATTGATATTTAACTCTTCATCAGCCTCGCCCACATGGGTTGTATTCTGATTCTAAGACCTCTTGGTGTAATGCCTTTGGCCATATAGGCCTTGAAAAGCTTAGAGTGCCATACATTAGATCTTAAAGATCTAAGATGCTTATGCAACTTATCAAAGGCTAAACCACAAGTGGACTCAGGCCCCAAAGGGTCACTGGTGTAGCCATTGTTTTTATTGGGACCCAGCCCAAATGCTCCAAGGTCCTCTCTGTCTGCTGATAGACCCGAAACTAAACTGAGTAGGTCCATGCTGATGCTTTATCAAAAATTGCTGGTATCAATAGTAATAATACTGTTGATTGAACAACTCAGAAGAACAAAAAATCAACTATTTATAAAAATATTGACAATGTATTTGTGTCCTTAATGATATTTGACAATAATAGCATTGATCCAAAAAAATTGGGATTGCTACATCAGTATCATAGGACCATGACCAATATATAGATAAAGGGACAATAATAGCCAGAGAAAGCAAGGGCCAATTATTGGCCAGTTCCAAAATTACTACGTCCCTTCATAAAATCTTTGAAGGTAATGCCTAGGCACAAAACAAATCCTAGATCAGTTTGTGTTTAGAAAAAAATGAAAAATACAAAAAGAGATCAAGGGACAAAACCTTGGGTCAGGATAAATGACCAGCAGCCAAGTGGGGCCCAGAGAATGAAGCTTGTTGTTGTGGAGAAATAGTCAAGGGAGTCAACCAACAACAATAGTCATATAATCATTAATGTACTATCTTGACCTGGGAGCAACAATGTAGTTCAAGACCAGTACAAAAAGCTCAGACAACCAAAGTGCCAACCACTAATTAAATGGGAAATATATCAATACAAAAAACAATTGTTGAAAAAGCCTGGAACTCATGGGGCAACTGGCACCATGCTCAATGATACAGAAGCAGGCTAAGGTTATGTTCAAAAGCAGAAAAGGTATAAGGAGAGTTGTACCTAAAATGTACCATGAATGCTTAATAATAAAAGAACCCTGATTTAGTGTGAATATCCTCAAAAAATGTGAAATATTATGAAGAAGGTCATATAAGACAGGGTAGACACAGCAATCGATCCGAAATGGATCCAAAATAGTAATGCTGTAAGAGCTGGTGCTGGATAGACAGTTATAAATGGGCTACAGTTATAATATAGCCAATGGCATAGTAAATTGAATAAATATTGTGCCAGCAACAAGCCTTGAATACCTGACTACTGAGAAAGCATTAGAGAACATGAAAACATGAATGAACCCATAATAATGGCTAGTGTGTATCTAGTTCCCCATATACCTTATGCCAATGTCATACAAACATCTGACCAACAGGCTAGTAAACAACGAAAATCAAATTAAATAAACTGTTGAGAAAAATGGACCTACCTATCCATAAGACAGTTGGCCTTCTAAATCAAAAGATAATTAAATTACTGTAAAAACAGTCAAAAAAGGAATTTGCAATAACAAATTTGTCTTCAATGACCTTTTGGTCTTATCAGAAATCAAACTGGTATGAATTGGACCAACTTAGGCAGTCCGATATACACTCCTGACCAAACAGTTGATTAAATGCCAGATTGACTTGCAAGAGCACACAAATACATGAGCCTATTACACTGGCTTGTTGGTATCTAGTTCCCCATATACCTTATACCAATGTCATATAAACATCAACCAGCTAGCCAAAGACTATTGCGCTTTTATAAGAAACGGACATTCCTATGCATATAGTAGTTAGCCCCCTTCATCAAAAATAACTGTATTGCTATAGAAAATGATCAAAAAAGCATTTGTGTAAACAAAAGAGTATCCAACGATCTTCCAGTCTGCTCAGAAGACATACTGGTATGAATTAAACAGCCATTAGATAGTCCGATGTTGCATACTCAATCACAACCGAACAGTTAGTTAAGTGCCAGAAAAAATACCATCCTACTCAGCAATCTTGATGTAATGCTGTCCAACCTGATGACCGTAATGGCCCCTCTGATGTTCATGTAGTAAAATTGGAATCATTCGTCAAAATAGCAATGACATCCATTCATTTGTCATAAAAATCAGAACAGAATCGCCAAATAACCAATTCTCGAGAAGAAGATAGCCAAAAAGTTATACAAAACAAGTATGTTCCGAAAACAGACAGTATGAGTGGTACGCTCAACAGCGACTGTTAGCATGAACAAGCTGTAATCCAATAAGATACTGAATTTCTACAAATCATTTCTGATAGACAGTTGGAACCAGGTTGGCTCATGTGCACACTTGATGTGAGTGCTCTGTATACCAACATTCCTCATAAGGTAGGTTTGGAAGCTCTGGCTCATTGGCTAAATGTGGCTGGTTTATATGAACCAGACTTCAATTCTTTCCTGGTAGGTCTTGCAGAACATGTCCTTACCAATAATGTCTTCTTTTATCAGGACACTTGCTACTGGCAAACTAAGGGTACAGCGATGGGGGCATCCTTTGCCCCCATCTATGCTGACCTATTCATGGCCTTCACTGAAGATCAAATCATTTATGATAAAAGCCACAATATCTATTTGGATGAAATCGACATCTGGAGACGTTATTTGGATGATTGCTGGATGGTATGGAGGGCATATGTAGAGTATCTAGCTGAATTTATATCTTACCTGAATGACAACAAATGGGGTCTACAATTTACAGCAAACTATCATGTAAGTACTATCACCTTTCTTGATGTTCTGGTCAACAGACAACCTGACCACACTTTAAGTACACAGGTCTTCAGGAAGTACCCCGAATACAATACTGTCCTCCATGCATCCAGCTTTCATCCTCCTCACATCGCTAGAAATATCCCGAAATCTCAATTCATAAGAATGAGGCGGATTTGTTCCCATGAAGCCTCTTTTCAAGAACACAGACAGGACCTGACCAACAGATTCAGATCCAGGGGATATCATATGGGATATGTTCTGCAAGCCAGCAATTGGGCCAACACACTTCAAAGAGAGAATTTGTTAACCTACAAACCACGGAACAGGGAGGAACCCCAACCAATCAGGTTGTAACCACTTATGCCAGGAATTCTGATTTATTAATCAACAGCATACATAGACACTGGAACATATTACAATGTGATCAAGAACTAGCCAACATAATACCAGACAGATGCCTGTTTTCATTTCGTAAAGGTAAGAACTTGGCATCTTGCTTTAACCATTATAAACATACTCATGACACTGGGCACGCTCACTCACAACAAACCACCTTGACTGGTGAACCTCTGATTGGCTGCTTCCCATGTGGCCACTGCATCAATTGTGATAAAATAACCAAATCTAAACAATTTATGAGTAAAAATTGTGCCATGGTTTATGACATCCAATTTTTTGCTAATTGCAGCAGCGACTGGTTAGTCTATTTGGCAACATGCACCTGCGGGTCATTTTACATTGGACAAACATCTCGTCCTCTCAGGCTGATAATCTCTGAACATAAGTAACATCAAAAATATAAAAGTTAACAATGCTTTGTATAAACATTGTTTGGCACATAAAACTGCAAAATTTTCTTTCATGATCATTGATGTTGTTAAGGGTAACAAATTTAACAAAACTGGATGGCATTCTATTCTAGATTCTAAAGAAAAGAAATGGATTGTAAAGTTAGGTGGATTATTCCCACCTGGCCTTAATGAGCAATTTTGAAAATGAACCAATGGAGTTGCACTTGAATGTATTTAAACAGTAGCATTTGCTTTTTCTGGTTTACACTGATGAAGGCTGTGTTTTTTACCAGCCGAAACCGGTCTGGTTACTTGTTTTTATGCTATAACAATTAATAAATGTCTTTTTCAGGTCACAGTTTGCTGGCTCAACATGTTTTTTTGGAACCTTCAACCAATGCAACATGTCTGCCCCTTTACTCCACAATTTGAACATTCAGAATAAATGTGTGAGTATTTCCATGTGCACACAAGCATGCATGTGTATGTCTGCCTATCTGTCTGTCTGTCTGCATGTGTGCATACTCATGTGCACTTTTGTGTTTTTCCTGTATGTACAAATACACAGATCAAGGCACATTGTAAATAGGCATCACCAGGCTCTACTGCAAAATATTGTATTCAAAGCCAGATTTCTATAAACATGAATTTAATATTCTATGGCATCCTAACGATTTCTACTCCTGTTAAAATATCTGCTTCCTGTACTACAAAAAATAGTTTTATTCAAACAGTTCACAGATTAATTTCAGTCTAATGGTGCATGACCCCTACATTAGTAAAATCAATGAGTTCTCGTAGCATAACTGAAAGCCCTCCAAAAAAGAAATTCAGTCCACATACTGATTTTAATAACTACCACTGCTTGCTTAGAAGTAACACCACTTCCAGTCTGTGTACTAACTCTAGTACCTAATTAACAGATAGCTCAGTGGCACCATCCCCTTCCAGTGCATGTGATGACTAAGTGTTGTTTGTTTGGGACTTCTCATTCCAGTCCCTGTACTAACTAATGATTAAAGGCTAATCTAGTGGCACTGCCCCCTTCCCCAAACTGTTCACAGTAACACAGTGGTACTGCCCCCTTTCTAAACTGTTCACAGTAACACAGTGGCACTGCCCCCTCCCCAAACTGTTCACAGTAGCACATTGGTACTGCCCCCTCCTCAAACTGTTCACAGTAACACAGTGGTACTGCCCCCTCCCCAAACTGTTCACAGTAACACAGTGGCACTGCCCCCTCCCCAAATTGTTCACAGTAGCACAGTGGTACTTCCCCCTCCTCAAACTGTTCACAGTACCACAGTGGCATTGCCCCCCTCCTCAAAAAACCAAAAAGAAAAAAATTCCTTGTTTCCCGCCTTTCTAAGCTAGTATAGTCCAGTTTTCAGGCTAGTGCTGAATTCAGGGCTGTGATACTAGTTTCTGAGTTGCCCATACCTTCCTTGGATAGAAGGAAGTTTCTCTGTTCACCTGTGAGAGACGAGAGCTTTGAGCAACCTATCTGTCCCTGGAGGAGTGGTTCCAGCCCATACGTTAGTAGTTTATTGCTCATTTTGGGCTAATTTCTCTCTCTTTCATTTCCGTACTATAAAAAAATGTGTTTGCACAGTTTTGCGCACCAGGGCAGTGCCGGTTAGTTATGGTTAAATTATTCCCAGCTCCACTAAGTCTCTTCTTCAGTTTTCCCTTGAAACTAGTCTAACTCTCAACCTAAGCACTCAAAAAGCAACTTACAGCCCAGCACTTTCTCAGACCTAATAGCAAGCACTAATATACCCTGACACTGACTGCCCAGCAGGGCAAGGCTCTTTATTCACCCCTCACCAACCAAGCGACTAAGCAGCTCACCCTACTATTCAGACATGACCAAAGGGCAACTTCAGGTGCACCCTCCAGTCCAGCTGGTGAATCTGGGTATCCTGAGACAATGTTACAACTGCCTCATGTATACAGACAACCCTCTCCTCCTACCACAAAACACTAACATATGCGAGAGATGCAATTATACAGCCAAACTGGAAGCTAAGCTGTCTCTACCCAAGACTGGAACAGACAGTCAAGAGGAGAAGGTTAACACTTGCACCACAACTCCAGCCACACACAGACCTACTAAAACAGCACTGGCAAAAAATACACATAAATACACAGAATCATACTCGGAGGCTCTAAATAAAAACCTGCAAAAGCATCAGAGACCTCCAAGGCAGACACCCAAACAACCTGCACTTCCCGGCACAAACCAGACAACAAATAAAACACAAAATCAGTGTGCCGCACAATCACAGCCTTTAAGGCTAAATAACAGGGTCTATATTAGAACACCGAACATTCAAAATGTCGAGTGTTCTAATATCGACCCATTTTCAGCGAACGCTGAAAATATCGAAGAAACAGAAAACCAAATTTTTTTCCGAGGGAAAGAATTTGGTTGTCCGTTTCTGTTGCTTCGGTATTTTCAGCACTCTGGTGGAAAGTTACGGGTCGGGTTCAGGTAAGTGTGCGATTGTGTGGACGTGAGGGTTAGGGCAGGTTATGTGAGTTAGGGTTAGGGCGCGGTTCAGGTAAATGTGCGATTGTGAGAGATAGGGCAGGGTAGGTGAGTTAGGGTTAGGGCGCAGGTGAGGTGACTGTGCGATAGTGACGGACCTTAGGGTTAGGTTTGGGGTTAAGGTAAGTGAATAGTTAGTGGTGTATGTATAGTTTAGTGTAGGGTTAGGTGCCAGAGTTTAGGTGTATGTGTGTGGATTGCTTGGTGTACTTGTGTTGTGTGTATGTGTTTCGGAACAGCAAATTTTTTCCCTAGGAAAAAATTTGCTGTTCTGACTGTTCGATGTTTTGAATTTTCGATTGATAGGGTTCGATATTAGAACACTCGACATTTTGAATGTTCGGTGCTTTAATATAGACCCAAATAACATACCTAACACACTAGTAATAGGTGACTCTATAGTCAGGCACACTGATGTCCCACTCACTAGACTGGACAAGCAGAAAATTACTGTTAGCTGCCTGTCGGGAGCCAGAATCCACCACATAACACAAGCACTCAGGTCACTCCAGAACAAGTACAAATATGACTCTGTCATTGTTCATGTTGGTGTGAATGACCTGAGATGCACCTCCCTGGACTACATGAAAAGAGACTTGGAAGAGCTCTCTGATCATGTAGCCCAGGCTGGTATGACCCTGACCCTGAGTAGCATCCTGCCCTCACCAAAAATGATACCTCAGTATAAAGAAAAAGATGATCAATTTCAACAATTGGCTGAGCTTCTGGTGTCATTCAAAAGGGATCCAGTGTCTGTCAGCCTGGGACAACATGCTCGACAAGCTGCATTGCTTCGCAAGAGATGGCTTGCACCTGTCACCCCTAGGCTTTCGAATACTGGCCAAGGCTCTTGCTGCCCCCATAGTGCCTTTTTTAGGCAAGGCTCAAAAGTCAAACCCACCTCTGTAAACAGCACAATTAACAAAAAACTGAGGGTTATGCTACTCAACGCCAGGAGTTTAAATCTCAAAATGCACGTGCTCAAAGCAATCCTCAGTATGGAGAACGTCGACATCTGTGCAGTAACTGAAACCTGGTTCAAGGCTCCAGAGAGCATCCCAGCACTACCGGGCTACAACTCATACCACACATTTTGGCCACAGAACACGGACCGAAACACAAAAGGAGAGGGTGTATCCATATTCATCAAGGATACCTACACCTCCAGGTTAGTGGCGCAGCATGATACCTCTGAGATCATCCATGTGCAACTAACATTGGGCAAATCTGCAAAGCAAATTGTGGCCTGCTACAGATCACCCTCCATGACCCAGGACCACCACTCCACCTTTCTGGAGACACTGGAAAACATGAAGGTCCTACCAAACATCCTGATATTGGGCGATTTCAATTACCCTACCATTCACTGGGAAAACTACTCGAGTACAAATTCCCAGGCCCAGCGCTTCCTGGAATTCATCAACTCAAATGCCCTGGATCAGCTGGTAAACTCCTCTTACAGAGGTGAAAACATATTGGACCTGGTCATCACCAACATGGGTGACAGGTGTTCCACACCGGAGGTCAACCCAACCTGTCACTGGTTAGATCAGACCATAAACTAATCACTCTGGATGTCCACACCCCACCATCACCCCCAAATAAGGAAACCACAGTAAAAAACTTTTCTAAAGCAAACTTCACCTTACTTAAGACAGAAGTGGTAAGTTTCACAGCCCCCACGCTAAAGGATAATGCTGCCCAAGATGCAGAAACCTTAACAAATAGGTTCATAGGTTCATAGGTTTGTACTAGGCTATCTGCCCTAAGGCATTTATAAGCCTAGCCAGAGTGTATGTGGCTTACACCACCCCTTAGGATGAGAATACTATGCCCTTTTAGGGTTTAGTTTACTATGCCTCTGTCTAGCAGTGACACAGAGATGACCCCCGGGGTAAACCTACGATCTCCCATCCACTCGTCGAGATTTCTCTTGAATAGAGTCAGTGAGGGGCTCTGCCTAACATGGACTGGGATTCTGTTCCAGAGTGTAGGGAGCCTCTGGGTTATGAATCTGTCCCTCCAGCACGTCCTATTTATTTCTGTGTTGAGGTTTAAGTCACTTGTTCTCGTGGCTCTGATGGATTTGGATTTTCTGAGGTGGAGCATGTCCATTAATTCAGGATTGGACATGGCCTTGTCGTCAGGCACAGATCACCTCTGAGTAGGCGGTATGCGACTGAATAGAGCTGGAGTTTTTCAGTCGGGCAGCATATGACATATGTTTAAGACCCTTTATCCTCTTGGTGAGGAACTTTTGGGGTCTTTCCAACTGCTGCAGGTGTCGGGTGAGATACATCCCAAATGGGGCATTGTACTCAATCATTGGCCTGATAAGAGAAGAGTACAGGGGCACAATGACCTCTCTTGATCTAGATGTGAAACCCTTCATGATAAGGTGGGCAATATAGAAGGTCTTCCTAACCACTTTGGCAATGTGAGTGTCAAATGAGAGGTTACTGTCAACCTGGGTCCCTAGGTCCCTGATTACCTCTTCCGTACTTAATGGATTACCGCCTATGTGGTAATTTGTCGGTACCTTGTTTTTCCCAAAGGGTATGACTATACATTTTTTGGCATTCAGCTTAAGGCCATGGCTCTGGCACCAATTATCCGTTTCTATGAGGCCTCTCTGAAGGATGTTTGTGTCCGCTGGAGTATCAATTATGGTGCCCAGTTTGCAGTCATCTGCGAACTTTGTCAGCCACAATCCTCCTATGTTTGCCTGTACTTCGGAAAAATAAATGCTGAACAAGAGGGGTCCCAGGACTGAGCCCTGTGGGACACCACTTGTGACTGGCTTAGAGTCTGACATAGCTCCAGCAACTCTGACCCTGTGGGTTCTGTCCTTGAGCCAGTTTGCAACCCATCTTGTGACATATGGGTTTACATTTAAGCTGGTGAGTTTGTCTATGATGCCCGAGTGGGGTATTGTGTCAAAGGCTTTTGCAAGGTCAAGGTAGGCTGTGTGAACTGCCTTACCCTCATCAATGGCCTTAGTGACTGTTTCAAAAAAGTCGACCAAGTTCAAAAGGCAGGATCTGCCCTTGACAAAGCCAAATTGAGTAGGATCCAATGCCTGTAGGTCCCCAATGTCTTTGTTTATGAGTTCCATAATGATCCTCTCCATAGCTTTGCAGACCAGGCTCGTCAAGCTTATGGGGCGGTAATTTCCAGGGTCCGTAGAAGCATCGCCTTTGTGAAGTGGGACCACTGTTGCCATACGCCACTCTTTGGGTACATATCCTGTAGTAAGGCTAAGATTAAACAGCAGCCTTATGTGTGGGTTTAGTTCCTCTTGGAGTTCATGTAGCACATAGCCCGGGACACCATCTGGTCCCATTGATGCTGTGTTTTTAGCTTTAGAGAGGGCGGCTCTCACCTGGGCATCTGAGATGTTAGGGAGGCTACACTCTGCTGGGATAGTTATTTCTCCTTTTGGGGAGGAGGGGGAAGAGAAATTTGCACTGAACCTGTCTGCCAGAATGTTGGCAATGTCAGTGGGTTCAGTGTATTTTGTGTCATTTTGGACTAACTCTGAGCATATCTGGGAGTTTCCACCCAGGTTTCTAACATAGCTAAAGAAGGCCTTGTGATTGTCTTTTGTGTCTTTTGCGATTTTTCTCTCAAAGTTGGCCTTGGATGATTTTATGAGTGATCGTAGTTTTTTGCTAGTACTGATCAGAGACGCCTTCCCTTTTAGGGATTTTGCTCTGTCATGTAGTAGCTTCCTCCTCCTGTTGTAAAGTTTGTTTATGGCTGGGGTCCACCAGACCGGGCACCTGCCTTTGGGGAATGGGTCTTGGTTTTATTTGGGATTGCATGATCCATGCATTCTTGAAGGTGCCCATAGAAGGCATTTGCAAAGGATTCAGCAGTGTGGGTTGTGGTTTCCACTGGCCCAGGGGCCTTGAAGGATACCACTTCAGTCTTAAGAAGTGTGAAGTTTGCTTTTGAGAAGTTCTTCACTGTGGTCTTTTGTGCGGGGGGTGGGGGCGGGATGTGGATTTCCAGTGAGATTAATTTATGGTCTGATCTTACCAAAGAGGGATATACTTCCGGTGTGGAGCATTTTGTCCCCATGTTTGTGATGATCAGGTCTAGTATATTGTCTCCTCTTGTGGGAATGGTGACTAGTTGTTCCATTGCATTTGAGTTTATGAATTCTAGGAACCTTTGGGCTAGGGTGTTGGGGCTTGAGTAATGTTCCCAGTCTATGTTTGGGTAGTTGAAGTCTCCCAAAATGATGGTATTTGGAGAGACATTCATACTCTCCAGTGTCTTCAGGAAGGCTGTGTGGGGTTCCTGAGTTTGAGAGGGTGGTCTGTAGCATGCTACAAACTGTAAGGCAGTTTTGCCTATGGTTAGTTGCACCTGCATAGTCTCCGATGCTTCGTGTGTTGCCACTAACCTGGAGGTGTGGGTATCTTTGATGAAAATGGATACTCCCCCTCCTTTTGTGGTTCGGTCCAAGTTTTGGGGCCTGAAAACATGATATGAGGTAAAACCTGATAGTGCTGGGGTGCTCTCAGGAGCCTTGAACCAGGTTTCAGTCACTGCATAGACATCGATGTTCTCCATACTGAGGAGGGCTTCAAAGGCATGCATCTTGAGGTTTAGACTTCTGGCATTGAGCAGCATTATCCTTAGTTTTTTTCCACTTGTGTTTTCTAGGGAGGTAGGTTTGTCATTTGAGCCTTGCCTAAAAAAGGCACTATGGGGGTAGCAAGAGCCTTGGCCAATATCCGGAAGCCCAGGGGTGACAGGTGCAAGCCATCCCTTGTGAAGCAGCGTGGCTTGTCAAGCATGTCATCCCAAGCAGACAGACATTGGATCCCCTTAGAATGACACCAGTAATTAAGCCAATTGTTAAAACTGATCATTTTGTCTTTGTACTGTGGCATCATTCTTGGTGAGGGTAAGATGCTGCTCAGGGTCAGGGTCATACCGGCCTGGGCTACATAATCAGAGAGCTCCTCTATGTCTCTTTTCATGTAGCCCAGGGAGGTACGTCTCAGGTCGTTCACACCGGCATGTACAATGACTGAGTCATATTTGTACTTGCTGTGGAGTGACCTGAGTGCTTGTGTTATGTGGCGGATTCTAGCTCCCGTCAGGCAGCTTACTGTGACCTTTTCCTTGTTCAGTCTGGTGAGCGGGACGTCAGTGTGTCTGACTATGGAGTCACCTATTACAAGTGTGTCTGGCATGTTGTTTGGCCTTAAGGGCTGTGACTGTTTTGCACACTGACTTTGTGAACTATGTGTTGCATGTGCTGTGTCTTGAGGTGGTGGTTGCTTGGGTGTCTGCTTTAGAGGCCTCTGTTGTTTTGGTAGATTTTTAATCAGCGCCTCCGAGTATGTTTTTGTGTGTTTATGTGTTTGGTTTGCTGTTGTGATAGTTCTATGTGAGACTGGGTTTGTGGTGTGCGTGGTTACCTTCTCCTCCTGACTGGTCTTGCCAGTACTGAATTGAGAGAGCTCAGCCTCCAGTTTGGCTATATAGTTGCATCTCTCGCATATATTTGTATTTGTTGGGAGGAGGAGAGGGTTGTCTGTGTACATGAGTCAATTGTAACATTGCCTCAAGATTCCCAGATTCACCAGCTGAACAGGAGAGGACGCCAGCAACTGACCCTTCGACATGCTAGAAATAGTGAAAAAGATTGCTGTGTAACTGAGTCAGAAAGGACCTATAGGGAGGTGTGTACTCAACAGAATTTAGGTGAATGAAGTACTTTCTTTTGTTTAAGAGTGCTTTACCTGTATAAAAATGCTTTAGGAGCAAGTGCTGAGCTTTTCAGATAGAGTATAGGCTGTTTAGATTGCAAGTAGAAACAGTTCTAAGGGAAAAATTGAAGAGCAGACTTGGCGGAGCCAGAAAAAGTTTAACCTTGTTTAACCGGCGCTGCTCTATGCGCACGACCGCGCAAAGCCGTGCAAAGGCAGATTTTAAGCAGTGAACTACAAAAGAGCTAGGAATGGTCCCAAACAACCAATTACTACAGCTTCTTGTGCTGAGGTCACTTCCCCCAAGGACAGGTAGGCTGCTCAAGGCTCCCCACTCCCACTGGTGAGCAAAGAAACTTCCTTCTATCCAAGTAAGGTAATGGACAACACAGGAACTACACCACAGCCCAGAATACAGCAATGCCTGTATACTGGTCTAAACTAGTCGAGAAAGGCGGGAAAACAAGGATTATTTTTTGGGGGTTTTTTTGTTTTTTTTTGTAGAAATACACAGAAAATGCAGAGACAGTGATAAATTAGTTACACAGGCTAGCATACTTTAGTGGGCAGCCTCCACAGTTAAATTAAACAAACAAACAAGCAAACTTTTGATTAAATTCAACTAAATTTAACTTTAAGTGCAGATTTAAAAGTAAATGCAGTAATCAGAAAAAAAAACAGTTCAGGCTAGTTTAAAGTAAGCAACAGAAGCTATTTCCAGTGGAAAAAAAGCAAATATACTTAAATTCAGAAGGTAGTCGCTTTTTCGAGTTCCTTGCTGCTAGGACCACTCTGTAAACCCACGTGGAGCTTGTCTGAGCAGTATAGCCAGAAAAAAACGCCCAGAGGCGGATTTTAAGCAGTGAACTACAAAAGAGCTAGGAATGGTCCCAAACAACCAATTACTACAGCTTCTTGTGCACTCTATGAGCACCTACAAGGATGCATGGATTGTGCCATCCCTTGCAAAACCAAGACTCACTCTTCTAAGAGAAGGAAACCAGTTTGGTGAACCCCTGCAATAAACAAGCTATACAATAGAAGGAGGAAACTAGTTCAGAAAAAAAGCAAACCCCAAGAAGGAAAGACATCCCTGATCAGTATCAGTAAGAAACTGAGTCCCTCATGAAATCATCCAAGGCTAACTTTGAAAGAAAAATAGCCAAGGATTCAAAAGATAACCACAAAGCCTTCTTTAGCTATGTTAAGAATCTAAGTGGCAACTCACAGATATGCACTGAACTAGTGCAAAATAGCACAAAATATACTGAACCTACTGATATTGCCAACAACCTGGCAGATAGATTCAGTGCAAACTTCACCCCCCTCTCACCTCCAAAAGCACCCACAGCAATACCGAAAAAGTGTAGTGTCCCAAAAATCACAGACGCACAGGTGAAAACAGCCCTTTCAAAAGCCAAAAACACAGCATCAATGGGACCAGAAGGTGTCCCAGGCTGCGTCTTGCATGAACTGCAGAACGAACTGACCCCCCACCTAAACACGCTGTTCAACCTCAGCCTCTCCACAGACTACATGCCCATAGAATGGTGCACAGCAATGGTTATTCCTCTCCACAAAGGAGGGGCCACAACTGACCCTGGTAACTATCGCCCCATAAGCCTGACTAGCCTGGTCTGCACGGCTATGGAGTGCATCATCATGGAACTCATAAACAAAGACATTGGGAACCTCCAAACACTTGACCCGACCCAGTTCGGCTTTGTTAAGGGCAGATCATGCCTACTAAACCAGGTTGACTTCTTCGAGACAGTCACCAAGGCCATAGACGAGGGAAAGGTGGTTCTCACAGCCTATCTTGACCTCGCCAAGGCTTTCGACACCATTTCCCACTTGGGTATTACAGAAAAACTCACCAGCCTGAACATAAACCCCTACGTTATGAGATGGGTTGCCAAATGGCTTACAGACAGAACTCACACGGTAAGAATAGCGGGCTCCAGGTCCGACTTTAAACCAGTCACAAGTGGTGTACTGCAAGGCTTCTTCCTGGACCCCTACTGTTAAGCATATACTAGGCTTATAAATGCCCTGGGGCAGATACCCTAGTACCAAAGAAAAAAAGAAAAAAAAAACTGTTCACAATAGCACATTGGACTGCCCCCTCTCGAAACTGTTCACAGTACCGCAATGGTACTGCCCCCTTCCCCAAACTGTTCACAGTAACACAGTGGTACTGCCCCCCTCCTAAACTGTTCACAGTAGCACAGTGGTACTGCCCCCTCCCCAAACTGTTCACAGTATCACAGTGGTATCGCCCCCTCCTCAAACAGTTCACAGTAGCATATTGGTACTGCCCCCTCCTCAAACTGTTCACAGTACCACAGTGGTATTGCCCCCTCCTCAAACAGTTCACAGTAGCACATTTTTACTGACCCCTCTTCAAACTGTTCACAGTACCACAGTGGTACCACCCCCTCCCCAAACTGTTCACAGTACCACAGTGGTACCACCCCCTCCCCCAAACTGTTCACAGTAACACAGTGGTACTGCCTCCTTGCCCGAACTGTTCACAGTACCACAGTGGTACCACCCCCTCCCCAAACTGTTCACAGTAACACAGCAGTACTGCCTCCTTGCTCAAACTGTTCACAGTAGCACAGTGGCACTACCCCCTCCCCAAACTGTTTACAGTAACACAGTGGTACTGCCTCCTTGCCCGAACTGTTCACAGTACCACAGTGGTACCACCCACTCCCCAAACTGTTCACAGTAACACAGTAGTACTGCCTACTTGCTCAAACTGTTCACAGTAGCACAGTGATACTAACCCTTCCAGTTACTGTGCTAACCTTAGTGAATCAACAAGTCCTGACCCAGAGATTGCATCATCTTCCCAAACTATATTATACATTCTAACATGTCACTACTACTGGCATGTGTTTGTATGAGCATTTGTCCAGCATACCTCTCAACCTCTTAGCTCATGAAATCTAGATAAAGTCTAGAATAATGGGGAAAGGACCAAATATAAGGGCAAATTTTAAATATTAATCTTATAAACTTAGAAAGTTGATAGAATGATAGGTTTTGTGTCAGCTTGCATATTCTGAAGGATACAAAGTCTAAAACTCAAATGTTTGTCATCATTTATTGACATCAATCATCAGTGATTTGCCAGAACACCAGGAATTTTATGAGGAACAGATGAAAAATATGAGGCAAAACTCTGGATATTCTGCAAAAATCTTGGCAGTTGAGCGGTATGATCCAGCTGAACATTCCTTTTTTGTAACATTTAAACCAGAGCAAAATCACATTTCAGTCTCTCTCCTGGATAGTGAGTATTGTTTATAAGGTCTGAAGGGCATCAGTGTTAGTCAGACACAGCATATCAGGAATGACACCAGTCCATGTGTGCAAGCAAGGTTTTAGCAAAAACAGGCAGGGAGAAAGAAGAGGAAATAAAAAGGAGGACCAACAAGAAAGAAGAAAGTTATGCTTGCATTAATACAAAAGGTACTTTTATGATTAATATTCAAATTATATAATCTTTTTAAAGGATCTGTTTTGTACAGATGAAAACGAATGACTATATTAATGATTTTTGTATGCAAACTATATGTGTTTATAGGCTGACATTTTTCTTTTGCAAAGTAGCTAATTAGTGAACCATAATATAGGGCAAATTGTGTAAACAGTTTTGTATATAAAATGGTTTATCAGAAACATGGTACAAACTGAATTTTTAAATAAATGAAGACTATAATATGATAATTTATAGACTGCAATATATGTATCTTGATTTATGTAAAGGAAAACTGGGTGACTTTCTTTTCCTTTGCAAAATACTTTTAAAACAAAGACAAGTTTATCTTAAAGCAACACAACTGTTTTACATAATTAGGAGACTTTGGGCAAATGTAAAATCAAGCATAGCAACCACGAAAATTAAGAAGATTAAATCTCAACCACATTGGCTCTTCAAGACACTAAGATATTCATTAATTACTTAAGTGTAAGCTGTTTCCTAAGCTCTAAAAGATCTGAAGGAGGCACTAAGCCGAAAGTGCTTATCTTAGAGCTCCAGCACTTTTTACTTATGTTTTATTATCTTTCACTAGTGATTTCATAAATATTTTGCATTTGTTATTAAAGTTTGTACTTAATTTTATCTGCATACAGTCTTCTCCATGGTTGCTATGCTTGATTTTACATGTGCCTGTTTCCCTACTTGATCAAGCTGGATTCAGCAGTTTCTGGTGTGTTTTGCATTACTGTTTGTCTTAGTTTTTTGCACCAATACTGCACATTGCTGAAGGGGGAGAAATTGAACTTAATTATCAGCCAGAAAAGGACAAATTTCCAGCTCCGTTGAGGATATGTAAGAAAGTAAATCCTATTTTAACCAATCAAACAAATCCTTTACTTAAGTTGAATTTAACTGATGCTACGTCTGGATCGTCAGCAGTCTTTATGAATTCCAAAACTAATGACAAGATTTTTACTAAAGTTGAGAAAGCAGCTTTTAAATTAAAAAGACTCCATTGGTAGCGCTTCCATATAGAAGACTGCTTACACTATAAGATAGTTCCTCGGGACTTAAGAGTTAAATGTATTGCGATTTACGGCAACCAATATCCTGAATTACTGGGGAAGTGGCAAGTGACTCTTAATTGAATATTTTCAGCCTATTGAGGAAGAGACCACATTTTTTATTGAATGTAAGCAAATGAAACTTAAAAATTCGGCTTTATCTGAAACTTTTCTTCTCAGAATTGAAGGACTACAGCAGAGATTATCCATCTATGACAGCAAGTTTCAAAATATCAAAACCAAGAAACTTGCAAGGGATTAAAAAATTTTGTGGACGGTACTATTTTTGAATGGCCGAGATCAACAGATTCTGTACAGCAATGAAGTAGGAGACACGAGGATACAACTATCCTTGAACAAGCACCTGGTCATCACTATGACAGTGCCTCCGATAAGAACATTGAAGTAGTTATACACTGGAGAAGTCATGAGAAAGAACAAGCACAAGGCAATCTCTCTCATATTTATTTATTTATCTAGAGAAAGAATAGTTACTCACAAGATAATTTTGAGCTCTAAAACTCAGGAACCAGTAATTGCAAACCCACAGCTCCATGTAACCAATAAAAATACAGGAGCCAGATCTAAAAATCCTACTATGGGTACTTCAGTTTTTCCAGTACTACCGGTCCCAATGAAGAAAGACTTGTATCACAAAATGGACCATTCAGCAAGCAGAAGCAGAAAGAGGAAAAATTCTCAGCCTGAGAGACAACATAGCTCAGGAATCCCTAGTATGTAATATGTTGCGATACAACTTAAGTTAAACTCAAACACAGTTACCTGATAATGGACTATCTTTTATACCAGCACTTCCTTCAAGGCTGAGTGAATTTGTAATGGATATCAAATGTTTTGGTAGAAACATCTTTCTCAAGAATATTTTTGGTGGCACAGGCCCCACTGACCAAAATGAAGCTGCAAATATATTAAAGAAACCTAGCACCTTTATTCCTCCTTCACATCCAGTGGTAGAGATGTTTATAAAAGTGTGTGAGAATGAGGTGTCAGAGCTTTGCAATAGGAGGAACCAGAAGGATTTTTACAGCCTATAATGATGAGATCATAATCAAGCCTGCCGATAAGGGAGGTGCAACTGTAGTCCTGGATAGAGCCACGTATCACAGTAGGATACTAAATATGCTTGAAGATGAGAAGACCTATATAGAAATCCATAAATGGGAAGTGAACAAAATTATACATTAAGTTAAGGATAGTTTATTTGATTTATTGATGACACATACCATCTCACAAGAATTATTTGACTACCAAATGGTCACACATCCCCTGATACCTACTATTAGCAGTCTATCTAAGATACATAAGGATAGTCAGAATCTGCCAATGCACCCCATAGTATCTGGTGGAAGATGGCTAACTGAGCCTGCTTCCAGCTTTGTGGAATACAAATTGAAGACAGTGATTTCAAAAGCAATCACTGTATTGACTGACACCTTGCATTTTCTTAGAACATTATCTGACTGCTCAGGTGTTTAGATCAGACAACCCATATATGATTGGTGACTATGGATGTTAAGAGCTTCTTCACCATGATCCCCAATGATTTTGGGGTAGAGGTGGTCTGATAATTTCTAAGACATGAAAATATTTTTGATTGCAGTGCTGTCTCATTGATTTGCTCCCTATTGGAGTTAAATTTGGAGAATAATGTTTTTTACATATGGTAACAAATACTATCAGCAGAAATGGGGAGTTGCAATGGGCACATCATGTGTCAACAGTTATTCTAACATAGGTATGGCCCAGTGGGAATCTGCTTATGTGTTTAATACAATGAATCAGTGGTTGCAATATATACTTTACTATAAAAGATTTGTGGATGACATATTCTTTCTGTGGAGCGGTGACATACAACAACTAAATGACTTTGTTGACTACTTGGGTAGTACTACATATTTTTTACAGTTTGAAGTCAATAGCTCTAGTAGCAAAATTAGCTTTTTGAATGTTATCCTTCAGATAGGCACAGATGGTAGCCTTGATAATTCCTTACATAAGACAGACTGCTGGAGGAACCACTTATTACATAGAATGAGCATGCATCCTAGGCATAACTACCTGCAAGTTATCAGAGGACAATTCTTAAGAATCTCTAGTATCTGTACCAATTAGAAGGATTATGAAGAAGAGATAGAACAACAACGAAAAGATATTAAACAATGAGGCTAAAGGGATGAGGAAATCCAGGAAAAAGTTTTGAAAAATAGGGCACGTAGGCACACAAGGGGTAAGCCCTATCTTATGAAGGGTGCTCAGCAAGATGAAACTGAGAAAGTAGCAGGAAATCAGGATTATGCTGGAGGAATAAGATGTTTATTGACCTATAGCAATGATGCAAAACAGATTTGCCAAGTTATAAAGAACAATTAGAAGATTGTCACTGTGGATGAGAATATCAAACACATTGTTGGTGACAAACCACAATTTTGTTTTAAAAATAGAAATAATTTGAAATGGATAGCATGCCAAGAGAAATTTAAAAATGGGAACATTTCAGCTATCACACATAAAGGCACATTTCCTTGCAGAAGATGTAAAGTCTGTACATACATTGACTCAAGCAATTGCTTCAAGCATCTGATTACTGGGAGAGAATATAGGCTTGGCACATATGCCGACTGCAATATCAAAAATGTTATATACATTGCAAGCTGTAATACATGTACTAACTTCTATGTTGGCGAAACTAATAAACCTTTTAAGGACAGAATTTTACATCATTTGAGTCATATAAGGCTTCATAATTAAGCCAGTGCCTTAAGCCAGCATATTTCTGCTCATCCTGGCCATAGATTCCGTTTTATGGTACTAGAAATTATAAATGAAACTCCAAGATGAGGTGATATAGTTAACAGAACTGAAATAAATGAATTGTGATGGATTGCAGATCTACAGACAGATAAATCACCAGGAATGAATGGAATGGTTCCTTTAAAACGCCTATTAAAAGAGCAGAAATTAAGAAGATGAAAGCTCAACTGCATTGGCTCTTCAAGACACTAAGGTGTTCCTTAAGTACTTAAGTGTCAACTGTTTCCTAAGCTCTATAAGATCTAAAAAAGACACTAAGCCAAAAGCACTTATCTTAGAGCTCCAGCACTTTTTACTTATGTTTTATTATCTTTTACTAGTGACTTCATAAATATTTTACATTTGATAGTAAAGTTTGTACCTGATTTTATCTGCATACAGCCTTCTCTATGGTTGCTGCACTTGACTTTACAATTGCCTGTTTCCCTATTTGATGGAGCTGCACTCAGCAGTCTCTGGTGTGTTTTTCCTTACAATTAGGATACTTTAGGATGGCTGAATGTGAAAACAGTTTGCATGTGACCTGATCACACTATAAAAGTCCACAAAGTCATCAACATACAAAAAATTAAGTTATCACAAAATAGCAGGTGGTGCTGGATTACTGGGGACTTTTGAAACTAGTATAACAAGAATAATGTGAAATATTGAAAAATAATGTGAAAAATTGGGAACTTATATAATAAGTTCCTCGTTATGATGGCAGTAGTACTAAAGGTACACAGATGGCTTATCTACTATATAACTTAAAGGAAAACACTAGATTTGGTGGGATGAAACTAAAGGATACATGCCTTTTCTATCTTCAAACTAATTAATTCCTCTTTCTTTATCAGCATTTGCTTAACTTGTTAACATTAATGTTGTCTTATAGTTGTCTTTTTATTAAAAACCCTATATGATCTTCTTCAGGTAGAGGTGGTAGCACTAGTTTTAATTTTTTAAATATAAATGACTAGAATAATTTGTAATCTAGGTTTAATAGAGAGATTAGTGTATATGAAAACATAAGATAGGATGCTTATCTTGTTTATTATATTTCCATGGCAACGAAATAATGTTTATACATAGATAAAAGAAAAAAAATTAACAATTGAGTAACATTTTGAGGGGAGAGTCAATATATTTCCAGAATTATTTCATCTGCACCAGGATTTTATTTTCTTTTAACTTTTTGATGTGTCAGTTATTTCTGATTTACTTACAAGATTTGCAAGTGATTTAATATTTCCATATATAGATTATTTTTATATTACTACCTAGAAAAGTTTTGTAATAATTCCTCATTATATCTTATGTGTTCTTCTTTATTAATTCATCAACCCATCCACCCATCCATCCATACACCGTAACACCCTTTTTTCCAATTTTTGCATATGAGGTCAGGGTGGCACATCAACAATGATATTATCTAGAGCTAATGTTTACACTGCCAGGTGGATAGCCCTGCCACACACACACACACACACACACACACACACATGTGTGTGTGTGAGCATGTACACACACATGGACACACACACGCACACACACACGCACACACACACACACACACACACACACACACACACACACACACACACACACACACACACACATTCAGACCTATAGCCAGTGTCCAATCCAATTAGAATGTAAAATACTGATAACATGTCTTCAGTGTTTGGAACTGTACCTTCACTGCCTGGTTTCTGAATACATTTTATTTGATTTGTTCTTGATTTAATTTTAAATCTCATTGTTAACCTATGCAAAACCTTTGGAATAATTAAATAAAATTGTAATTTCACTTTTTCTAAAGCTGCTGCCACTTTATGATATAAAATTAATTGATCCATTTTATTTAAGAACTTAACTATGGTCTAACACATTGATTGACTTACTGGTTAGACCTTTACTTTAGCAGCATTTAAGTTATTTTGCACTTAAATCAAATCACTATTTCATTCTTTTAATTTATTCATACACCAAGATGTAATCCTACCATTTAAAATTACTACAAAGAATCACATATCGTACTTTCATTAAGTTTACCATCGTTAGTTGAAAAAAAAAGCTTTAATTATTTATTTATTTAGCCCTTTTTTTAATCATTTTAGTTGAATTATATATGCAGTCATCCGGTTCAGATGGATATTTTTCCCCTTTCCATTATGTTACTGGCCTGGCAACCCAGTGCCCCACATCCATGCCAGGTGTACCAGTTAATCTCCATACCCCCCAGACATACTCCAGTGTGCTGGAACCAGTCATGGATCCTAATGGTGTTCTGGGGCATGGCCATCTCCACATCTGTGTGGAGTTTTTTTTTTCTTTAGGCCCTACTCACTCCCCCTCCCTCCCTCACAGTGATGTGGTTACATCTGAGGGATGGGAATGCAATGGGGACATTATGGTGTATTGCCCCACCTTTGCAGCAGTTCAGCCAGATCCATCCTGCCTCCTCTTTGGACCACACCTCCTCCAAATGGCGTTAACAACCTCCACCAGGGATTATTGCAGGAAATGACCATGTTGCTGCCCTCTCACCAGGATAGGCATGCCCATCCTTTCCTGCCACTCTGTCAGTCCAGTACTCAAGCCACTAATCAGACCTGGGTCACCTGTGATGTAGTCTGGTCGTTATCCCTCTACACAGCTGGAATGGCCAAATATGGA
Organism: Protopterus annectens; assembly: GCF_019279795.1. Classification (NCBI taxonomy): domain Eukaryota; kingdom Metazoa; phylum Chordata; order Ceratodontiformes; family Protopteridae; genus Protopterus; species Protopterus annectens. The sequence continues at coordinate 373,081,781 of NC_056746.1, read as the reverse complement.
TAATTGTTTTACAGTTTATAATTAAGCTCAAAGTTAAGACATTATCATCTGGTAAGGGCCTAAAGTACTTTAAATTAATCACTTGTTAAGTTTAGATCTTAAGAGATATAAATTATAGCAATACATGTTTAAATCCTCAAAATATAAAAATAATAAATAAAAAATAGGTTTTACAAAATCATTTACCAAATCAAAAATAATCCAGTTCTGCAAAATAATTTGTCTCTTAAATTTAGTAAATATTCCAAGTCTTTGCAGAGATTGAACATTGGGGTTTTCTAATTGCCCTAATGACAGATTAATCTAGTTTGTTTATTTGTGCCTTTCGGCTTTTCCCGGTTAGGGGTTGCCACAGCGGAACTCCGGTCCGCTAATGATTGGTAGTTGATTTTTATGTGCCGAGTTACCAGCCCTGACGCACAACCTTCAACGAAGGTACGCCCATTCACACATATCTCCACGCAGAAGCCGCTCTAGCTGAGAATCGAACCGGACAGTGTCTTACTGTGAGGCAACAATGCTACCGCAGCACCACCACAGATTAATCTAGTATATAGTTAAAATCTCTTACTAGAATAAAATAGCGTTTTCAATTACCTAATAGTATATCTAAATATTTTTTTTTCCAAAATTCTGCCCTAAGTCCTGGAATTTAGAACGTGCTAATGCGAGAAGTCTATCTTGATATTGAGTATTTACCATAGCAAATATCCCTTTGGAGTCACTATCAGAATAAATTACAGAATTATGCTTCCATAGAATAATAACCATTATTTTTTCCTTTCATTTGAAATATGTTTTTGTTGAATGCTGTATTTTGTTAAGTATTTCTCTAATAAATGAGTTTCTTGCAGAAAGACATACCAGCCATGTTCATCAAAAGATATGTAATTAGTCTACCTATTTTATAACCATAATGTATCCAACTGATATTTAAAGATAAAGCTTTTACTGTTGTAATTTTATTTCCAGTATATCACCATCAATATTTCAAATAACTATATGATGTAAAATAGAAATAGTTTAGATGACAATTTAAACAACTAAAAGCACATTTACCTAACAACATTTTGTTAAGCCCACCCAGGAAACCATAAGCTTCTAGTCTAATTTGGAAATCCTAATCAAACTATCCACAAAATGTAACCGATTGTTATCTACTCTTCAAGTAAACTGGATCAGAAAATTACCCATGTACCTCTACAATTTTCAGTTATTTAATGTTCTAGATGATGCTGTCAGTTATAAAGTTTAAACAGAAGATATTATTAAAAGAAAAGCAAAGGAAAAAATTATATCGATCTCCTCTTCATTTTAGTTTCTTGTATCACCGCAGCGGTGTAAACATTGGCTCTAGATTTTATTTTATTGTTAATCTAAAATTCTAGATACCCCTGTATACAAATCTTACTACCATTCTTAGTCATCCAAAAAATCATATTTGCATATATTTTCTCTCTACCGTCCGTATCCTAATGTTTGAACTAAACATCTTATTTCTTCTTTCTCTTAACTTCTGTTTGAATTCCAAAGTATTTTGCATACAATGGAATTCAATTCTGAAGTGCAAGTATATTGAGATTAAAAGATGAGAGAGAGAGAGAGAAAAAAAATTACATTTGATTGTCTGTGTGTGTGTGTGTGTGTGTGTGTGTGTGTGTGTGTGTGTGTGTGTGTGTGTGTGTGTGTGTGTGTGTGTGTGTGTGTGTGTGTGTAAAACTGTATTTGATTTTCTGAAAGATAATTACTTTATATGATTACCTGATATATATTGCTTTATTTGTTTCTCATACATGTTCAGATATGTAGATATTTTTGTCTGCTACTCTTTTTCTGTCTTTTCTGATTTTACTTCTTTCCTTCTGATATTGTTTTTGGTTTATTTCAATTCCAGTCATATAAAATGATTTAACTTTGACAAAAAATGTAATTTCAGACTGAAAACTCTCTCTGCTTCCTTATCATTATTTTTATTACAATATATTCCAATAGAAATAAAATAAATCATTAAAAAGCATGAATTTGTGTGATGCCATAAAGCTGGTATACAAGTACGCCAGTCTTTTTTATTTTATAAATTTTGTTCTATTTCTAAGCTAATTATATGTGCAGTCTCATATATTACTGAAAGTTTTCAAAATATAGAATAACAACATGTAACATTATATAGGCTGAGATTCATAGGTGAGTGCTGCATACCTGCATAGCACTAATATTCAAAGAGGTCCCTGTGCAAGGCAGCCCACAGGTAAGCCAACATGCATTGGCATTGCTTTAGACTCACCCATACCCTCACTGCATGTGGTAATTAACATTGCACTATGCACTATTCATCTATGCATCTAAAAGTAATATGCAGGGTTCAAAAAAAATGTTTTCATGATAAAAATAATTAGATTATCAAAGTATCTGTCAATAATAAACTTTTTATAAATCTTGGTTAAATAATGTAAACCATCTAAGACAAACCTAAATGGAACACGAAGCAGCACATAACACAATATCAGACTGTTACCAGCATTAGTTTACTTGTTAATACTCTTAAAGTTATTTTCTTATTTATGTACATTGTTTATGTGTCATAACAGCAGTTTATTTTTCTTTATTTAATCATTTCACAATTTCACATGGAACTTCAATTATACCTTAATAATTTGCAACCTCTTCTTCCTAAAGATAAATAAATTCACTTAAAAGGAGTGATAAAATATTATGTCTGTCTCATCTAGCATGTCAACTAGAACAGATGAAATTATATGTATAGCTAGCAAGTTATGTTAAACAAACATAGCTCACACTTCAGCAGACTGGCTTTATACTGCATGAAAATATATGAGAAAAAGCGGGTATGCATTGACTCCAAAGAACCTTGTTTTCAGAAGTAATGGATGAAAGCATTTTTGTATTGATAAGGTAGTGTGCACACCAAAACTCTCAAAATGTCATAAGACCAAGTGCAATGAAATAATTTGAAAGAGTAAGAAACACATTTTAAACAGTTACTGACTAGTGAGATTATGGGATGAATTAGTGAATTAATTATTAGACCCATATTATCAAGCTGTACGATATTTTGTTATTAATTCTGTTGTTAGTGTCAAAAATTATCTTAAACATTCTTTTCACCATATTAACACAAGAAGCCCATTCTATTTACCATTATTATAAAGTACCTAATGTACCTCTTACCTGTGTTCTGGTATACCAGTCTTTTTTTAGATTAAGCCATTATTGTAATATCAAACAGTCAGAGAATAAAGGTGTAATTTTCACCACATAGTTTGTCTTACCATCACTAAGCTAATACCTTATAAATATTATTGTCTTCTTAGAAATATAAACATTTATCTTATTATCTTTGCAAGAAGCTGTATAATGTTAAGAATCATACCCCCCCCCCCATTGCATAGAAGATACACTGAAATAACAAGACATCTCTTCGTTCTTCATTGTTAATTATTCTTTCTGTATGGAAGAGGCACTTCTCCTGCAATGTACAAAAATATGTCTTTTTCAAGGATTGCAACAGCTACACCATAAAAAAAATATTTTATTTAAAATCTTTCAAATGTTCGAGATATTACCAAGATATTTCAAACATCCTGTGATACCCCTGCACTGGCCCAGTAATCAAGGAGCCTCAGTCCTCACCACTGGCAGCAGCTAGGGGATGTACATACTGGTAGGATGACAAGTACATACGCAGTAAAATGCAATTTCCCTTAAGAGCACACAGAGACCACAGTCAGTCTTGGACTGGTTTCTGACTCTTTCCCCAGATCCCCAGTAAGACTCCCCACTGGCACAGCTATAGAGTTGAGACCTTAGCTAGGGTTCCAAGTGAAGTACTCTAACACTCTCTCTGTCCAACCAGTGCTTTGTGTCCCTGCCCAAGTAGCTGACACACACACTTTGGGATTTGATTTATACACACACACACATGCGCACACGTGCACACACACACACACACACACACACACACACACACACACACACACACACACACACACACACACACACACACACACACACACCTGGGAAGGCTGGCATAGGTTTGCTAGCTATCACCCCTTCTGCCCAGACTATAAGGTAGTTATCACTGCCACCATTACCCCTACTTATCAGCTACTACAAGGCTCTTACAAAGGGTGTCCAATCCTACTGTGTAATGTTACTATTAATCCAAATGGTAGTTTTGACCAAGCGCCAGGTTATTAGGAGTGGCATGTACAGTGTCACCAAATGCATATGCCAGTACTCTAGGAGCTTACATATGTCTTGCAAATATCAGCCAGAAATATAGGTTTAAATATATTTAATAATAAATAACAAAAGAACAAGACAATACTCAGTAACTCGACCCAGTAACTTCAGAGTTCAAAATCACCGGAAATATTTAAAAACAACATTGCAGAACAGTCTCAAATAAATACAGAAAACATCTAAACTAATCTTTACTATATTCCTATCTATATCTAAGAGAGATACTATGCCCTAAATCTTGCTTACAGACAGGCGAGTGCAGATGATGATGAGTGGATGTTCTTGCTATGGCCAAGACAAAATACAAAATGCCCAGTCTGTCTCTAACAGAGTTCTTAAATCAATATCATATTTTACTGCTGGGTTAGCCTGGATGACATTACTTTTTGTCACCTGTCTTCAGTTCCCAGACTAAAACAGAAACTAATAGAATTTAACATCTCTGTGCTAAAAAGACATATCTCTCAGATGTTTGCCAGATTTTGAAAGTCGTAAAACAATAAAACACTTTTACATTTGAAACCTAGTAATTATGTCTCTCCAAGACAATACAAAAAACTTGTAGCTCTAGACATTGTGTCTGCTACTGAACTGAGACTGAGAGATAACATCTTTTGTTTATGGTCCAGCTATAAAGTAACTTAACCTCAACTATTCTTAAGTTTTGCAAGTTAATCTTCTATGTTCCAGCAGGGTATGCTGTGGTTACATTCTTGAAGCTCAGTACATAACATATAGTTCTGTATAAATCATATCCTTATTCACAAATGGCATAGAATTATTTAAAAAATGCCATATAGGTGGGCTGGCAGTGTGACACATCCCTTTTAACTTCTATTCTGTATAACATTTTTTATAAAATGTTTAAATGCTAACTTGACAAATATAAATGAAACCCCACTGCTGCTTTACACCTTTATCTCATCCATATTTGTAGGACTGTTGATGCATGTTTTATTCTTTCTAAAACAAAATAAACAAGGCATCACTGACCAATCAAGCAGAACAGTACCATAACAAATATTTAGATGACTAGATGCATGACTACAAATTTTCACCAGGGATAAGTGAAACTTTACTCAATGAGGGATATTTTTAATCTCCTGTTAGTACTGGGTAATGTGGTAGAGCTTCTTGATAGTCTTCTTGGTTGCAAGCTAAGAACTTATGAACCGTTTAATCTGTAAATGAATGCACAGCTAGCTGTATTGAATAAGCACAATTTAACACTAATATGTGAGTTTGTAAGGGGAATGGCCTAAGAAGAAAAGAAGTGAATTTGTGTCAGAAAATGTAGTGAAAGTTGCTGTGAAAGCTTTAACTGTATATAGGATACTAAACACTCTGGCATCCATGGAAGCAGCTGCACACAATGTCAGTGAGTTACAACAGGATGCAGTCTGGTGCATTGTTTAATAAGGCAATTTGTGAATACACACAGCAAAAACATATGTTCATTGTTATGATCAAACTCATATTGCCAGTGATTGTTGGTTCCAGGACAAACACTGTAGGAAATGCAATAAGAAAGGTCATTTCAAGTTATTACTCAAACATATTAGTGGCAAAATGAGTGCAACAGAAAAACAGAAAATGCAGAAAAGGAAGAAGGCATTACATTTGCATAAAACAGGCACTGTAGTGACAATGATTCAATGTGTAAGGAAGGTGATGCTAAATATGAACATGGGAAGTTACAGCATTTAGGATAACATAATATGACTAAACAACACATACTATACCATTAGTGCTGTTCTCCATTTGTTCAAACTAAACCGCCAAAGGCAACCACACCACAGGTCCGCAGTACTTGAAACAAATGTTACTCCAAATAACTGATTGAATAAAAGTATTTATCAAATTCAAGCCAACAGAAGGAAATCAACTAAATGCCAATAGAAAAGAAATAAAGAGAATGAACCATACACCTGTTTTGGTGGTCACCCCACATTCTTCATGATATATATATATATATACATATATATATATATATATATATATATATATATATATATATATATACACATACATACATATACGGGTCCACTTCTTAATTTCGAAAGATCAGAATCTCCAGATTCATAATAACGAACCCACAATATTGAGCTTCTGAAATCTCAAAATTAAGAAATAAAAAAAAAAACCATGACAACTGCTAAAACTATGTTTTTGCAGGGGGGCATACCCCCCTGCACTTACTACACCCCCTGCAACCTAAATATACTAATTCTGAGATCGCTGAACATGAAGAGAATGGTAATGTACAGTACTGTACAGTGCAGAATGGGAATATTACCGTTCTCTTTACTGTAACGCGATCTTGGAGTTAGTATATTTAAGTTGTAGGGGTGTGGGGGTGCAGGGGGGCTTTGCCCCCCTAAAATAATATGGTTTTAGCAGTTGTAATTTTTTATTTTCTTTTATTTTTTAATTTTGAGATTTCAGAAGCTCAAGATTCTGGGGTTCGATATTAGGAATCTCAAGATTCTGATCTTTGAAATTAAGAAGTGAACCCATATGTTCCTGCTGCTACTGGAACTGTCTGGTATCTTCTTCCACAGTGTTCTCATTTCTAGCCTCCAAATCCTGATATTTTATGACTTTATGTCCCTCTGTACACAAGAAACTGTAGTCACTGGGTGTAGCAGTTTCAATGATCAATGCTATTTTTGTCTTCTTTTTATGGAACATTATATCTGGTTTTCTCGCATCTATCTTTTGAACTTTTGGTAATGGGTGCCCCCATGTGATGTAGACTTCATAATTTTCTAAGATGCTTTGTGGCTCATGTTTCCAGTGTTTTTCAGCCACTTCAATAACATAATGTTTGCACAATCTCCAGTGCAACAGTCTTGCCACATTATTAAGCCTTTCAGTATACAGTATATATCTGCCATTAATATGTCACAACCAAGGTGTGTGACTGTTTCCAGTTCTGTTTTATAAAACCTACATTTGTCTGTTTCTCCCACATGTTCAATGGACTTTGTAAGCCAATGTGTATGTAGCCCACTATCTTGGGCTGCCAATATAAACATTTTATCTTTTGGTTTGATTTCACCTCTCCTTAACCATTCCTGCATTTGATCCTGATCAACATGAGGCTCTTCCAGAAGTTTTCTATACTTGCAACTATATTTATGCATTTTCCACATTTCTTGCCTTCTAATCTGATCCATCATCATATATTCTTTCTTTTGTTTTTTGGCACATGCAGTTGCTGCCTGATTTTTATCTACTTCTAGTTTGATTCCCATTCCATCTTGGCATTGATATGTTTCTGCTAGACTAAGCAGGGAAATCATCTTTGATTTACTCTCCTCAAGTTTCAAAACTTTCATTATGTTTGGGTCTTGTGAGGTCAGCAGATATGTATTCAGTCCCATGATTGCAGATTTATACATGTAATCAGTTTCAAGGAGGCCCATATACCTCCTTCAGAACGGGGAATATATAATATTGGTATGCACTGATTTTTATAAATCATTTGATGAGCATGAAGCTTCTTTCTTCTTTTCTTATCTAATCTATCCAACACCTTTGGGACCAGTCAATCACTCCAAAACTGTAAGTTGGGACAGGAAGAGCAAATTGCTTTATAGCTTGAATTTTGTTCCTAGATGTCAACACTGTTTTCAGAATTAATTTAAGTCTTCTAAGTTTTATTCACATCTGTTCATGTTTTATTGTTCATCCTTCATCAATTCCCAATTATCTATACACTTCCTCTGGCTCAAGTTCATTTATATCGCATTCTTGTTCCAAACTGATGTTTTCCTGATGCTGCAGCTTTCCTACTTTAAAAGTTGCTTTTGCATATTTATCAAGACCAAATGACATCCTTATTTCATCTGAAAAAGTTTTGACTACTTGCTTTCAGTTCCTTATCTGATGAGCTATACAGTTTTGAAGCATTGGCAAACAGAAAGTGAGAAGTTTTTACACTTTGTTGTTTTCTAGGAGCCAAATTATAGCCATGGCCTAAACTGTTAAGTAGACAGCTTAATGGATTATGGGCAAGACAGAATAGCAGTAGTGACTGGGAGTTATCTGGAATATCCCCCTTTTAAATTTTATCCCTGGAATAATAATCTGTCCTTTATCATGGCTTAATTGCAAAGTGGTCTGCCACTATTTCATGATCACTGTAATGTAGTCAATCGGTGTAGAGTGTATCTTTTAAATTTTTAAGCACTCTTTTATCCATGAATGTGAGATACTATCAAATGCTTTTTTGTAGTCAATCCATGCCATACTTAGATTCTTCCCCTTTTTACAGTTCTCCATTATGACTTTATTTAGCAACAAATGATCCTTTGTTCCATATGACTTTCTTTTATTGCCCTTTTGTTCTATTGCCATGATTGCATTTTCTTCTAAATGACTATAAACTCTGTCGGCATCAATTCCAATGTATAGCTTATATGTTGTCGGAAGGCAAGTTATTGTTCTATAATTTTTAGAGTAGCTTGCAGGTTTTCTCTTAAGTAGGAATATTGTTTTTCTTGTTGTCAGCCAGGTTGATGTCTGTTTGGGGTGTGCATATAAATAGTCCTTATTCATGGCTAAATCTTCATGCAAAAATGTTAATACTTTTAACTGCATTTGAGCCTGGGGTTTTTCAATTAGAGGCTTTTCTTAACTTTATTTCAGTCACTCTGGATGTTACTTCATCCCATTTCATATCTTGTACCTTTGACCTTCTTATCCTTTCTTTTACTTCTTCTATCCATTTAGCATTTTTGTTATGTTCCACAGGATCTTCATAAATACTTCTCCAAAATGTATCTATTTCTTTTTTTTCTTTTTTTTTTTTTTTTATGGTCTTTCAATTCCAATTCTCTATAAAACATTTTTGGGTCATTAATAAATTGCTTGTTTTGTATGGTTCTTTATATTTATCTGTGTATCTTCTACGTTTTTCTGCCTGTGCAGATATTTTTAGTTATTATTTGTGATAGTGCATGATAAATCCTGATCAGTTATAATATTACACATTGCTTTTATCACATCAATCTTTTTAAGTATTTTTATTGATCTGTTCCCTCTTCTATGCTCTTCTAACGGTGACTCTTCTTGTCTTAATTGCTTTGCAGTTTTCTCTATTCGATACTTCCATGGTGGTATTTGATTTCTCCCCTTCCTTTCCCTTACTACCCTGTGTTCTTGTAGTAGAATCTGTTATTAATTTAGCTGCACAGTAATATATCCTGTTTACTTCTGTTATATCACATTGATCTCTATGGACAGTCCTAATTACTGTGTTCATTTGTTTTATCAGACTTCTAGCTTTTTGGATTTTATTGACCTCTGCAATTTATTTCTTTCATTGATCTTAATATGTCTATTCCTAGTAAATCAAGCAACTCTTTTAGCTCATCTTCTTCTAAACTGAGGGCAACTTTTTTCTTCTCCATTTGCTGCAGGCATTCTGTAGAAAGTTCTATAGCATTTTCCTGTGACACATTCTCTTCAATTTCATCCTGTGCCATCTGTTGCTCTGTCATATTGGAACTCAGTAGCCTATCACTCCTCATCATTGACTGCATCAGAGTTGCCACAGTTTCCTGTTCCTTCCCTTGCCATCCAGCTTCAAATGAATGTTTATACTGGTTTCCTGTGGAAGGCTCTAAATATCTTCATATGGCAAATGACCAATTGCTTTCCATTCCACTGGTTTCTCTTTAATTTGGCTGTCCATTATTGTATCCTGCTGTGGTGCTTTCTAAGTTAGATTTTCTACACTGAATCCTTCACTTCGCAGATACTCCATAACCTCAATTTCTATTTCTTTAACTTCTCCATTACTAATCTTCTTTTCTACTTTTCCTCTTTGTCTTTTATTTTTTTGTATTGTAAAGTTTTCCATGTCTGGATTCCTTTGCCTGTATTGCTCTTCAATCATCTTTGCTGATGCTCTTTTTGTATTGATTAGTTTTGCTTTCTCCGTTGCGTAAATACTACACCACATTAAATATCTTTCTGTTTCCCATGTCCATATTTCTTCTTTAGATGTCTCCTGATCTTCCTGTTTCTCCTTAGTTTGGGGACTTGTTCCATCATGCTGTGATGTAACCTGTTAGACCTTCTACACCAAATATTTCACTTCGCAGGCATTCCATAATGTCAGCTTCTATTTTTTTTAACTTCTACTTTACTAATCTTCTTTTCTACATTCCCTATTTGTGATATTATTTTTTTTTGTATTGTGAAATTTTCCATATCTGGATGCCTTTGCCTGTATTTCTCTTAAAAATATTTTTGGGACTGCCTTTTTTGTATTGATTAATTTGGCTTTCGACTTTGCATAAATATTGCACCATATCAAATCTGGCTTTCTTTCCTATGTCCATATTTTTGTATACTTTTCAAAAATCACTAGGTTTTGTTGTTTATATTTTTGCACTTCCTCAGATGCTTCTTTTTCAAAACAGATAAGTGTTTCTTGGTATTTTAATGTTTTTCACACATCTGTTGTATTAATGAACACAAATTTTTATTTGAAGCTTCTGGCAGTTTTTCTTATGGTAGTACTTTTCTTTCCGCTAATTTCTCTCTTAATCTTTTTGTATATCTTGTGTCTGGAAATTCTGGGCTTTTTGCATAAGAGTAACAATAAATAATTTATTTCTTATCCTCAATAGTCCACTCTATCATCTTTCTGTAGCCTATCAGTTTTTGTAATTTTTGCGGACTTTCTTCATTCTACAACAGGGGGCCATTCTCCTCGTGGGCCTGGCCTAACTCCATTGTAGGAATGTTTCTGTGTTTTGAGGATTCTACACTGTCATTTTTTCCAGTCCTCGCACCAGTGCGCCTACCAGGACTGGGCAGTTTTTTATCCTGGGACTTGTGCAGCCAGCTATCTTTTTTAATTTTTGACCTACATCTGTCAATGATATATGCTATATAAAATACAGTCTATATATCATTGTCGTCTTGGTGAGATTTTGTGAAAAACAGGGTCCACCTCGTGAAGGTACTCACCAAGACTTCAGGCTGAATTTAATTTCAGCAATACTACTCTCCTTTGCTTGCTGACTTTCTTACTGTATAAACTCGCTCATTTCTTGAAATACCTTTTCATTACTTGGCAAGGATGGTGTTATAGTATTTGTTAGTGCTACAGCTAAGGCATACAGAACATCCTATACATATTTTTAAGAAGTGTGACGTTATAGTCCATAACCTGGGAAATGACAAATGATATAGAGTTTTAGATCAACTCGTATAAATGTAAAATAACATGCCTGAGCAGAATGTAGCATTGTAAACTTTTCCAGTATGATTTCAGAGTGAGAAAGTTTAAGTTGGCGAAAGGGTTTCACCTCTACCACAACAATAGACTTTAGGGTGGGAGATGCTGATTTGGGGCTAAACAGTTTTATCACTACAGCTGGGTTTGTAGCTATCTAAACAAATGTGCTCAGAGGATTCTGGAAGACAGTATCCTCTTCCATCAAAAGATGTTCAGCTTTTCATTTTTAGCCATTGCATCTGTGTAATAAAACTTTAGAAATCTAGAATTGATTTTGGCTTAGTATCTTACACAAATAATTTTTCTAAGATATAAAAGCAAGCTGAGAATAACATGTGTTTCCTGTTGAGTGCATTTTATTAAGGCCCTTTTTGGAACATTCAAATATACAGATCATTTGCTTTGAGCAATGTTTAAAATCAGCTGAGGGACTTTGGTATTACTTCATACTTTGGAACTCAGGTAATTGAACACTGATCGATTTCCTAGTTCCATTTTGATACAACACTACTTTGATGGTTCATTTTCTGTAACACACATGTTACTCATTCAAAGATGACTCAGACATCTTTTTTATCTTTAATTTTCTAAGATTATACAGCACATAACATTACAATGTGGCTGTAGTATAAGGAAGCTGTAATCAAGTGCAAATGCATTGATGCATGTAGCAATACGAATCATAAGAGATTGGTTAGTGCTGATAGCTAGTGTTTCTCTTTCATTAAGATTACACTATATGGAAATAGTTAAAAGTACACCACAGTAAAAATAGCACCATAGGAATACTATATATCTTGTGCAATAGTTAGTGCATGGTGCATGTTATGGTGTGAGTATAGGTGAATTGGAGAACATTTGAAGCGTACATATTATCTCAAGAACATACAGCCCGGTAAGGAATGAGCAACATCAGGCATATATTGTGACCAAATGTATTATAAAACAGAACACGCAGCATTCTCATTAGCACTCTGCTGTTGCCAAATTGTTAACATAAGTAGCAAAAGAACTGAGACTGTAAAAGGAGTTCTTCGAAAAGTGTAGCAGCCTACTTTGCAGTAGTTCAAATAACAAGGGAATCAGAGGATAAAGGAATGCTTCAAGTTTCTTCAAAACTATTTCTTCAATTTAGTAATAGGCAGAGAGTATTTAAGTTTGTCTTGACAGTTACAGAGGAGGGAAAACTCCTGAACCCAGCAAGACAGCAGTTCCAGGGACGTGGAATTCCCTGCCAGTCTCACTACTGTGGCTATAAGAAGTTTCAGAAGTAGTGAGTCACCAACCTTACATACCCTTCATGGTTCAGAACAGGCCACTTTTGTCAGTGTTCATCCATAATTCAGAGTGTGTGTGTGTGTGTGTGTGTGTGTGTGTGTGTGTGTGTGTGTGTGTGTGTGTGTGTGTGTGTGTGTGTAGATGGGTGTACTTGTGTGTGTAGATGGGTGTACTTTACAAGAGCGAAATACCAGTAGACCAGATTTCAAAATGTATTCAGTGGAGATTTCTCAAGTGAATAATTACAATTATTTTCAGTTTTAATATTTATGTTTTTGAAGGAGGGCTGTGCCCCCCTGCACCTCCCCATGGGGTCTGCTCCCCCCAAACCCCCCTGCATATTAAATATACCAAATCCGGGATCCTAATACAGTGCAGAAATGAGCAAATTTCCTGTTCTGCTCAGCTCAGCAACAGCTGGCATTTTAACCGTTCAATCTTGTGGAAGATGGTAAAGTGAAGTTTCACTTTTCTGACAATTTGGCATTGTTGTCTCAGCATTTCAAAAGTCGGTCTACTGGTATTTCGCTCTTGTAAAGTAGACCTGTGTAGATAGATATAGATAGTGATATATCGATATAGATTGATAGATAGTTTTTGACTATACGTAGTATAATCATCTATCAAAATCAAAAATCAAACCAAAATTGATTGATATAAAAAGACTGAAATAAAAATATTGAAACAACACATTTTTTTGCAGGGGGCAAGTCTGCATTCTGTAATCCTATGGCTATTTGATCTCTTGTACCAGCAATACAAGTCTTCAGTTTTCTGAATGCTTAATCAAAGAAAAGATTCTCAAATACAGTGGCACAATAGATACTAAATAATGAGAGACGTGCTATTTTTTCTTGAAAATTATTGTTTTGGGTATAAACAGCCTGTTTTCCTATGTTATGTTTTTACTGAATGGTACTCATGCTGCAAGAAATATGACTTAAAGCCCAGGACTCTTTTTTTGAGATGGGATGTCTATGCTACAGATTACAGTAAAATTGAGCACAGAGCAGCAGAATCTAAATGAAAACACCTGATATATTATTAAAACTAGAGAGCTCCAATTGCCTGTCATAGAACAGAAAGAACTTATCAGGCTTCAGGATTCCTCATAGATGCCAGATGGTGGATTTTCCACACAGTAGAAAACTGAGGGATAATCAGTAGAATATGGGAAGACCTACTTGAAGAAAGACTTGGCTTTACCAAAGAGTATTTTAAAATTTTGATAGGGAAGCTCTATTTACAGTAAAAATGTTTATAGATAGAGGTTATAACATAGATAATATAGTAAGTGTTCTTCGGAAGGTTATATATAAGCATAAAAATGGTATAGAGACTGGTTGTAAAGGACTAATTAAAAAACTGGACAATAATGAGACAGATTATTTCTCATTTTTTTTAGGTAAGACATTTCTTGAACCTTGAGTATTAAAGAACAGGGTTGTGAAAAAAGGGAGATTTACTTTGTAAACATTTTCATAGTTCTTAGTGATAAGATTATTAAACTTCTCAATTATTTTTGGCCTATGTTGTTGAGAAGTAGTGAGATGGCCAAATTATTGCACGTGAGTCCACTAGTTTCTTTTAAGAAAGGTCATACTATAGCTGACCTGGAGGTTCACAGCAAATTTGTAAAGCCCAATGTGAGGTACTTTTCAATGTGGGAGGTGTTCTATTTGTAGACAGTTGGTTAATAGTTTCTCCAAAAATTAATGGAATAGGCTTTAGTCTTAACCAAGCTTTTCATGTGATACAACTGGAATTATTTATATTTTAAGATGTTCATGTGATAAGTTTTATGTGGGAAGAAGCCAGAGGGCATTTAAAGTTAGATTTCAAGAGGACATAAGAGACATTAGAAATATGTGTTGTGAAAGGCATCTAGCTATGCATTTTAAAGCTTACTATCAAAGTAATCTCAGAGGTTGTGTTGTCAATGTACAAGAACTGGTCTCTCTTAAAGACAATTTGTTGTACAAAGAGGCAATGTTTATTTTAAAATAGAATACTGTGGCACCGAAAGGGTTAAATAAGGAGTGCAATTGGAAGTATTTAATTAACTAAGCTAAAGATACCCAAAAAATACTCTGGACCAGGGAACCCCCATTTATGTTCAGAGCAATTCACCAGTTTTGCATGTGTTTTAAAGTAAAAGAGTTAAGAACTTCAGCATACCTTCCTCAAACTGAACAGTTAATGAAGTACGTTAAAAAAATTGAAATGTTTGCTAAGAGGGCTGTAGAACAAAATGGTGAAAGCTGTGATCTGTTACTTCCTAACCTCCTGTTTACTTTAAGGGAAGTACTCCAAGCTTTAACAGAATTTACCTCATTTGAGTTACTATATGGGAGACATCCCTGAGGTTTGTTGGACATAGTGAAGGAAACCTGGGGGGAAAGAAAAGAAAATTCCATTTAAAAGTGCAAAAGTACACTACACGAACTTGTAAGACATGCTGAAAATTGGTATGGCAATAGTGAAAAAGCGCATGCAAAGGCACAAGAAATTTAACCAAGGGTGTATAACAAGAATTCCAAATTCGAGGAATATAAAGCAAGGGGCAAAGTATTTCTGTCATTACCCTCTGCTGAGAATAAATTCCTTGCAAGGCAGGAAAGAACATCTGGGATAGTAGTAAAAGCAAACGGTGAATTATAAAATAAGGCAAACTGGAAAGAAGAAAAAAAGGGGTGGATATATCAGATAAATATGGTAAAAGCATGGAGGGAAGTTGATGCTTCTGTTGTCAGCCTGCCAGTTGAGATAGTATTCCCTGCTACTTCCTACTAGAATCTATCAGTTTTTCAAGTACATGAAACATTGCCTACGGCCCAGAAACAAGAGAGAAAACTACCTGATAATACAAACTTAATTCATCATCATATTGAAATTGAGCAAGACAGGACTATAAGTCTAGAAGTATATAACATAGAGTCCCAAAGAAAGGCAATAAGATGCTTAAATTGATAGTTACTGAGGAGTTCCAAAGGGAGTACACCAGTCTGATTTTCTTTGTCACTAAATCAGATGGCTGCATAGCATTTTATAGTGACATCCTAGAACTGAATGAGATAACCAAATGTGAAACTTCAAATGTCCTTTGTGGATGAGCTGATGGACAGGTTAGGCAAGCAATGTTTTTGATCACTGTCTTAAATGAGTAAACAGTAAAACAATAGTTAATACATTTTAAACAATAAGCATAAATACACTTTATGTCAATATAAGTTAGTTTCAGTTTGATAAGGATTTGTTGCACCTGTTAAGGAAGATGTACACTCCAGAATAAAAATGTTATTCAGTGTTACATTTGAGGACAAAAAAATGAAAGCGGATTTATGATTAACACATAATGCAATTTGTTACAAAGTTTTATGGTAGAAAAATTATGTAAATGTTGAGGTTGACAATAAGTGTAGGAGGTACTATGAGCAGTACTGTAGACAGCAATTATAGCAGGAGGAGTATTAGAGCCGTTTAGTGACTAGAGAGGCTATATAGAGAGTATTGAGGCCCAAACAAGAGCTGAGAGAGAGGAAGCCTTAAGATTATCTTAGAAGAGAAGTTTTGTCTGATGCACAGTACCAGTTGCCAAATAAAGGCATTCCTAACTCAGGGTTGTATGCACAAAGACAGAGATGATTTCCTCTCATGAAAGGCAGGGAATTTTATCAGGAGTAAAATACTCTTGGTATTGGCCAGCTAGTGGATTTATTGCAAAACCAAAGGCTAAAGGAGTAAAAGGAAGACTACAGGAACACTCAAGTGAAGCAACACTGTTTGAAAGTTTTGTACATTTCTTGTAGCATATCTTCAGTAACTGTAAATTTTCTTTTAGAATGTGGAGGTTTGCTCCCCTGGCATCTGCCTGGTCAGACGTTGCCATTCAACAAATACAAACAGTATTTAATCTGTTGCCAGGCTTTTCTGCCCTTGTATATAATTACATCATCTGTTTTTAAATGTTTTTCAATCTGTTGCACAGCTTTTCCTTCCAGGCCTCAGATGAAAATGGGCCATTGACTAAGTTGGACTTTTCCAGTTACTAAAGGGCAAACAAATAAACTCCATCTCAACTGTCTCACTCATCTAAAATGCAGATTGTATGATATTATCTGCATGGTGCAAATGAATAAAGCCTTGACAGAGACTAATGAAACCCAAGATCGGCTAGTCATTCAGTAAATTAAGAAATTAATGAGAGGAGGCAGGATTGAAAAGCTTCTTTTCACACATCCTGTGAGGAGGGAGGGGTATCAAGCCTGTTGCAGTGTTGACACCTACAGGCGAGAGAGAGATGAATATCATGTAGCACTAGGGGATGAGGACATGCTTGGCTCTGCTGAGTCATGTCCATCTAGTATCTTATAAGGTTCCTATCAGAAGACCGAAGATGCATTTTGTCAAATGCGTCTTGGTCGAACTTCAAATGTTGAAAACACAAAATGTCAAAGCATCATATAAGCAAATTCTTTCCATGGGAAAGAAGTCGCTTGGCCGCTTCCATCACTTTGCCGTTTTTAGCACTGTAGTGCGATCTTGGAGTTGGTATATTTAAATGGGGGGGTGAGGGCACCGCCCCCCACATTGGGGGGGGTGTGGGGGCGAAGCTCCCCACTTTATGTAATGTTTGAATGTGTTTTGGTTTTTGGTTTTGTTTTTTGGGAACAGCGATTTTTTTTTTCCCTGGGAAAAAATCGTTGTTCTGGTAATTCGATGTGTTGTGAATTTGAATTTTTGAGTTTGATATAACAACGTTCAATCATTTGATCATTCGTTGTTATAATATAGACCCTATCTTATACTGGGTGTGGACAGAAACATTCACACCCATAGAGGAATGCATATGAAGGGTAAAATACCACATGGCTGCTTGAATGACAACCATACATAAAATTGCTTTTACCCAAATTATGGGGAAAAAAGTGGCAGTAATAGCTACAGCTGGATGACTGGTAGACATAGAGAGACAGAAAAAGAACATAAAAATATAACAGACTGCATTTTTCAGAGACAGAGGGAAATAGTCCTATAGAAAGAAAGAGTTTGGATGTTCTTCTTTTCTCTGTGATTTTGCAGTCTCAGAGTCAGTATATATAAACAGAATGGGTCAAAGTAGGTAGGGAATAACAACAACAAAAAAATCCCCTCAAATGAAATGTGGATGGCCAAGAACCCCAGGATAGATACCCTTAGGTTCCAAGACTAGCCTCAGCAGATTACAGAGTTAAGTCTGCGGGATTAATAGTAGCTGACAGACCCAGCATGGATGTGAGTCACTGAGATGATATGGGGAGGGCCCAAAAAATATATAAAAAAAATTAAAAAAAAAAAAATATATATATATATATATATATATATATATATATATATATATATATATATGTGTGTGTGTGTGTGTGTGTGTGTGTATATATATTTGTTAACTCTTCAAATGAATATAAACAGTTGAGTTGCGTCCCTAGTGTCAAGGTTTTTGTTGACTGCCATTCTAAAAACTGACAGGATTCTAGTCTTCTGCATATATTATCTTTCATGTTTGATGGCAGGTCCCCCACTCATCTTGCAGTAGTTTGATGTGAAATCCACAGATTTCATACTGGCGACCATTTCTCTAGCTAGACCACATCAGTAAATATAACAAGGTGGGCTTTGACAACATCACCATATGGAAATGTCTCCCCTCCTTTTACTATCAGTTCTACTATTAAATAGCTGACTTCCTGTGCTACTTCACTATTCTTAGTTTACTACTTTGAAAAAACAAGTGACTGCTGGCTGCTAATACCCTATTTCTGACCTTTCACGTTGTCTGTCCACAGTTGTCCACTGATGCTGTCAAATTTAGCCGTATGCTTTGAGTGTTTTATGTTACATTCCTTGTGCACAGCTACACTTTGCTTCCAAATGAAACACAAATTGGCATCATGGTGTTCGGTAATGAAATAGTCCTCAGACCATCACCTTTTGAAGCCATGATTTTTATTATCAATCTTTTTTTTCTGGCAGCAGACAGAATTGTCATAAGAATCCGTGGAAATAAGAAACAAAAGTGACAGGCATGAGCTTAATCTCACCACCTTCCCTTTCACCCCTAAGTGGTTCTCTAAAACACATTGTACAAGAATGCTGTTTCTGTAAAGCTGCATATAGTATTCCTAAATTAGTCCCCAACAGCAACACCAGGATCATTTTAACAGCAATCACTGCCTTCACTTTCACACATAGTCTGCCTGCCCCACTATCTGCCACCACAAAAACAGAAAATGCACTTCTCTCAGCCAACTAAAGGAAACTTTGGCAGTTGGTGCAGAGGATTAAGGAATGGTTAAAGAGCTGTTTTATGTCATCCAGGGTTTGATTCCTACAGCCTTCATTTCCTAACTGTGTGACTCTTGGCAGGTCACTTAACCAGACAGAGCTCTCAGGGTGAGTCTAAATAAGGTCCATGAAGATCAGTGTGCTCTACCCCAGTAAACAAAAATAAATAAAACAAACTTTCTAGAATGCTTACATTTGAAACACAAATCTGTGTACTATCAGTTTTCATAGAATATATACCGAGTCCATGTTTTTGACATTTCTTCAGTGACATTCCCTAGAGAACCTAATTAAGGCACACTTGCTGCTCACCAAAAAATGCAAACCGTTATATCACTGAAAACAATAGTAAACATCCACACCTTCATAAATGGCATCTGAATGCCTATCCAGCATTTTGTGATCCTAACAGTCATAAATCATGGTATGTATGGTATGGGGTTACCTTTAGTACGTCGACAGCCCACTACATTGAATTCCACTTCACCGACACGGCAAAACATCAACAAATGAAGAGTCAAAGTTTCCCACACGGTAAGTTACCGTTTGGCCATCCAGAACTGAAAAACTGACATTAAACCAACTACACACCCCCCTAACTTAATATTCCAACTCCGAGAATGCACTACTGCGGGGGTATGTTACAAAGTTCAGGTGGATGGCCAAAGAGTAACTTACCATGTGGGAAACTTCGGCTCTTCATTTGTCGATGTTCTGCCATGTTGGTGAAGTGGAATTCGATGTATTGGCCTTTCGATGTACTAAGGGTAACCCATGGTATGATATCATTTTGCTCCCCACCCAAATGCCTGCTACACATCAGTGGACAGAATAGCAAACTTTTTTATATCAGCCTTGCATTCCATAACCATTTGTGCTTGAATGTGAGTGGCACAAACACAATGCAATAACAAAATACATCAATGGGTAATTGTGAATATATTAATTGAAAATGTATCTTAACTGGCTGCCAAAAGAAAAAGAAAATCTTGTACAGCATGAGACATGCTGTCCTGAAAGCTGCAAACACTTTTACTCATTTGCTAAGTGGGGAAGCCCACTAGGCATTTTAAAAAGGTTAGTTGCAAGACTGCATGCTTAATTATTCAGAAATCACAATGGCTGCAATGAGAAACTCATGAAATGAAACTCGAGACAATGAAATAAAGTTCATTATTAGCTAACCTTCTTAGCTATTCAGAAACCACAATATATGTGAATGGAGACTCTGGGAATTAAACCCAGGACAACTGGATGAAGCAGTCTACCAGCTAACCCTTTCTCTGGGCAAATTTAGATATTTAACATGTCAATACAAGGGTCACTGATATTTAAAATAACATTTGGCAATAGTTCTTTACATGTGGTAAGTGTTGAGATGTATAGCTATCAGTCCGAAGCCTTCATTATGAGAAGCCTGTGTGTCTGATAAATATCTTTCATGTCAGTTTCACTTGTCAGCCTATACCATACAGGCACACACACACACTCATGTTCTGCCATTAGCATTTCTGATTTCTTGTATTACTGCATAAAAAATGTGTTTCAAATTAATCTCTTTATCTCAGTTATCTAGGTATTCAGTTCAAAAGTAATTTTAACCAGCAGAAACACTGTGGGGAGATAGAGTCAACAACGCTGTGCAGCTACAGGGAAACAGCAAACTACTTAGAAACTTTGTTTAGTTTTGAACCGTAAATGATAATAACATTTGTTGTGCCCATTTAATGCAAATGAACCATTGCAAAGAATTTTGATCATCTGAAACATAGCTCATTTTAAATGCAGCAACTTTTCATGTATTTATTTATTTTTTATTTATTCTTTGTTGTCCCGATTAGTCCCAAAGCCCTGTGTCCTCTTCACAGGTGAGACCCAAATTGATATTCATACTAACTAAGGAAAATTTGACCAGGGCACTGGCAAACTTCTCCTACTCTGGGGCAAAATAATTAAAATGATTACTGTATAAAGATACAGGATGCTTAAATGTAAACTAACAAAAATAATGTATATATTGTATATATTGTAAACAATGTAAATAGTGTAAATAAGAGGTTCTGTTCAATAAAGAACCCCCTACTCTTTTGAATATCTTTTGAACCCATTGCATCTTATCAGTTTTACCACCAGCAGCAGTGTTTAAGAAGAGAGCAAAAGAAGCTAGACAGAGAGCTGTTGAATTCAGCAGACAATCAGTAGTAACCACACAATCACAATATTCTAAGTGCAACCCAAGGAGCATTTAATAGCACAATATGTAACTGTGAAGTCTCTAGAATTAGAAATGCATCCTCAGAGGCAGCCAAAAATGAAGCCTAAACCAAATGTAATATGCAGTACTGAAACAGGAAACATATACTACAGATCTCTTCATTTACTAACTAGGTTAGTTGCCTTACTAGAGGCAACCCTGGAACCCTTTCCACTTAAATTATTCAAAAATCACAACACATGCAAGTGGAAACTCAGGGAATCAAACCCAGAGCAACAGAATGATGCTCAATAGCAGCTCACACTCTCTGTTATACTGAAACATACTGGGGAAATAGCCTTACAGACACACAAGCTTGCATAGTTAAAATGTCAAAATTTGATTGTTGCTACTTAAAAGTAAAGAGCTCTACATTTGGTTAAGTGTTAACATGTGATAGGTTAAAAACTTTCATGACTGGAAACTTCTGTAACTGATAAATATCTTACATGTTAAACTCATTTGTCTGAAAAAACGTATTCATAGTGTATTCACACAGGAATGAACACCTGTGTTATGATTCAGCCTTATTTCACTTATTACCGCTTGAAAAAATTTGTAATCTGTTTGTCTCACTTATCTAGGCATTCAATTTAAAAGGAATTGTAATAGCAAATAAAACAGTGAATACAACACATTTCTGGTACCCAAAGCATTGTTATTGTCTGAAACATGAATGTACTGACTCTACTGAACCCATTACAGCAGACTGGTTGCATCACCTGAAACTTTAGAAAAATGTCTAACCCAAAAGACGAAGCCTTTGTTCACTGCCCATCTTATTATACAGTCAACAGTATCTAGAGGACCACAACACCTTAGCTGTAGGTAGGTGCAGCCATAACTCTCAGCTGCTATGATTTACACACAGGACTATGAATGTTGTCCTCACATGGGCCATGCTCCTCCTAGATTTACTTTCATTAAAATGTTAGATTTGCATAAGGATTCATATATTACTAAGTTATAAAACAAAGTTTATACAAATAAGTAATGGCACTAAAATGGACGAGTAACTCAACACCTTCTGTTATTAAATTTGTCAGTCGGTATAAAGGATAAAGGCTATGTCCTGTGGTGCAGGGTTTGATTCCCTCAGCCTTCACTTGTCTACTGAGTAGTCTTGAGCAAGTTACTTAACTAGACTGTGCTTTGGGGTAATTGGTAATTTAGGCTAGGCTGCTTAATGGTCACCTGGACTACATGCCTAGTAACTACCTATGAACCTGAATGTAAAGAAATGCTCTTCTTTTTCACCCTCTGCTATGATTTTTAAACTCAAGTGCTATGATTTTTAATACAAAAAGGTTTAGAGATAGGGCTTTCCATATGGACAATCAAAAAAAAAAAAAAACAGGCAAGGCCTTGGCAAAAAAAATCACTTCTCGATGGTTAACAGCAATGAGCAGTGGTAGTCCAGCGGAAGGAGGCAGCTTCAATTCACAGTTTGTTAAACTTCAACAAACTTCTTCATTTCAAGTATCCATGATCAGCCAACAAAACTGGCATGCTGTCTAGCAAGAAATAACATTAAATATTCCCTATTTTCAGAATTTGTATAAATATGGTTATTTCATTCCAATTAACCACATTGAAAGTAATAGTAATCAGTCAAAAAAGCTGAGAAGTAATTTACCAAAGTACAGTATTAGATATTCCCAGTTTTGAGATGTTTTGCAGTGTCACAATTGCAAACCAGCATTTCTGTTATTATTATTATTTTTTTTTTATTATTTTTCACTTCTCCACTTCTGGCTTCAACTGCAGAAAGGAAACACCAGCAACACACAGAAGAAGCTGTCCCCTCTTTTACATGTAGCCCTTGTAAAGTAATGCTGTTACTCAGATTTTTCTCCAAGCAATCACCAGCAATTTATTTTTATTTATTTATAGTTTTTCATTTTACATTTGTTGACCGGGCTAGTCTAACTGGATACATGTCCATTTTCAGTAGAGGCCCGGGGAGAAAAGCTCCAGGAAAACATACAAAATTAATAGAGGATATAACAGAAACAATGTAAACAGCAGTAATTGTTACATAAAAACATTATACCAAAAAATTGATTACATTTTTTTTTTCTTTACAGAAGATGAACTACTCTTAGTAACTATAGCATAATCAAAATATTTTAAGGGTAGTATACTAAAGAAAGTATAATATACTTGTAAACATTGAATTTATATGCAAAACTTAGTATATAGAAGCATTATAGGAAGGTTGTAGTAGATGTAGGTTGAAAATTAGAGTCAAGAAAAAATGTTAGTCAGGGTTGGTACAGGAGCATAATCAGTGGTTATTGAGAAATAGTTTTAGATTTCTTTTAAAAAGTGGGAGTGAGGTCTGAGATGTGAGGTCAGGCGGTAGTTGATTCCATACTTTTCCGACAGAGTTAGAGAACAAGGAGCCACCTGCTGAGTTTTTTGATTTGGTAGTATTCATCAGCATTTTGTTTGAGGAGCGTAGATTCTTGAGATAATTATAAGGTGTAATGAGGCTAGAGAGTGTAGGAGTGTTGCCGGGTTGATACAGGGTCTTATGGGTTATAGTAAGTTGGTGGGATTGAATCTGATTAAGAAATTCTAAACAGCCTAGTTGTTTTAGATTCAGACAGTGATGAGTTCTGAAAGGAGAGCCTGTAGCAAATCTGGCAATATTATTATAGGATATAGCTAGTTTGTTAAGGTTATTTTTAGAGAGGTTGGTGTATATAGGAGAGGCATAGAGTAGGGTTGAGATTAAATGAGTTCTGGCTATAGCAGTCCTAGCTACTGGTGTAAGAAAGGGTTTGATTCTGTAGAGGAATCCTAGTTTTCTGTTAACTAATTTTATTGTGGTATTTATGTGAGTATCAAAGTTGAGATAATTGTCAATTGTAATTCCTAAGAGTTTAGTGGTTTGGTCAGGAGAAATAAGAGTACCATTATTGGATGTGAGAGTGAAATGTAGAGGGGTGGACTTTTGGGTTGGTGTGAAGAGTAATAGTTTAGTTTTTTGGGGGTTTAGTAGGAGGCAGCGATTAGAGAACCAATGTTCTACAGTATTGAAAGCTTTTTGTGTAAGAGACTGAAGTTCGGCCAGGGAAGTGGCTGAACAGATTATAGTAGAGTCATCTGCATATTGAATGCAAGTGGAGAGTGGAATGGCTAAATGGAGGTCATTGATATAAATGGAAAACAAGAGAGGGCCTAATATGGAGCCCTGTGGAACACCTAGTGAGATAGGAAGGTGATTAGATAGTTTATTTTGCCAGAGTACAGCCTGCTGTCGGTTTTCAAGGTAAGATATGAACCAATTCATAGATAGAGGTGGCAGATGGCAGACAAATATGCCAACAAGCATTAAATCTTCCATTGTAGTCTTCTCAGTCCAAAAAAAAAGGATTGCCAGCAATTATTGGCCACAGATCTTTTGTAGTGGGACAAAAAATCCACCTGTGTCTGCCACTGGTGCCTTTGACCATGACAGACTTGAGGATGTCGATCTGTCCTTGGCAGTAAAACCAAGTCAATAAAACAGCAAAAATTAGAGTCACATGCAATCATAGCAGAACAGTGGAGCAGTCACTTTTGAGGGGCCTTAAATCAGAGTAACCTGCAATACAGAGCAGTTCAGAGACTTGGCCACTAACCAGACTTATAATCTGGTGGTCAGACTGTGACCTGTTGAGTACCTATTAGTCAAGCCAGTACTTAACACTATTTATCTATCTCTAAGTGTCACCTCGGCTTGATTGTCTGGACAGCGATTTCAGATGCAGAACATCCATACACAGAAATACGCATGAGTTGAGAAGCAGCAATGTGTCGCTGATGATGTATTTCCCCCCTTTGGAAGCCAGCCAGGCTAGCCAGGTAATCTCATTATGTATAAGCACCTGTAAGCACAACAGTTCTGACTCATTCAGAGTCACACCGTTTGCAAATGGAGGCTGAGGGAATCAAACCAGAACTGCAGGACAAAGCTTATTAGATGAACATCTCCTTTATCATCTGTGCTAAACTGACACCCTCTTCTGTTGCTTCTCAAGAAATTGCCTTTTTATTTGTTCCTGAGCCACAGGATAGCTGACCAAAGGCATCCTGGCAAGCTCTCCTCCATTATGACTGCCTTTTCATGGTCAACAAAGGACACCCTCACTCACGATACATATTTCCAATATGAAATTTGGTTATCCTAACCAGAACATTGCAGCATGACACCCCCCCCCCCCCTCCCCAGAGGTGGATAGAGCCTGCCAGATGTCAGACTTTCATCAAGTCATCTTCAGTGGATGCAGAAAATTTTGCCAAAAGAAATGGAGTCCCCAAAAGTAAGAGTAACAGCATACAAAAGTCTAGTCAATATCTTAAGCACCACACCACCAGCCTCACAACAATAACTGTAAATTGTTAAATGATACATGGGTATGCTTTAGCAAAGAGGCTTAGATTAAGGCTATAACCTGCCAAAGAGCTTTATCCTATAATCATTGGTCTGTTTCCTTCATTTACCAGCTGTTTTGTTCTGAGCATTTGACATAACCAGGTAGTGCTGCAGTGCTGTTAGATTAGCCTT
The DNA here is from genome assembly GCF_019279795.1 of Protopterus annectens. Taxonomy (NCBI): domain Eukaryota; kingdom Metazoa; phylum Chordata; order Ceratodontiformes; family Protopteridae; genus Protopterus; species Protopterus annectens. The sequence continues at coordinate 373,055,849 of NC_056746.1, read as the reverse complement.
GTAATAGTCTCCAGTACCTAGTGGGTTTAGCAGATCAGCAAATGAATAGGTAAATTGTAAATAGTTATCTGTGTCTGTCTGTAGATATATATATATATGTGTGTCTCATTGTTACCAGATGTCTTGTAGACTCCCAGACCCTTCTCTTTTTAGTGTCTGAATCTGTTTCACTGGTATCACAGACGAGATGTGTGGCAGTTGAAAGGCATGTTTAAATACTACATTGAATTTCTTTTCAGAATCACACATAAAAGGCCTGAAGAAAAGCTTTTGAGTGATGTCAAAGAAGCAAATGTTAAAGCAGATTCAGGGAACACTGGATTATTAAAGAGAATAATTGAAGGAGAGGACGGAGACTGGAACAGTCCCTTTTACAGAGACTCCCTAGATTAGTAACCTTTACTCTTACTGTGCTGCTCAGATCTGTTTCAGTCCTTTTTTACTAGGTGTCTGACACAACGCTCACCAGAAGCATGATGGGGGAGGTTGGTCTGTGAACAGGTCAAGGAATACCAGTCAGGAATTAGATTCATGCCTGCAACATGCACATTGCCACACAAACTCATCTGTTTGCTTGCCTGCAGCAAGTAAAGTAAGGCCTCAGGCAGCTGATTTAAAATTGAGTTTGCCCAGCTGGGCGAGAGATAATGGGAAGGATGTGTGACCTGACTTCCAATTAAATTGTGCTTCCCATGGTCTCACTAGCACACTCATATATTCCTTTTACTGGCAGTCGGCTGAATCCCTGTGATGCTCTGTTTCCAACTGATTTGCAAGGTTTTCATCCTAATCAGTCATTGGTCATTGCTACTCCTTCTGACAATTAGCATAATTCCTTCTGACCTTTTCAAGTGCTCACCCACCTCATAGTAATACCTGCAGCTTTTACAGTATTAATGACCATAGCAGAATTACTGCAACCTTAGAAACAATATATCATTGCAATCTTATTGTGTCTTACTCTTAATACTATGGGATAGATTGCTTACATGACTGTGCTGCTACAATTACCTGTTCTGTACTCAAATATTGCTTGGTGTTTACTGCATTCTGAGTATTTTCTATTCCCATTTTACTTTTGTGTATTCTCACTGGCTATGTCTAAATTGTCTGACAGATGAATGAATAAAATAGCACAGAACAGAGACTAGCATGCCTTCTTTTAACAAACTTGCACATGTAAGTAGTTAGCATGTTGAAAATGCAGTATTGGAGATATATATTCCTTTTTTCAACTGTTAAAGTTTAATGCTTGCTGGTCCAATGCATTTCTCTGCCTGAACAGTAACCACCTGGACTAGTATGCTTCTGTCAAAGGCCCTATGTCTACTTACAAGACTGGGAACTGAAAACAGCAGTGGAATCATATGTTTGCTTCATGCAAAAAGTGGATGTCATATGAACATATTACATATATTTCAGGAATGCTAATTTTATACCTAATGAGTACCATGCAGGACCTGTGAGTCACAGGGTGCTTTATTTTATTTTATTTTATTTTACTTTTGTTTACTGGGATAGTCCAACTGGGCGAGAACCCATTTTCAGTGGAGGCCTGGGGAGAAAAGCTCCAGAAAAAAAAATTACAGAGAAAATTACAATAACAAATAATATTAACAAATTTTAGCATATTTTAAAAAGATATTCATAAAACATAAAAGGACATAAAATACATACATTAGAGAATAGATTGATTACAGAGTATTACATGTGAAACATAAATATCCTATAAGAATAGCATCCTTTATTCAGTCTGTAGAATTGTTAAGTAAACAGACAGCCTGCTATTAGGGGAGGTATTATTTCATGGTTGGATACATAACTGGAGTAATTGTGAAAATAGGGTGGTAGACAGAAGAGAAGGGAAGAGATAGTAGGAGTTAGTATGGAAGAGAGTAGAGGATGGAGAGAAAATAACAGAGAGAGAGGGACAGAAATTGATGGATTTTATGTGAATAGGTGAGGGGACAGAGGGAATTAGTATACAGTAGAAGCAGTCTAGTAACAGAAGAGAAGTTAGAAGGATAGTTTTTGATGAATAGGGGGAGAGGATAGGTGGTAAAGTAATAAGTGCAGGAGTTAGAAATAGATGTGCTGAATATAGAATGAGAGTAGAGTTGGTACTTGGTAGAGATGCTGGTTAAGGGAGTGACTCTAGCCAGGAGCAGTACATGATCAAAGCCACATGATCAAAGCCAATTGTTACTGAGGAAGCCTTTTAGGAGTTTTTTTAAAGTGAGATGGGTTTACAGTGGTTAAGGTGGGCTGAGGGATGCTATTCTATATTTTGGAGATGTAGTTTAGAGTAGAGAGAGCCAGCTGCTTTATTGTTGGATTTAGTGACCTGTAATAAGGATTTATTGGAGGATCAGAGTAGATGAGTGTTAGTATAAGGTCGGAGCATTAGTTGAAGGGCGGGGATTTTATCCCATTGTTGTACTATTCTGTGAGCAGAGGTGAGTTGAGTGTAAGTCAAGTGATAGGGTAGTTCTAGCCAGTTAAGTTGACGTAAGACAGAGTAGTGGTGAAACCTATGTGACTTGTTAGTAGCGAATTTTGCAATTTTATTGTAGCAGGTTTCAGGCTTTTCTAGGTCAGTTTTACTTAGGTTTGTGAAGATAGGAGAAGTGTATAGTAGGGTATAGAGTAGATGATAGACTATATCCTGTCTAATGTTAGTAAGGAAAGACTTGATTCTATACAGTGAGCCTAATTTTTGTCTTCTTGATGAACTGCGATAGGTGTAAATCGAATTTCAAATTATTGTCGGTTAATACACCTAATAATTTTGTATGGATGACAGCTGATATAATGGTGTTGTTGGAGGTGTGTACTGGGAATGGAATCGGGGGATTGCATGATTTGCTGGGGTGAAAAAGCATCAGTTTAGTCTTTGAGGGATTCAAGATTAGTTGTGAATCAGATAGTCATGATTCAACTAGTAAGAAGGGCTGCTGAGTTTTGGATACAAGTTGTTTTGGGGGGGTGCAGCACAGATAAGAGTTGAGTCATCTGCATATTGTATGATGGAGGCAAGAGGAATAGATGAGTGGAGTCGGTTGGTAAAAAATGCTTAAAAGTAGTGGCCGAGAATAGAACCTTGGGGGACTCCTACGTTGACAGGTAGTAGTGAGGAGAGTTCCTGTTGCCATTTGACGGCTTGTTGTTGCCCAGATAGGTAGCTAAGGAACCAAGTGAGAGAAGAGTGACTAAGTTTAAGGGTGGCAAGTTCATTAAGCAGATCCTGGTGGATCCTATCGAAGGCTTTGGAGAGATCTAAGAAGATAGAAGAAACTAGTTGCCCATTATTTCGGTGTTGGTTAATGGTATTAGTAAACCTTAGGAGGGCAGTTGTCATGCTATGGTGTGGGCAGAATCGGTGCTGTGTATTAGATAAGAGGTTATTAGTTAGTAGGTAGGTTAGAAGGTGCATATGGATACATTTTCCTAGAATTTTGGAAAGGGGTGGTAAGATAGCAATGGGCCTGTAGTTAGAGAGCTCGGTAGAGTTGCCCCCTTTGTGCAGGGGGATAATATAAGATATTTTTCAGTTTAAGGAGACATAGTGTTCTGAGATAGAGCAGTTGATCAGCATAGAGATGGGATAGTCACTGTCTGCTGATATTTTTAGGAATTCTGTAAGTAGGTTAGCTGCTGCAAGGGTAGTGGGTTTGAGTTTGGAGAGTAATTTATTTATGATGAGAGTTTGAGCAAGTTTGAAGGAGAAGGTGTTGCTGGTGTTACTGGATAGGGATGGGATAGTTGGAGGAGTATTGTGTTGAAATTTGGTAAGTGAGCGAATAGAATTTGCAAAGAAAGTATTAAATTGTGTAGCAATGCTGTTTGTTGGAAGTTGTTGTGGGGGTGGGGGTGGATGTATTCTCAGGGTGAAGGAGTTTTTTTTTTTATGGTGGACCAACATTTCTTGGGATTCTTGTAGTGCTGTTGTTGTATAACAGAATAGTAAGTTTTTTTGTCAAGTTTAATTTGGGACTTGGCTTTGTTTCTAAGTTGTTTGAATTTATCTAGGTTGGCATGATTCTTATTGGTATGCCAGAGTGTCCAGGCATGGTCGCTGTGCTTTAACAAGTTTTTGGTGTCATTTGTTGAGCCATTGGTGCATAGTGAGATTTTATTCTAGCAGTTCTGTGGGGGCTAGTCTATTTAAAATATTAAGGAAGGTGGTGGTAAAGTAGAGTATAGCAATGTCGAAAGGAAGACTTTTTAGAGGTGAACAATCACAGAGTTGTAAAAGTGAAAGAAATGTTTGTGTGTTGAAGTTCTTTTTTTGTGAATTATACAAAAACAGGTTTGTCTGAAGGGATTAAGATGGTGTCTGAGCAAGTAGGTGGGGAGACGATCACTTATGCTATCAGGAAGGTAACCAGATTGGAAGGTTAATGAAGGTTTGTTGGTGAGGATCCAATCTAGTATACATTGCCTTTTGGAAGTTTTGGCTATTAAGTTGCTCTTTGACTAACCTGAGAGAAGCTATGTAAGTTAAGGAAGTTAGTGGGGTTTTCAGTGTTGTAAGGGAACCAGTCAATTTTGAGGTCACCCATTATGATGGCTTCTTGTGAAAAAGTTGAAGAAACCCAGTGAAGTATTTCCTGAAATTATGTTGGAGTTATTGCCTGGTGGAATATAAATGGCTATTATTATTAGATGTTTATTTGTGTTGATTTTTAGTTTGGTAAATAATATTTCAGCATTATTAAATCTGGGTTTGTCAGGATGAATACGTTCTAGTTTTAAGTTTTGCTTATACATTATGGCTTGTTTTTTCTATCACATCTATGAATGTAATAAACTGGAGGGAGAATTTCATTGTTTGTAATTTCAGGTTTGAGCCACGTTTTGGTGAGTATGGCGATGTCAGGGAAGTAAAGGGAGAGGGAGGCATGAAGATCATGAACCTTGTTGACTATACTTCCTAGGTTCATGTTAAGTAAGACCTTTGGGGGTGTAGAAATTCCAGAATAAGGGAGTGTGGTAGAAGGGATGGGTTGGTGTTGAATATAATATAATTAGGGCCTGGGTTAAGGTGGACATCACCACTCAGTTTTAATTGCGAAGTAAAGTATACTGGAGTTTTTGTGAGTTTAGAGAGGAGTTTATTATATCTAAGGGATATCTGAGGTTTTGAGTGGAGTTGGATGCATTTGTATGGGAAGTACACAATGTAAGATGAGTTGTAGAGGGTTGAGTCAATTTCAGTGTTGGTGTGTATTGTTTGATGGGACAGAGGATAAGTTATGGTGGGGAAGGCGTTGTGTAACCGATAGTGATAGGATGTTAGGTGGTTAGCAAGAATAAGGAGGGAGAAGCTAATTGTATGTAATGTTATAATGTTTAGGTGAGAGGTGTAGGTAGCAGTAGACATAGTGTAGGAAGAGAACAAATGCTATGTAGTTTATGGAGTTATGGAGGTGATGAGGGTGAGTAGGAGGGAGGGCTGTACAGGTTAGAGTGACAGATGTGGGGCGTGTTTGTTATAGTGTTTTGCAGTAAGGGAAGATGTGTGAGACGTCACAGAAATGACCTGGGTATTGAATGTGTACGAGTAGTAGGTAGTAGAAGGAATAGAGGTGAGACTAGTAAGTGAGAGAGGGAAAAGGAAGTATGACATTGGCAGTCAAGAGGTGAGGTTTGAGGGTTATGGCAGATTTTTAGGGGTGGAACAGTGTGAGGTGGATATATTAGACTGTAACTGGCAACCTCTAAAGTACCTCAAACTAGATGACGCAGTTGACTACTTTAATAAAACATTCCTAAGCATTCTTAATTACCATGCTCCCATAAGACGTTCCCAAACTAGAGCCCAACAATTCCCATGGCTACAAAAAACCACAAAGCCTGAAATGAAAAACAAGGATAAAGCGTGGGACAACTGGCACAAAACCAAAACCCCCTCTACTAGGCAAAAAATCCTAGAACTACGCAATAGAACCAAAAAGCTTATAAAACAGGACAAAATCCAATACTAACAGTCTGCCCTTACCTCCTCCCAATTAGCCCCAAACAATTCTGGTCCTCAATAAACTCCATCCTCCACCCAGGTAAAGTAAGTACACCCACTCCTAACTTAACTCACTCCTCTGAAAATATTGCTACCTCTTTCAACAATCCCTTCACACAAACCATACTATCACTAGCTAGACAACACAACCTCCCCATAAACCCACACCATCAACTAGAACTAACAATCTCCCAACTAGCTTCTCTTTCTCTCCTGTTCCTACCTCCAAAATAACACAACTACTAACTAAACTTAAAACCACCAGATTAGCAGCAGACAACCTCCCAGGTGAATACATTCAACTTGCAGCTGATGCTCTAGCCTACCCCGTATCACTCTTGATTAACACATCTCTGTCAGAAAGTTATGTTCCTACACTATGGAAAGTCTCACACATTATTCCCCTACACAAAGGAGGCCCCTCCACAGATCTAACCAATTACTGTCCCATACCTATTCTCTCGCCACTCTCCAAAATACTAGAGAGATGCATTCATTTTCAAGTCTCAGATCACCTCCTTGCTAACAACCTCCTCTCCAACACACAACGTCATTTCTGACCTAACCATAGCACCACCACCACCGCCTTACTCTCTTTCTCTAACACTATCCTACAAAATAAAAATGCAGGTTATCTCTCTTCAGCTACCTTCCTAGACCTCTCTAAAGATTTCGACATGGTCCCACACAAACAACTCATCTCTCTTCTCAATAACCTAATCTTCTCTCAACCAGTTATCAACTGGTTTCAGAGTTACCTATCTGACCGCCAACAAGCAGTTGTTTGGCAGGACAACCTATCCCCCCAACTACCAGTCTACATAGGAGTTCCCCAAGGGTCCATCCTGGGACCCCCTACTCTGCTCTATTTTCACCAATAATCTAGTCTCAGCCACAACACATGGCACGCTCATACAATATGCAGATGACTCAAAAATCATCTGCACAGCCCACTCCCTACCAGAACTGCAGAAAGTCACACAGGAAGCATTTTCTTCTATTGAAACTTGGTGATCCAATGCCCAACTAATACTCAACCCAAACAAAACAAAATTACTAATCTTCCAACCCACCAAACTTACCCTAGACAGCTCTCACTTTAACATCACAGCAAAAGACAACACCACTATCCATCCTACAGAACACACCAAATTACTAGGAGTAGAAATAGACAATAAACTGAACTTTGACATTCACACTTCCATGACCATTACAAAAGTGCACAGAAAACTAGGAGCATTATATAGAAATCAGCAACTACTTACCAAAGCAGCTAAAATTTCAGTAGCAAATTCTCATCTTATCTCTACCCTACTCTACGCCTCTCCAATATTTACTAACCTTAGACAATGTGATCTAAATAAGCTCAAACCTGCTACAACAAAATCACCAAATTCGCCACAGGAGCTTCCTACCGTACTCACCACTGTCTCTCACTAGCAGAACTGGGCTGGCTAGAGCTCCCCCACCTCCTTCAATGGTACAAACTCACACTCACCCACAAACTAATAAACCAACCACTAAAAGTCCCATCCCTCCAGAATCTACTCCAACCCTACATAACCATGAGACCACTAAGATACAGCCACAAAAACCTCCTACAGGTCACAACAGCCAATAACTCTGCTGGAGAAGCATTATTCTCCTGCACTATAGCCAAACTCTAGAACTCCCTCCCATCCTCAATTACCTCTGTAACTTCTTACACCCACTTCAAATCCTTGCTAAAATCACACTTCAAAACTTGCCAGATATGCCCTTGCAACCCCCCCCTCTAATACCATCCACTCCCCCCACCCACTACCTCTCTCAGCCCCCTATCAACAACCTACTCTCAGCAATCTTGGCTACTCATGTTCCCAGCTACCTACCACATAAAACTAACTTCTTGTAGCAATGATCAGAAAACAGCTGATGTTTCAGGTAAGCAGTTCATTTGTAAGTTAGGCATACATTATTTTACCCCCCCCCCCCTCCAAGCAGCAAATTTTGACTAAATGGAACCCTGGACTGAGTTTCAGGATTCCCACCCCCCGAGCCTAGATGAAAATCCCTTTACACAACCAGGGATATGGGGTGACCAGGTCCTGGAATCTTAGACTGTCTGCATGATCTGTAATGAATGTTATGTCTTATTTTTGAAAGAAAATGATATCAAGTATTTTTTGATTTACTGTTAGACAGTAGATTTACATATATGTGTATGTGGGGGTGTGACAGAGAGAGTGTGTGTGTGTGTGTGTGTGTGTGTGTGTGTGTGTGTGTGTGTGTGTGTGTGTGTGTGTGTGTGTGTGTGTATGTATTTGTGTCCATAGGTAGACTCCATGATATTAAATTTAATGACACGTATACATTTATTGTGAATCAAAGGAGGGAAAAGCAGGGCAGCCAAAAGGCCACATAAGACTACTGGTGTTGCCTAGGATTATAAGTCTGTATTTCTAAAACTGGCAATTAGATAGTTTAGCTCGGAGGTTTAAGGCTTAATCCTGTAGTTTTGAGTTTAATTCCTTCAATTTCCATTTGAAAATGTTGTGATTTTGAGCAACTCACTTAACCAGGCAGCACTCCTGGGCCACTCCTGGAAAGGGATGTTTTTGTCTTGTCGACGTACCCAATTAACAAATAAAAGAAACTTCATAAAACTCTCTAGTAAATGTCTCGGCTACAGCCTACACTTAGTTGATAATTCAGATACAAATGCACACATTATACCTTTATTTTCAATTAATGTGCAGTCATTGCACAGGGCAAGCATAAATTCAGTTACCCAAAAATACACTCACACTCACATGCACACACACACACACACACACACACACACACACACACACACACACACACACACACACACACACACACACACACACACATTCTACCACTGCAATCACACCTATAGACAGCTTGGAAAAGTACTAATTCATCTATGGTATGTCAGTGGAATGTCAGAGAAACCAGAGCACCCAGATAAAACCCACACAGACAGAAGTAAGACACCTGTATTCTCCACAGAAGGAAACACAGCCATAACTTGCTATGAGGGGAAAGGTTAGTTTGCTTTTGTTTTCTTGTATTTTGTGTTGCTTTACTGCCTTCTTCATGTGATTAATTTTCTCTACACTGTGTTTTATGTGTATTCTGCTTTTAATTGCATATTTAAGCTAGAAAGAGACCACAGCTTTGTCTCTTGTGAGTCACACAGAAATTAAGCTTTTTCCTCACTCTCTCACTCTGGTGCTGTTGTGTTTTTAAGCTCAACTGTCTTTCTAGTTGCCTGCTCCTTGTGTTATTTTAACCACATATCTCCTCCCCTCTCCTCTTTCATTGGCCATTGTGAGTAAGCACAAAACTATAATTCTGTGAAATCACTCCCCTTCAACTATTTACATTTATTGACCATCCCACTGTATTCCATAGAACCAGAATACAAATGGCCAACCCCTTCCAACCTATCTTGCTCTTTTAAAATTAGTTGCTCTCCACTTAGTTGTTACCCCCTCTTTCATATCTACCTGCTTAGTGCACACTACAGCTCTTAGGATATTAACCCATTTTTCCATGTTACCTTTACAATCTGTAATATCTACTCCAAGACCACCAATTACTAGAAAGCCCACATTCTGCCTCTCAGTAGTCTTCTTAGGATTAGTGCTTCTGCTTTGCTCCTGGTGAGAGAAGGACCATAGGGGCATTATTGTCTGGGGACTGCTGATCACCAAAAAGCCTAATAACTGCTTTATAGGTATCAGCTTGGAATTTGTGCTTATATTTTCCTTCTGGTAAGAGCATGACCAATGTGCATACATTCCTAACTCTTTCTAGTTAGGAAGTGAGTGCCTGTGCTTGACCTTCCTGATTGGTCTGGTTGCTATTCAAGGCATCTACCAGGAAAAGGCTACAACAAGCCTACCGACCCTTACATCATCTGGGGCAAGGCTGTGGATCAGCAAACAGGCTGTGGCCTGCTTCTCATCTTGGGATTGGTGCTACTGTTTTGCTTCTGGTGAGAGAAGAAGGAAAGGAGCATTGGATCTCAGCAGAGTGAATCTGTGGTGAGCCCAGCACTACTAGTAATCAGGCAGTAACCATTCAGGTGACTCCCCTCTTTTCATCATTCTTGACAAGCTAATTCTTTCTCAGTAAGTACTGCTTGATTTACCTCTGACTTCTGTTTTGATACATTAAACCTCCTGTAATAGAGGTCCATGTGTTATACGCAAATGACCCCTTAAGGACATCAAGTGTTTCAGCTTTATGGCTTCTGAATGTTCATGACTTTTTCCTTTTTAAGTCTTTATGGACAGATTCAGGTCAACAAAGCCAAACACAAAAAAGTAAAAAGTAATGGGCAGTGAGAAGCCATATAGCTGAAACACTTGATGTCTTTAAAGGGTCATTTGCATATATCCCATGTGCCACTATTACAGGAGGCTTAAGGTATCGCACAATGAAAACACTAGCTTGGCTAGGTTTCTCTTGTAATTTTTTTTACTAATTGGTTTGTCTGTTGAACCTTTTTACTTTTTGGTTTAATTGCTTCTAATGTCAGAATATCTGCCTAAATACATTATACATAAATCATCAGGCTCTGCTTATTAGTTTTCTCTCAACTGTTTGGCAGTGACCTATAAAGCTAGAGACACCTTGAGTTGACATTTTTCCTGTAAAAGCACCATTAAAATTTCAACAGTACCTAGCTGCACACACCACAACTAGATTGCGGTGACAAGCACTGCTCCAAGAGTTGCAAACTGGATACTCCTGACATTACTCACTCCATCTGTCTAATCAATAAAAAGGGTCTGTTGCCATGGATATGAACTTTCCCATTATCTCCATTACCAGCTTGGTAGATAAGGGCATCCTAAGGCAATGTAGAAATTGCTTCATGTTTACTGACAACCAGTTAATTTTCAAACAAACTGATATGGTATGTGAGAGATGTATTTACGCAATGCCACTGGAGCAAAGCTCTCACATAAAAGCACTCCTAATGTCAAAAAGGTTGTCATTAGTACACATGCTGCACCCATCACACAGAATTTAAAGCAGATAGATAGACCCACATATGCTGAGGCACTTAAATGTTACCTTCCTAAACCCCAAAGGCCTCCTATGTGGAGTACACAAAACAAACACCCTCAGCAACATCAAATGCACTCCTTCAAAACAACACCTACATCAACACATACAACCACATCCCATGGAGCCTCTACTTCTAAGCCTTTAATGCAAGCCACCACACAATCCAGCATTTAAATCATCGGAGACTCCATTGTGAGACGCACTGATATCCCTTTCACCAAACTGAGTAAGGAGAAAGTCAAAGTCGGTTGCTTATCAGGGGCCAGGATCTGCCACATTATGCATGCACTCAGGTCATTGGACCGCAAGTACCAGTATAATTCAGGCATAGTTCATGTGGCTGTAAATGACCTGAGACATACCTCCCTAAACTATATGAAGTGAGATATCATGGAACTCTAGGAATATGTGTCCCAGGCTAGTATGAGCCTAGCACTGAGCAGCATTTTACCTTCTCCAAGGATGATTCCACAATATGAACAAAAGATGACTGACTTTACATACATACATATACATGTGCATACATACAAATGTTTCAAGCACGGGCATTAAAGCCCTTCTAGCTTGCCAGTATGCCAAAACACTTGTTCCCATAATAAATGTGCAGGCTGTTCTTAAAAATATATAAACTAGTACTTGCTTTAATGTAATTTGGTAGTCTATTCCAAGCATCAGCTACTCTGTCAGAGAACCAGTTAGTACACTTCTCATTCCTATAGAATCTTTTACATAGGTTATCTGACGATTCTCTAGTACTTTTTGATAACCCCAAACATCCCCAGAGGTAGTTGTCCCTAAATGCCCTATATACCTGAATAAGATCTCCTCTTAAATATCTGTAAGAGACACTGTACAACTTCAGATATTTTAGTCTCTCATAATAACTTAGATTTTCACATCCATGGATGCCCTTAATATATTTCCGCTGTACTCTTTCCAGTTTATTCAAGCTTGTTTTCCTATAGGGTTTCCATATTGTTATTCCATACTCAAGTTTGGGTTGAATGTAACTAGCAAACAATGACTTCATTATGTTTGATTTCTAGACTTTATAAATCTTTTTATACAACCTATAGTTCTATAACTATCATTAGCCAATTGGTTGAAATGATTAGAAAAACTCATAGCTGAATCTACCCATATACACAGGTCCTTAAATTAGTCTACAGTTTCAATCATTGTGTGCTGTTTTAAATATTCACCTTTCAGTTTATGTCTCCCAAATCTTATATGCTTAGTTTTTGATGTATTTATCAACATATTATTCTCCTGTGCCCAAATGGTCAATTTAGTCAAATTATTTTGCAGACATGCCTTGTCTGTAACACTTGTAATGAGTTTACCCAATTTCAGGTCGCCAGCATATATGCTGTAGAACACCTCAGATGAAAAAGTAAGGTCTGAAAGATACAATCTAAACAAGTAAGGATCTAGTACAGAGCCCTGTGGGACACCCTGACTGTAACCAAGGATTTCACCTGTCCAGTTGGTGTGTGATACTTGCCATGTCCTATTTGTAAGCCATGCAGCTATCTATCTTATCAACAGTACATCAATACCTAGTTGTACTAATTTATTGAGCAGTGTTTTGTGCATAACCCTATCAAATGCTGAAGTTAAATCTATATAAATCACATCACAGCACAATTTTTCATTCATAGCTGTTATTATATTGTTATAGAACAATATGTTACAGGTGGTAATAGATCTATTTTCAACATATGCATGCTGATATATGGTTTCAAGTCCCAACCTATCCAGTTCTGACAATAACTTAACCAGTATTACCTTCTCCATTATTATTCCACAACATGAAAGTAGACTTAAGGGTCTATATGACTCTGGGTTTGTCCTAATTCCCTTTCCCTTAAAGACAGGTTTAATAAGTGCATGTCTCCAATCGTGAGGAATCTCCCCATATTTATATAACCTAGTGAATAATAGATGTAATGGCAGTGTAAGTTCTTGCTTAAGTGTTCTCAGGTCATTGTTACGTATTCTGTCTCCTCCCTGCGCTTTGTTTGGATCCAGTTTGCACAGTTTTTTTTCATTATAATCTAATTTGATTCCAGTATCTGGGGTTACCTGGATGTCACTAGAACAACTTACCACCCCTTTTGTGGAGCCAAACTCTTTTGCATAAGCTTTTGTAAATATATCTATAATCTGTTGTGTCTGAGAATAAGTTTTAGAATCTGCACACAGTTCATCAATTTGTGTATCTTTATTCCTTCCACATCTTATGTATCTATAAAAAGGTTTCCTATTATGATCAATATTTTTGTATACATTTTCTTCAAATGTTTCTTGATCTTGTCTAACACTATGCTTAATCTGTTTGTCCAGCTCATTTATTTCAGACTTTAACAATTGGCTTAGTTTCTGGTGTCATTTTAAGGGGATGCAATGTTTGTTAGCATGGAAGGAGTTAGTCAACAGACCATGCTGCTTTGCCAGAGATGGTCTGCACCTCTCCCCTCTAAGTTTCGAATATTAGATAAAACATTGCCCGCCCCCATAGTTTCTGTTTTTTTAGGCAATGCCAAACTGAAAGTACTTGTGACATAGCAAATCAAAACCAAGAAAATATAAAGGTGTTACTGCTCGATGCTAGGAGTTTAAACAAGAAACTCCACTCCCTAGAACCTCTTTTCACCCTAGAATGCAGATGTCTGTGGGGTCACTGAGACACGGTTTAAAGCAGTGGAGAGCACAGCAACAGTGCAAGTTTATAATGCTCTCAACACACATTCAGACAAGCTACTACACATGCAGGGACTAAAGGTGGATGTATCTCGATTTACATAAAAAATAAATAAACCTCAAGGGTGGCCAAACAGGACAATGTACTTGAGTTTAACTGTGTTCAAATCACCATAGGTGAAATCCAATACCACTTCCTTACAAGCTATAGGCCCCTCCCCTCCCATGACCTAGGAAACCCATACCATGTATTTAAACTTACTTGAAACACTCACCATCCAACCCAATACCATATTCATGGGCAACATTAATTACCCCACTGTTAACTGTTAATCATATGCAACATCAAATGTACAGGCACAGAGATTCCTGGATTTTGTAAACACAAACTCCCTGGACCAGATTATCAATACACCAACAAGAGGTACAACCATACTGGATCTGGTCCTCAATAATGTAAGTCTCTAGTAAGGTCAGACCACAAAATGGTCTCTTTGAAGTAAAAATAAAACCTGAAATCCCATCTAACCCTGGAATA